>NW_027206180.1:5540376-5765376 GCF_024711535.1 Dipodomys merriami
TTAGATGAGGGAGAGGGCTCTCTCCACACCCCTGAGTCCTAACATGTGTCCGACACCCACAATGAACATGTCTAAGCCAGCTGAGGGGAAGTTAGGGCTCCTTGGCTAGGTAGAAATTAGATGCTGGTACTGGTTCCAACATGACTTAGCAAGACAGCATATGGAGATGGGAGAACCAATCATGAGGCTCCCCACAGTACATGTCCACCTCTCAACCAATGGAATCAGGAGATTTCCCAAAGAGGTGGAGACAAGGGACCATATCTATATCTAGCTAGCTAGCTAGCTAGCTAATCTATCTATCTATCTATCTAGAGAGAGAGAGAGAGAGAGAAAATGTCCAGGAACCTCTGCTTCTACAAGGAGCCTATTTCCTGGTGTCCTCTCATTTTCAAGTCTGCTTTAAACATTTTCCTGCCCTTTAATTCTTTAATAGGTGGAGAAGATGAACTAGGATCCTAGACGGGTTTCACAACCGCATCTCTGTGATTTTTTTTTAAGCAGTTAGACCAGAGGGCTAGCTGTTCCTGCAGCAACATACCCTTGCCTGCCACTCCTGCCTGGTGCATGGTTATATGCATCCTCCTCTTCTCAGTGCTCAAACCGAGTGCAGAGAGGTTGTGCACACACCCAAGGCAAGAAGATAGCCAGTGTGGCACCATCAGCATCTTGAAGGAGACAGGCTTCAGACTCTAATCCTCAATGTATAGCAACTTGAGTGTCTAAATGAATGTGTAACCACGTCCGATCTTGCCTGTGGACATTCACGACCTCTCTGTTCTCGCTGTCACGTAAAATGCGTGAAATACACACTCACCCACACACCGCCCTCGATCCTTCCTCCTAAATCTAATCCACTGGTTCCCAAGTCTCTTAAGAGATAGCCCAGGGGAAGTAGAGGAAATGGACCTCTATAGATCACAACCTTCTCTCATTTTCTAGAAAGATCCGTGGCCCACATGTAAATATCTTCCTTATAACAGAGACAAAAAGGCCTCCAGCCAGGCACTAGAAAGCCAATTGAGCTTCTTAAGCTGAGAACCGCTTTGCGAAATAATCCTGCTGCACCCGCCACTAAATGAGTTACAAACTAGTCGCATGGGGTTTTCATTGAATTTACTCCTGGAAGCCACAAAGGACAATTGTCTCAGAACCAGGTACATCAAATGCAGGCCTGCTACTGTGTAAAAAAGTGTGGAATTCTACACCACCTACACGCACAAAGAAAATTAGCTTTTGATTGAAAAGAAGTCCTATTGAAAAACCCCAGGGATCGAGAGAGAAACAAATCAAATGAATGAAGCCCGCAGGCCCGTCCAATGGTGGAGGGCATTTGGGCTATGGACCTGCTCAGTCTGAAAGGGAGAGAAAAGTGCGGATTCTGAGAATCATGAAAGATAATCGAACCAAATCAAAGGAAAATAGTGGCTGTTGAAATTCTAAACAAGGCAAGCGTTTGACCAGGCCACCTGAACAGAAAAAGTTCCCGCAGACTCCATTTGGAATATGTGAGACTGGAAAATATGGAGATGCATTCTTGTGCAGAATGGTCACCGTCCCAGATTTCTCTCTCCTTTTCTCCCTGCCTTCCTTTCAAGACCTTCAGCCAAACCATAGAAACGTTCCTCAGGTTTCTCTAGCACCTTTAAGAGCAATTTAATCCCATGTTTGTGAGTATTCTCTCTTAACATCTGAAGCTCTCGGCAGAGTTCTACCACTGAGTTTAACTGGGAGTTGTGGTTTTTGCAGAGGATCGGAGAGCATATGTACATGTCTAGGCATTCTGATGAACAGACAGAATAAAAGAAAACCCCAGAGATGTCAGACACACACACACACACACACACACACACACACACACACACACACACACACACACACACACACACACACACACACACACACACACACAACTGTGACACATAGGACAGAGGGGTCTCCGTGTTCATTTTGTATTTCTGTTTTCAATCATTCAGAGAGATCTCAGGAGCCGTCCCCTCCCCCCAACACACACATCAAGATTTTTGCAGCAGGGGCTGGAAAGAAAATACCTGCTTCCTCCTCTCTCTGGGAGCTAGGATTTTCTTGATACTATATAGTCAAAACACATACACACATACACACAGCTTTGATACTGGGGTATGTCATGAAAACAAAAATGAATTCTGCTGTTTCCCCCCAAAGAAAAGCTGTGGTGCAAAGGAATGTGAAGACACGGGAGAAAAGGAATTAAACACCATCTCCACTGATGGCTACATATGCATACCACTCAACTTGATTCACAGAATTCCCCTACAGTCCATGGTGTCCATGCCTACTTCAGTGGCCCAGACATCGTGGGAAAAGAAACTGGAATTTATTTTGCCTAGATAGGCACAACGGTACCTCTGGGTTTTGCTCCCTTTGCCCTGCAACAAGCTGTCTGATTACAGGAGCAAATGTTTTGTCAGAGTTCCTTCCGCCTTGTTGTAGAGCAGCAGCAGGGTGCGTCTTTGATCTGACCCGTGCTCCACTCCGTGCCTGACACTAGCCCCCGGCCAGGCCCCCACCGCCGCACCGCACCACCCTTCCATGGCACTCCACGTCAGAGAGGCAAGGGCCTTCCCAAACGTGTCAAGATGAAAAATGGGAGGTGAGGCGTTTCTTTTTGAGGGCGACTATGGTTCTATTCCAAAGCAACGGGGGTTACAAGTCAACCTTAGATGCAACGCTGGAAAACAGAGTCAAAGGAAAATTTAAGGGAGAGACAGCACCAGCGTTTTAAAGACCCGCAAACGTATGAAATTAAAGCGCAGACATGACAATGCTTACGATAGGATAGCGAGCTAGGAGACATGCACCTAGGAACTACCGGCCCAGAAGAGGCCACGATCCTTAACCCTGCCCCCAAAACTTTTTGTTGTTGCTGTTGTTGTTGTTTTGCTTGCAGGTAACTGGTGCTTGAACTCAGAACCTCTCAGTTGCTCGGCTTGCTTGCTCAGCTGGCTCTCTACCACTTGAACCTTTCCTCCACCTTTGCTTTTTCCTTGCCATTTTGGACATGGAGACTCATAGACATTTCAGCCCTGGCTGGCCTCAGATTATGTTCCTCAGATCACTGCCTCAGCAGCAGCTAGGATTACAAGCATGAGTCATCAGCGTTCTGTCCCAGACAGGACTTATTTTCTACCATGAGAATGGCAGAAATTTCTACTCATTGTGCATAACAAAGGTGTTCGCGTGTTCACAGAGAGGCCAGCTGAGCCGCCTCCATGCTGAGAAGGATGGGGTCCAGCCACAACAGGTCCAGTAGATGTGTGTCTGCCTGGGAGCCCCAGTTGGTTGCCCGTCTGGTTTTCTATCTGTATTCTTGATTCCTCTTTATTTTTGGACAGGCAAAGGAGATTTGTCGCTGGTTTGCCACACAAATCCCTAGTCCAACGTGTAGCACTGCTGCTCTTATACATGTTGTTTTGCCGCTTTTTCATCTCCAGAACCGAAATGACCAGGGATACAATTGCCTTCCATTAACCAGAAGTGCAGCCAGATACATTAGCCTCTCACATTTTCCAATCCTATTATTTGTAGATTTCCCCTCACTTTTCCATGAGTAAATAAAACAAGCTGGGAATGAAACATTTATCTTGGCATGGCACCAACCTAATTAAACTGCAGTTTCATTAGTCTGCAGCAGACTGCTGAAAAATAATGTAATTGACCTATTAAAAGTTACTACTTAGGTTCAGTTTTCTGGGCTCGGAGAAATTGCACTGTGATTTAAAATGCCTGGTTACCTTGACAAAAGCACAGAGAACAAGGAACTCAGAGGTACGAAGGATGGAGAGAATCCAATTAAAAAGGAGACAGGTAACAAGGTGCTGTCCCCACTCGCCTCGTGAAGGAAAGCAAGAACGAAAAGCCAATAAGGCTCCAGTATTTCCCCTATTGACCGAATGCTGTTCGCACACATTAGGATTTGTCCCCAAGCTTGATAGTGAGGTCATTTATGGAGATGTTTATCCCTTAAACAATTCCATTTCACTCACTGGGTGGCATTAGCAGACCAATTGCCTCCAAATCTACCCCCTTCTTAAGGCTGACGCTCAGCCCTTGGCTCAACAGAAGGTAATGCCTAGTTCTAACGCTGCCCTTGAGTTCCAAGCCAACCAATCAGAGCATGACATGCCCTTAACGACAATGATTAGTTCACCTGGGACCAATCAGAACCTTTCCTGGAACTTTAGTTGAAGCAATCAGGAGAGGTGGCATCTTACTCTTTCACCTGTTTTTTGTTTGTTTGTTTTTGTTTTTGTTTTCCTAAGTGGAGGACAGCTGGCTGGCTCTGATAGCATATGCCCTTTCTTTACCTATGGGAAGACTCCACCTGAGCATAGATTCAGGACCACCAGAGGGAGAGGCAGGAGGGGGATCGGGAGGAAGAAACAGCAAGAGAAATGAGGACAGGATAGAAGATAGAAGAGGAGGAGAGGAAGAAAGGGGAGGGAAGAGAGAAAGGGAGAGACAAAGGGAGCAGCCAAGAAGGAAAAGAAATGAAAACGAGAGATTTTAAAAGAGGAAAGGAAACAGCCCATCTTGATTCCACAGTCTGGTCTCCTAGATCTAGCTTCTACCCGTTGACTCGGTAGCTTCTCAGGCCCAATGGGCTGCACCCATTCATTGGCTCATCAGTTGGAGTTGCTTTGAGTTGTGTACAGATAAAAGCAGGCTGATGAATACCGTCAGCCTGACTCCAGGTTAAACTGCCATCCGGAATCTGAACAAGGCACAGCGGTTCCAGATTTCTACAGTTTAACATGCTTCGGCCCATCCCAGGTAAAATCTGCAGCTGCAGCAGGACTCAAGGAGGCAGGGCAAGCTGGCAAATCCAACACTATGTCACCAGGGAACGTGCCCTGGGTGCCCTCTGCAGTGCTGGGGGAGGGGGAGAGGCCACTGGGATAAAGCTAGGGGAGGATGCCCTAGAGCACACCACCACAGTGCGCAGACCTGAGTGAGGGTCTCTAGACAGGGCTCCGCGGGAAACTTAAGAAACTCATTTCTCTTTAATTAGCATATATATGGTGAGGGTTTTGCGATGGAATTTCCATACATGCACGCTCATTCGATCACGCTCACTCTTGTTTTACTCTTTCTTGTTACCCTCTTCCCAAATGCCCTCCTTTTTTTTTAACTTCCATGCAAGGCTTTTTTTTTTGGGGGGGGGCGGGGGTCAATCCTGGGGCTTGAACTCAGGGCCTAGTCATTGTCCCTGAGCCTCTTTGTGCTCATCTACCACATTAGTTACTGTGCCACTTCTGGGGTGTTTGTTTTTTTTTTTGAGTAGTTTGTTGGAGATATTAATTAGCATCTCACAGGGAATTTTCTGCCCCAGGCTGGCTTCAAACCACAATCCTCACATCTCAGCCTCCTGAGTAGCCTGGAATAATCCGGGTGCCTATGGCTTATGCCTGGCATCCTAGCTACTCGGGAGGGTGAGATTTGAGGACTGGGTAGGGGGCGTGGAGCTGGCAGTGAAGCCCTTAAAGGCAGCCCCATCACCATTGGAAGGGTCAGATTGTGGCTGTGAGACGCCATCAGGTTTGTTGTTGCTGGTTTACAGACATGCTCTAACAACCACAGGCATTGGGAAGGGGTGGTTGTAGCAGCTGTGCAAATGCAGGCCTATGATGTCATCATCAGGGTCAATCCTGGATTGGTGGATCCAGAATGAATGAGTCCCCCCCCCCATCTGACTCTAAAGGCAACGTTAGATCCCTTGAGTTCTCTACGCAAGGACTCATGCTTGAGAACTGAGAGTGAAAAGACGGCAGGCTTTACTATCTCAAGACGGAAAGTTGAAACTACTAACCGCGTATGTATTATTTCTCTGAAATGCAGCATGATGCCAGCATTGTTCATGGTGAGACTCGATATTCACAAATGCTTTATTGTGTTGGAAGAGACGTGCTGGGGGCTAAGCTCCTCCTACAAAAATTTCTAAGTTTTTGCAGCAACAGCTGAGAAATTGTAGGTCATCACAAATTGAGTTATTAAGAGGTAATTCACTTCAATAACCAGATTACAAAAATTCTTCAGAAAGCTACTGTGCTACGGTATTTTCTATTCATTTTGGCTGCAACATAATATGGCTTATAATAGGTTTTGTGTGTGTGTGTGTGTGTGTGTGTGTGTGTGTGTGTGTGTGTGTGTGTGTGTGTGTGTGTGTGTGTGTGTGTGTGTGTGTGTGTGTGTGTGTGTGTGTTTTCCTTGGTGGTACTGGGGCTTGAAGCCAGGGCCTTACACTCGCTAGGCAGGGATTTTACTGCTTGAGCTACATTCCTAGTACATTTTCCTTGAGCTATTTCTTTTTCTCTTCTTCTTCCAATAGGGTCTTGTTTTCTGCCCTGCCTGGCCTGAATAATCCTATTCATTCCTTCCATGTACCCAGCGCCGTACGTGTGTGCCATTCTATAAGTCAGATGGAGATCTTGTAAACTTCTTGCCTAAGCTGGCTCTGGACCGCTATCTTCCAGATCTCTAAATCCCAAATAACTAGGATTACAGGCATGAGCCACTGTGTCTGGCCTCTAGCAAGTGTTCACAACACTCACACGGTGACACTTGGGGTGAGATAAATCTGCACGGCCCCTTAAAGGGTACACGGCAGCCTCCCTGGACTGTACCCACAGATGCCAATCACGTCCCCCCAGTGATGACAAAGGAAAACATCTCTGCACATTGCTAACTGTCCTTCAGGAATAACAACAACAACAACAAAAAAAATGTCACGACTGATAACAATGGGCTTGGATGAAAGCCAGAGGCAAGAAAAGAAAAGCCCAGCCGTGTCTCTGTGTTAGGAACATAATCACCAGCCGGCCTCCTGGTGGGATGTGAACACCAGAGCAGAGAATCTGGGACACGGATCCAATTTTCACGGTGTGCAAGAGTCTCCAGTGAAGGCTACCGCAGGCCCAGGCGACCTCCGTGAACTTGGCCGACCCTGGTGAACGAGCTAAGCGGGACCGGGGGGGGGGGGGGGGGGGGGGAGGACAACAGGGCCTAGGGGATGGATGATACAGCCCCGGCTCCTGAGAAGCCATGGAGTGTTTTCACCAGGCCACATGACTAGAATGGAGAGATCGATGTCTGTCTTCTGCCAGGGCTCGGCCCTTTCTTTAATCAGAATGCATCATTGCCCTACATCACCTCAGCAAACGCATCCAAACCCAAGATGAGGGCCACAGGGAAGAGGTGCACCTCTGTCACAAAACAACAGGACAAGCAAGACTGGGAGACGGAGCTGGGTACCAGCAAGAGCCTCCCCGTGAGGGCTCCCAGAACACACACCGGAGCCCCTGGTTGGATGAAGATGACCACCATGACGGAATGAATGTGGGATGAGGGCAGAACAATAATTATCCAGAAAGCCAATGGGTAACACCTTGCGTGGGATAAAACTGTACTTTGTGAATGATCAAAAGGCCTGGGAAGCATTCTAAGACCTGATCCGTTCCCACAGGGAGAGGCACAACCTGTCTTGCTGCATGTACCCCAGAAGCCTCACCCCTACGTCGGGGGGGGGGGGTGAAGGGGCGCTGACATCAGCCAGATCTATTAGCCTTTTATTTAGATGTATATGAACGAGACCTCCCAGAGAGCTGCGAATCTGCCTTAGTTTTGTTAGCAAAGCAAGCAGCTTGGCCTAATGATCAAAACGACTCTTCATTGTCTGTGTCATAAGAAAGCCACCTTCCGCAGGCAACTGGTCTATAGGTGTTAAGGACTCAAAATTACCTGAAACAACTAGAGGGAAACCAAAACGTTGTAGTGGAGGGAAAAAAAATCAAAGAGTGTAATTGCTTAAAAGATGGGTCCCACAAGGCACAAGTATTCAAGCCTGTCACCCTAGTTACTCAGGAGGGTAAGATTGGAGGGTCACAGTTCGAAGCCAGCCAGGGCAAGAAACTCTATGAGAGACTCTTATGTCCAATTAACCATTACAAAAGCAGAAGTGTAGTTGTGGCTCAGGTGGTTGAACACAAGCCTTGAGTGGGGAACATTAATGGACACTGCCCAGGCTCTGAATTCAAGGCCCAGTACTAGCACTCATGCACGCACATGCACGCATGTGAACACACACACACACACACATACACACACACACAAATTAGTCCCTCTGTGGTACTGTGTATAGAATATGTACTTGAAAGTCAATGAATGCAGAGCACTCAGATGTAGAATACACAGATGGAAAGACAATGTCACTTTAGTGGCCTTATCTGTGAGCAAAGATTTGGTTGTTTTAGAACCAGGACATGTATTTTAAAATAACTACGATGTTAAATATACACTTTTGCTGTCTTCTTGGCTTTGATGCTAATATAAACTGGAAAGCTGACCTGAAGTCAGGAGAAATCATCGCCCCTTCTCACCTTCCCACTGTCTCTCCGCATCTCCGTCTTCCTTCCTCATGTTTCTGTTTTGTCTTCTCTGTTCCCGGCTCCTCTTTTCCTCCTCTGCTATTTTCTCTTCGATTCTCCTCCTTCCTGCCCCCTCCTTGTTTTCGCCCAGCACCCTGTGCACCTCTCTGTTTTCTGCTTTTCTATCTCTTCCTATTTCTCTCTCTTTTCTCTGCCCTTTTCAATCACACATACGCACACACAGATGCATGCACAAACATACATGTTCACACATGTGCTTGCACACACACACACACACACACACACACACACAGGGAACACACCCCACAGAGGCTTCATCCGGCACGTAGCTGCTTTCCCACGCGATATGAAATTACTTGTCTCAGACTTTGTGCCGTGACACTAACTACTTGTATGCCATGAGCAGGCGGCAGAGACATAAAGTTAGGGTGAGTGTTCTGATCGTCAGTATCAGGCCTCTCACCTGGGGGCGGGAGGAAATGTTCCCCCATGGGTGCAAGGAAGTCTCCGGGTGACCGAATTATGGCATTCCTGGGTGCTGGCTCCTCAGAGCTGACTGGGCGTGAAAGCTTGGTCCTTTCTAGCTGATGGACACCTTTGGTGAGCCCTCACTGGCTTCTTACTTCTGGTCTGAAAGGTCCCCAGTGAGGTGGCCTGTCCATCATGCAAGCAGGTGACAGAGCCAGGGGACAAGGTCAGGCTGAGGTCAGCCGCATGCACTCATGCATGCACGCACAGACACGCACACACACACATGCACATACACTCGCACGCCTCTTCCCCAGGATGCTGCTTACTACTCCCCTGGTTTGAAGCCACCCCGCTGGGGACACAAAATTCCCAGGAGAGAAAAAGAGAGTCTCGGGGTCAAAGAGGCGCTGGGCTGGCCCGAGTGGCAGCTGCCTGGAAAAGGGGCAAAGCCCAGCTAGCCCAGGACAAGGAAGAGGATTTTCTGGAGGAAAACCAAGTATGCCTGTGTGCCTTCCCACATGGTGGCAGCCACGTGGGAACTATGGACGGATGCCGGCGTGCCCGGCCCTGCCGGGCCAGTGGGTGTCACTGCAAACCCACTGTGCTTCCATTGAGCCCAGCCTCGGCCTCGCTCAGACTCTGGAAGCTTCCGTGCCTTCTCCTCCACCTGTTCTCCCCCTTCCCAAGACTTGCTGTCCCGAGGCCCAGCCCTGACCATCCTGGTCTCCCGCATACAGGGCCTGCAGAGTTGGTTCCTGCCTGTGCGTGGAACCCCGGGAAAGAGGGACGAAAGGTGCAGGAAGGGAGCAGGGGGTGAAGGAGAGCCTGGCATTCACACTGAATGACAGGATTGACAGGGCCTACCCCAGACCCAGCAGGCCCCTCCCCTCCCTGCAGGGAATGACAGGCCAGCCGGGGAGGGAAAGGAACTCCAGGAAGGAGAGGAGGTCACTTGGAAGACTGACAACATGGGAGCAGCAGAGGGCCGGGGCCACCCCGACCTCACACATCCTGAGGGACAATCTGAACGTGGACACGGCCCCCAGACACCAGGCTGTCTCTAGCAGGGTGTGGCACTCTTGGGTGGCAGGCCTCTCTCTCCCTTCCCAGCACCTGGGCCAGGGGGGACAAGGGGGTTGAGGGAAAGGGAAACAGACCTGGGCCAGGAGGTAAAGCGCTGACAAGCCGCTCTCTCACTGACTGGGCTGATGCAAGGCTGGAGCTCAAGGTCCTGTGCCATCTGCCAAGATGACACAGCAGAGGAGAGGGCTGGACACGTGGCAGGCAGGCCCCTGCCCAGTGGGGATGAGAGGAGCATCTCCACAAGCAAAAGGAGTGTGAGAAACTGACCAGGTAGGAGTGACGCCAGGCTGAGCCATGCCGGAATGGGATAAATGCAGATATTGTCATCTTCATCGTCACCGCTATTATACAAAATGAATGCTTGCATCTACATAATGTGTACATAATACACACACATATATATATAATGTGTATGTTTGTGTGTGTGTGTGTGTGTGTGTGTGTGTATATATATATATATATATATATATATATATATAATTAGAGACGTCTCTGTTGGCTATAGTTTAGATCCTCGTAAGTATATTTAGAACTGCTTTCTCTGGGTCCTAGTTACTCAGGAAATCTAAGGCTCACCATTCAAAGCCAGGCCAGGCAGGAAGGTCCACAAGAGTCTTATCTCCAATGAACCCCCAACACGCCAGGAATGGTGTTCGGCTTAAGTGGTAGAGTGCCAGCCTTGAACAGATAAAGCAAAGGGATGGTTTCCAGGCCCTGAGTTCAAGCCCAGTACTGGCATGTGTGCGTGCGTGCACGGGCACACACGCACACACATAGGCACACACAAACTGCTTTCTGTCATTGCCACTGTTACAGTAGCACCTGAAAGAAAGTGAAAGAAAATGTGCAAGCTGAGTGTGGTGGGCTCACGCCTGTAACCGCAGCTACTTGGAAAGTGGCGGGAGGAGGATCAAGGTTCAAGGCCAGCCCAGGCAAAAACAGGAGACGCTACTTGAAAAACAAACTAAGTGCAGGAGAGACTCACAGGTAGCTCCAGAGGTAGAGCACTCATTTAGTGAGAGCAAGGTGCAAAATCCGTGACCAGATCTTAGGTAATCTGGTGGGGAGGGGAGTTCATAGATTTTTTTTTTTAATCTCAGAACTTGAAACCAATGAATCATTTGAAAATATACCATGAAATCACAGTCACACACAAAAAAATGTGTGTAAAATGGCACTGGAATTGAACCCAGGACCTAGCACACGTTAAATCAGTGTGCTACCACTGAGCTACACCTGCAACCCTTTTGTTTTTATTTTTGAGATAGACTGTCACTAAGTTGTCCAGACTGGTCTCATACTGGTCACCCTCTTGCCTCTGCTTCCTGGAGGCTGGGATTACAGGTATGTGCTACTATAACCAGCATCAAAATATTTAGATATATAGGATGTTACCCCGACATGACAGAATGAGAGAGAGTCCTTTATGTACTAACTCGTAAGTACACATGCACAGAAAATGACCCCATATTATTTCATTGTGACATTCAGGGAATACTTGTGGATAGAAGAGAACATCAGAATAATATGGAATGTCATCACCACACTGGCACCTGGGGCTGGAAGTGTGTTATCTGTGTATAAAAGGATGATCACAAACACCACAGAAGTAGTTAATCAAACGTTTCCAAGAGTTGCATATGCTGGAAAGAAAAGCTCCCTTCCTTCACTCCAACCACCCACAGTCATGACTCACAGTTTTTACATCTTCTTTCTTAATTTAATAAATTCATTTGGAGGACAGTTATCAAATGTCTGCAGCAGGCCAATACTTTAGCTGCCTGGGAATTGCTCTTCTTTCTATGCAATAGCTCCTGGCCGATCCCTTTCTCCTTATTCAAATCAATTTTACGAGGTGGGCCTCCGGGAGGTTCAGGAGAACTCGAGGATCCTCATCTAGGAGGGGACAGCAGCCTAGAAAGGCAGCCAGCGATGGGGGTAGGAATGACCTCTTCCTCCCTGCCTTAATGCCCTAAGCGCCTGCCTGAGGCCTATTTCACACCATTACAGAGACTCGACCAGGCACCAAAACACATCGGAAGGGTGCACAGTCTACAGCCCAGAGAACAGCAAGCCACTGCCATGGGCCTGGTGGCTGTTTCTCACGGTCAGAACCCTCTACTCGCTCCCTGGGGCCACATCCCTGCCCCTCAACTCCCCTCCAGTCTCCCTCTGCTCATATCACCAAGGCAAAGCGGCTCTGATCATTTCTGAAGAAGCCCTCCCCCAGGGAACAGACCCCTTTGGTTTGTAGTTATCAAAACAAATTACCCGCTACAAGCCAGAAATGATGTTGACTGTCAGATTTTCCTCCCCAGGGACGACCCCGGCAGCAGACTCGAGCATGCACAGAAAGTTCCAGTCCTTTGTCTTACAAAAGCCGAGGGAAAAGTGTTCTGCTGCCCTGAATGAGGTCTGGTCCGGAGCACCTCGGGGAGAACTCTATATTTGGAATACAATACTGCTATTTTGAAAAGAGCAGGGTGCAGAGGGCCCCTGATTAATGAGCTCCAACGTTCTCCATGTCAGTTCCCTAGCGTGCCGCAACGAGCCATACCGCTCCTCATTCCCATCCTACCCTTGACTTAGCTGGTCACCAAGGATGGCATTGCAACATTAATTGAGTCTTTAAAAGGTAAAATAGTTGTAATAATGGAGGGGGGGGGAAATATTAGCTCTTTCCACACTAAAACAAATGCCGGATGGCACATCCATTCCACCATCTGCTGTAACTTTTCCTCGGTGGGCAGCTGGCACAGACCAAAGCATCATCCACAGATGACGGATCATTTCTAGCCAAACGTAGCCGTGAGCGGGCTCTGCCTTTGTGTGGCCGTTGGAAAAAGCTACAGACACAGGATAAACAAGAAAACATGGGCCCAAGGTCTTCTTTTCGATGTGTAAAGCTACAGCTCATGTATAGATGGATTCTATTTTATAGATGTAAATAGGTAGTTTATATCATATACTCTTGTATGTGTGTATATGTGTGTGTGTGTGTGTGTATGTGTGTGTTTTCCAGAGGGAACCCTTTGTTTCATTTTAAATTTGAGACAAGGTCTCATTCTCTACTCCACATCGGCCTTGAACTTGAGATACTCAACCTCCTGCATGATGAACTCTTCCTGCATTTGAGCCTTAGAAGAATAAAATCCAGTGATGGGGTCTTGCTAATGTAACCCAGAGTTCTGTCCAACACACCATGCAGCCCCAGCTGGTACAAACTCATGACCCTCTTAAATCATGCAGTCTCTGCATCTCCTGAGTGCTGGGATTACAGGCATGTACTCCCCAGGCCCACCTATAAAACGTCTGAATAAATAAATAAACCTCCATTTTATTTACTTTGCTCTGATCCAGGACAGAGCTCATTTACGCGGGGTACAAGGAGAAATAAAGCCATAAAGACAGGCATTTCCAGAAAGAGGAGTGTGTCTCGGAGTGAGTGGAGGAGGATGTCACGTACCGGTGGGGATAATTTGTATAAACCGAAGAAAAATAAATCCACGGTCAATGAAATCGTGCCCTTGGAGAACACTTGAAGTCCCCCAATACATAACGGAATTAGTGCGGTCGGGTTTCATGGCGATGCAGTCCATTATTTAAGCAGGGCTGTCAGTCAGGAATAAGTATTTCAGGCGCATGACAACAAAACGCTCTTGATGCTGAAGGTCAGCCTCTAAATCAGAAGAGAATGCCAGCCTCTCCTAACAACTTCTTTTCAAACAAATTACCGGCGGGCCGCTCCGAAATGAATTTTATTACCGAGGACAAGTGAATCGTGCAGTACTTATAGCAAGCACATTAGAGGATTAGAACTGATTGAAGGAGATTGGATTTGAAAAGATATAAATAGGGAAGACACCGAGAACCTGCTCCTAGCCAGCTGGGCCACTGGACAGAAGCTTCTGGAAGCCTGGCTGGGGGAGGGGAGGGAGAGGAAGGAGGAAACGCAACCCACCCCTGCCCCCTCCTTGACCCCACCCCACCCCCACCTCGGTGCTGTGACCTCGGGAAGGGCGGGGGGGGGGGGGTGCAGGCGGGAACCCGCTCATCTGCACCGGGAGGGGAGGCTGTGTCCATAGGAGCCAAGTTCTCCCTCACTCCTCCGCTTACGGATGTCAGGTGTCCGTGAATTCATCTTCAGGGATCTAGCGGGCTGCCCTCCCTCCTTCCTGGGAAGCCAGTGATGCAAAGTTCCAACTGCGCATGCGCCTTGTCCATTGGATGTTCACTGCGCATGCGCCTTGTCCATTGGATGTTCACTGCGCATGCGCCTCGTCCATTCGATGTTCACTGCGCATGCGCCTCATCCATTGGATGTTCACTGCGCATGCGCCTCGTCCATTCGATGTTCACTGCGCATGCGCCTCATCCATTCCATATTCACCGAGCATGCGCTCATCCCTTGGTGCTGGTCACTGAGCATGCGCTCATCCCTTGAGGTTGGCGGCGCATGCGCTCGTCCCTCAATGTCGAGCTCTTTGTCCCTTGCTGTAGATTACGTGCTCATTCCCTGGATATTCACTGAGCATGCGCCCCTCCCTTTGACTTTCACAGAGGCTGGGCTACTTCCTCTGACATTCACTGCACATGCGCTCCTCCCGCTGCCGTTCACTGCGCATGCGCCTTTCCCTTTCATGTTTTACTGAGCATGCGCCGGTCCACTACTAGAAGAAACCCGGTTCATCAATGCATCCCGGGCAGATCACGCTTCCATGCGCTTCCCACAAGGCCTTCTTTGCATCCTGGCAGCCAGGAAGGACCCTCCTCACTTCACCTGGGGAGCCACACCTGTAACGATCACTCTTACCCATGCCCCAGCCACCCCGCGGACCACTGAGGCATGGCCTCCGGGGATGATGCCGACCTGCCCGGCCGCGCTGGCCCACCAGCTGCGGCCACGACGAAAAGGGCAGTACAACAATGAGTGATTCCACCATCGAGGATGAAACTCTGCCTTTGGCAGGAAAGTGGATAGAACCGAAGATCATCCCGTGATGGTAGAGAAATTTAAAAGTCCAGTCTCAGAAAAGCAAGAGCCACGGGCTGTGGCTCACACACAGAATCTAGATCTGAAGAGAAGGATGCCCACTGTAAGTGCAGGCCATTGATTCCAGGAGGAAGGGCGGGAGGGGAAGAGCAGGAGAGGAGGAAAGGAGGGAGGGGGAAGAAGGAAGGAAAGGGAGGAGGGAGGAGGGGGGAGAGAAGGAAGGGGAGAATAGGGCAGAAAAAGGGGAGAAGGAAGAAAGCAGAGAAGGAAAGGACCAGCAAGGGAGGGGAGGAGGAGGAGCAGGAGAGAAGCGGGTGAGGGAGAAAAAAGGGGTTGGGGAAAGAATATGATAGGATATGTATACAAGTGAAAACTTCATCATGAAATATTTTAAAATTATAAAAGGGGGGAAGGAGGTAAGAATAGAGAGACAGGCATGCATAGAAATACCTCTCTCTTTCCTCTTCTTCCTTCTCCCTCTCTCTCCTACCTTAGTTTGGGGAGCGCCATCTGTCAGGTCTCCAGGATACTCCAGCAGCCTGTGTGAAGAGGACCTCCTGCCTTGTGGTGAGGAACGGGCATGTGCCAACAACTACACAGTGAGCTTGGAAACCGCTCTCAGGGGACCCTGAGCCAGAGCCATCGCTCAGCCCCTCCCAGAATCCCCAGCGCCCCAGTTCACACAAGATAATATACACTTATCTTTCACAGGTGTGTTCTTGAAAAGAATTCGTTACACAACTGTGTCCTGGAAACCTGAGCTCTTAAAGACCTTAACTAGTAGACTCGGTGCATGAAGCCAGCAACACTTCACTTACTGCTTTGTGGGACAATTTTGTGATGTATCCTGCCCTCAAGTCAGTGTGAGCATGCCAGCATCTACAGAAGATCAGTGAGCAGCTCCAGGCACCAGGAATTGTGGGTAAGTGTGGATGTGCTATGAAAGGAATTGTGTCTCGGCTCTTATGCTTTAAGAGAGAAAGGCTGAGAGGGAATATGGAAAGAACAGGAAATCATGAATGGAGCCAGGCACAAGTGCTCCTGCCGGTAAGCCTAGCTACTCAGGAGGCTGAGATTTGAGGATCGTGGGTCCCAAAACAACCTGGACAGGAAAGTTTGTGAGATTCTAATTGTAATCTCTGGTTAATTGGCGAAAAGCTGGAAGTAGAGGAGTAACAGCCATGCATGAAATAGCCAAGGGAGAAGTCAAAGTCCTGAGGTGAAGGCGCATACACCTGCATGAGCACACAAGAAATAATCATTATGATGGCTACTTGAGTCAGCGGTGAGATGGTGGATGAGCATCTCTCTAATTGAATAGTTGAGAAAGGCCTCATCCAGGAGAGCTCTTTAGGATTGCTCCTGTGTAATGAGAATGTCCAGAAATGTCTAGACTAAGACTATGCAGGCTTTACTACCCATCTTACACTGATGCCTCAGTTTCCCTCATCTTTTTCTTTCTTTGGCTCAGTAATAACTTGCCTCCCAAAATAAAGAGGATGAAATGAAGGTCGTAGATCTCAATGTAACTTGAAATTGAGCAGGCACCAGCTACTCACACTCCCCACTGATAAAACAGCTCCCTGGTTTGGTACGGCTTTGTCATTCACCAAGACTGAGGTCACATTGTCCCCCACCGGGAGAAGAATTTGGACAGCCTGGGGATTGAATAGAGTATCAGTCTCAAGGGAAACCAACTCCGTTACAGAACCATCTGAGCATTAATTTCAATGATTTGACTGTGTAATGGAATGTTTCCGTCCGGGAACACAATTTACACCAAGACAGGTAGTCATTACTTAGGTCAGAGTCTGCAGAATTCATCTCCCACATGTCAATTTTTTGTAGTCTCTGTTCAAAGACTTGCCAAAAGAGATATGGGGAAAATATTTCAAAGTCCATGAAATCTCACATCTCAATATCAAATAGTTCCTGCACTGCTGCTGCAGATAAAAATGGTGATAGAAATTGTTCTTTATTAAAACAGTAAGCAAAGGGTAAGTATGCTTGGCAAACACCAATCGCGTCTCCCATATAGATGTGGGGGGGGGTCCAGATCAGGAAAGATAACAAATGGGGTAGAATACTGATTTTTGGAGACTATGGTAGGGAGAGGAGTGGAAGGTCAAAACAAATACCCGTCAGGTTCCTCTTCCAAAGAGAAAGATGGCAAACAATGGAGTATGTGGGCAAATACCCATCTTAATTATCACTCAGAAAGGAAGAAGCAAGAGTAGGTGGTGCAGTCATGGTATTCAGTACACAGATGGAGGGGAGACCATGTGGAGTAGAGATCAGGAACGCCGAGCTCTAGGGGCATTGTGCATACATGAATAAGCCCTGCCATTACTTAACTGTGTGTTCCACAAGGTATTCTTCCTACAGTCCAGTCTCATCGTCTCATACATGCAGGTATGAGATTGGTCCGTTGTCTTGCTAGAAGGGCACGGGTGGGAATACAATGATACAGTGATGGAAAAGTGATTAGAAGAGGGCCTGGTACAGAGAAGGCTCCAAGGAAATGTCCTTCATGAATTACAGCAGTATACCATCAGACATGGCACTGAACGCCACACTGCAACTCAAGGAAATGGCCATTTGCCCCTTGGAAGGCTCTGAGTTCAAGTCCTGATAAAAACTAGGGACTTCATGGGAGGTATACAACACAGATAAACACACCCAGCCAGGTTGGGGAGGGGGGGGTAAAGATTGGCACGATGGTGTTAGGCCCAAGGAGCCAGAATCAACTGTACAGAGGCTCATAGTCATTTGTGCAGACTCAACACAACCAGCAGCAACCTCTTCACTGGGAAGAAACAAAAGTGTGACTCACAAAAAACAAACAAACAAACAAACAAACCATGAACTGTCTAGAGTTTTTAGAGCATTTAATAAAACACTGCTTTACCCAGTTCAAAGTAAGGCTCACCCAGTGAGTGGTTGGTTAATTTCTCACTTGTCAACAAAAGGTATTTATTATAGCATTATAGTTTGGAAAGTTGCATCACCAGATAGACAATTACATGCCAGATCTCTGTATTTGCATGGGAGATCTGACTGCATTAGCCTTACAAGTACCTCACAGTTGCTCATACACAACGGCCAGTGATGTTCATTAACTATCCAATTCAGGCTTGGGAAAGTAGCAAATGACTCGGGGGTATGAACTCCTTGCCACCTGCTTTATAGACTGAGCACTAATGCTCTGCAATCAAATCTTAAAGCCATTAACTCATGGGCTCATGCTCAAAAAGCAAAAATGCCCAAGTTACCTGGGCCCAGAGACACAAGTGGGTGACCATATTACAGAATTCATGGATGATTCTGAGTCAAGTCCTCCACCCTGACAGCCAACATCTTCTGGGCTGGAGCCACATATCAGTTATGACATAAATTAATAATGTTCCCTAAAAAAAAACCTCAATGCCTCAAAACTTAAGATGGCCTCATAGTCAGCTCTACAAAAACCGTCCTTGATGAAAATATGGTAAGCTTTTGTTTGACTTCTCTAGGCTGGAGTAAGACATGCTTCTTAGCCAATGTGAACTCAATTCTGTCATGGACTTACCCTTCAGAGTTCAATTTCTGGGCCCTAAACTCATGAGATGGTTAACTGCAAAACTGGCTTTATACACTTTCAGAAATCTGTGTACAAATCACTTAGAAAGTCAAATTGTGTTGCCAGTCATTTAAATAAAATCACTCTGGTGTCATTAGCAATCTTCTAGGCACTTGCAAAAGATACCCAGAGGATAGGAGTTGAGAGGAAGAAAACAAAAAGAGGAGAAAAGGAAAATGAGGAAAAAGAAAAGAAAATACCAGGCGCGTTCTGCTGCTGGTCTGTAATTTCCTTCCAAAATTGGTTTGTTCTACATGACAACCCCTCAACCCCTCTAAAAATCCAACATCTTCTTTTACACCATGTTCCTATTCAAAATAACATTAAAATCACATCCGTATGTCAGCTGCAAGTGGAAGAATGTGAATGGATCTTCGAACTGTTACAGCCTATTGGGTAAACACACACACACACACACACACACACACACACACACACACACACACACACACACACACACACACACACACACGGTATACATTCTGGTTTTGAAAAACATGCTATTTACTAGACTACAGCAATGCTACAAGATGGTTGCAGAACTACCAGGTAAATAGGTTATTTTGGAATGCATGCATCCTAATTCCAAAACCATGGACCATTTACCTGGCAGAGGATGATATTTTCTCATCTACTTTGGTCAGTTCCTGCTCCATGAACCATCATCCTAGCAAGACCACTGGGAAATGACCTGGTCACTCGCTTGGTCATAAAGCAAATAGGGTTTTTAGGGGTGATGCCTTCCAAATTAACACATCTACTCAAAAACAGCAAAGATTTCATATTGCACATTAAAATGGGATTCAAAGATACACGTGCATACACGCACATGCACGCACACACAGACAACTATACACATACACACTTTCCTAGAGCAAAAATGATTAGGTGGACAAGCCAGCCTCTGTTAGAAGTGGGGTATTGAAGACATCATCGAGTGGACAGACTCAGGCAGCTCAGAATGTGCAAGCCGGCTGCCCATGCTTCTAGAGATGGATGCCAGTGGCCAGCATTTTGATGTGCCTGGCGTCATTGTCTCAGTCACATAAAATATGCATCCAGGGCTTCAGTAAATAACACAGACCCAACTCCCGCCATCTTGGAGCCTCTAGCATATGGCTGAGACAGACAGCACATAAGTAGCTATGTGGCTTATAATGTGTCCTCAGTGCCAAAGCCCCAGTAATCTGTTTAAGATCCTCAAGTCCTCCCTGTACCCAAGAAAAATCCAAATCCCTAGTCATATACAAATACCATGAGGTTGACACCTGCTCTTACCTCGGTTGGTCCCTGGGTTTGCACCCTGCTGTGGCCTTGCCTAGTCCCTCTTGTCCCTTTGCTGCTCCTCAGCCATAGGCTTACCATTGGCTGCGGCCTTTCTGTTTGACTGTTTCCTCTGTGAAGAATGTCCTCGCCACTCCTCCCCTCCACCTCCCCCCACCCACCCAGTGTGTCACACTACTTAGCTTTCACACCTTCTCCTGGAAGCTGAATGCCATCTTTATAAAGAGACCCACCCAGAACCCCTTCCTGCCCACAAAGAACCTCGGTCTAGTCTTACATCCCTGCTCCCTCTTCCTCCATACCCTGCCCTGGTTACTGTGTGCCCAGAACACTGTGTATGATCCCCACAATTTGCTTCTGCATGATGCAGATCACTCTGCCTCCCCGGCTAGAAGCTGAGTTCCATGAGGGCCTGACCTTATGTTCTCTTGGATTTTTAAACGTAAGAAGACTGCTTGGCACAAAGCAGGTGTGAGACCAACAATGGCTGGGTAGTGAGAGACACAGACATACAGAGATGATGATGCAGTATGGCTTACGATTACAGGGAATTACAAGTTGCTAAGAAGTTGTATGCAGATAGACTTGCATCTCTCCTGTGTTACTAGGGTAAAGGCAAGGATTCTGCAGAAGACTTCTGCAAGGATTTCTGGGCTAAGATAGAGTGGGCAAGTCAAGAGTAACTTGGCACACAGTTGCAGTATTGCAGGTAGAGTGTTTCAGGCAGAGGGAAATGAATGTGTGCCACGCTCAGTCCCGGGGAACAATGGATATGTTAAGAGGGAAATAACAAACAGTCCAATGTGGCTGCAACTGAAGAGATAGAGTGACTGGAAGATTTAGCACCGATGGAAAAATCCTGTTAATCTTCTTAATTGAAACATGTTCTTCACCTGAGAGAGGGAAGAGGGTCAGGACAGAGAATGAATTGGTCTTTGTTGGGGTGTTTTGTTTAATTAGCCTCTTTGGTTCTAAGGCACAATCCATCTAGACATTGACATGACAGCTGTCAGGTCCTCAAGCAAAAAAAAAAAATGCCCCAAAGCTCCATGTGTCAGTTTGTAGACAAAACTTTTTGAAGGTCATGACCAGGTTGGAAATGAGGCAGCAGATGTCACAGTGTCCTTCCAGCATGGTCACTCGGGAAGAGCCAGCCTCTCCTGAGGACACAGGCACAGGGGAGGACCCACCTCCTCCCTGCTTCCTGCAGGAGGAGGAGATCTCTCAATGGAGTGTGAGTGAGACACAAGCCCTGCCCTGCCAGCTCCTTGCCCATGATTCTCCATTTGTAAAATGCTTCCCCTGGTGGCAGAGGGACAGGGTATGGTGGGAACCAGGCATATCAAATCACTTTACCCGTCACTTACTCAACTACCTACCATTCTTCCTCACAGCTACCACAGGACTTCAGGCAAGAGACTGGATGGATGGATGGATGGATGGATGGAAAGATGGATGGATGCATGGATGCATGGATGCATGGATGCATGGATGCATGGATGCATGGATGGGAAAGATAGATATTGTGCCAGTCCTGGGGTTTGAACTCAAAGCACCGGACACTTTCCTTGAGCTTTTTATGCTCAAGGCTAGTGCTCTACCACCTGAGCCACAGCACCACCTCCAGCTTTTGGGTGGTTAATTGGAGGTCAGAGTCTCACATGGACTTTCCTGCCTGAGCTGTCTTAGCACTGAGATCCTCAGAGCTCAGCCTCCTAACTAGCTAGGGTTACAGGCGTGAGCTTCCGGCACCCAGTGAGGTATACACGTCATTTTGAAGGACTTGCAAAAGCATGGACTTGCAGTGCATAATAAGTTAATATTAATTTAAGTGATAGATATCGGTCTTAAAAAGAAAAAGGGCTCAATTTATGAATACCTATATACATATATAGAAAAATATATATGGATTATTTATATTTTTTTTTCCTAGGAAATGCTTGACAGTACAGTCATATATCCTTTGAGGAAGAATGAGGTTGTTGCCCCAATGGATTTAATTGGGGTGAGTAAGGCAGGAGTGAGCAGAATTCAGCCTGGAGAACACAAGTGGAGTCTTTTGCACACCAGTGTGGAGAATCCACAGCATTAAAGTGCCCACTAAAATCAGCCTCAAAACCTACTTAGCGCTACTCTTGTCCCACCCCTACCAAATCAAACACTGCTCAGCAATGGCACCAGCCGGGATTTTTTTTTTTTTTTGGTCTTTTCTTCAAAACAAATCAATTTATACTGAAGAAGGAAAAACTCCTTCTGCAACTCCTAGTCTACATTCTGCAAGGAGAGAGATTTGGTGGCAAGAAAAAAAAAGTATGTCCTCCACCTCAGGAAAGAGAACTCAAGACTTAATCAGCCATACTCAGCCGGCCCTTTCCACAGGACTCCAGCAACACCCACAGAGACACTTCAGTCCTGCCCGCATTTCAGAACAACACAGTGGCCAACTTTTAATCATCCCGCAGGCAACCAGAGTCTGCGAAAAGGAGTTTTAAATCACAAGACGGATGACAATGTAATAAATTACGGAAATTGTGGCTGCTATCATGGAATCTTACTGCCCTAATCTGGTCCCCCGCTCACTTTTTTTTTTGATGTAATACGATTTGAGTATAATTATTAGCAATTATTATCAAAGCATTCATAAGCTTTTCTGCCTGCTGTGCAAGAAAGATTCTGCTTTATCTCTCTTTTTAATCTTAATTCACGGGTGTCACACATCACCCACAAAAGAAGGGCATTGGTAATTCCAAAATGTCTGTTTTGACAGACTATTCTTCTCCACTTCTTTTATATTATAAATATTTAATACGCGGCTCAACAAGGGAAGACACAATCTCGCTCTGTGATCATCCAGTTAAGTGAAATCCCCTCTCTTCCCTCTGAGGAGACACCAGTCTTACTCTACAGTGGCCAACATGGGCCAAAATACAACACCTGCATTCCTAACAGGTTGAAGTCATGGGAAAAAAATTTTTTTTTACCATTCTTTGACTTCTGGTCACTTGATCTTTTCCAGGTAGTTATCTCTGGAAAAGACCGCCACACCAGCCGGCATTTTAACTATCTAACATTTTATTTCATTATCACAAAATAATTCTAGCACAGAGCCAGGTCATTGTTTAAACACACACCCTCCTCTCCCACACACAGGGTATTAATCTAAAATGGAATCTGAGCAGTGACAGGAAAGTGTCACAATGGGATGTCCTGAGAATGGTAGGTCTACCTCCTTTCATTGTCTATGGGCCAGAACAGGCTTTGGGCAGCCTGGGAAGAAAAGAGCCCTCTGAGGTGGTATGTTTTCATTCGATCATATTTGTTTAAGACAACCAGGGGATGAGGCCTAATATTTATTCACCACGTTCAACATTTGCCATCTTCAGAATCAAAGGGGAGCCATCACAGTTTGAACATCTGGTCATTCCAGAGAGATAGTGTCACTTGAAGAGCAAATGAACTTTTAGTTAATAAAAATCTCCCCCCCCTTCCCTACCCCCGGGTGACAAAGATGGGCCTTTTGTACACACGCAGGAGCCATGATAAGTAGGGGGCCCCGATAACACACTCTGGCAGCCAAGGCCACCCACGCTTAAATAAAGGCAGGGTTTATTACCGGCCTTTTATGAATCGTGATCAATTAAATGTCCTGAGTTCTGGAGGGATAAAAAGATTCAAATGATAATTGTGAAGGCCAGGGGATGTTTCCCTGAGTCTCAAAGTGCTCTGGTGGCTCAAAGTAAGAATAACATTACCAAGGACAAAAAAAAAAGTAGCTGGTTTTAATATAGAGCCTCTTTCATCCTATAATGCCTGAATTAATAGAGTCGATCCTCCTGTATGCTGATTACCTATAACCCCAAGTTGCCATGAAGCCAATATTTAATGAGAATCTATTAATAACTGGGCACTGGGCTTAGGTACACTCATTTAAAAGTGAAAAAAAGTGTATGCCAGAAAGATCTATATAAATGTGTGAGCATGTTATAGTCAGGCATATGCCTCACTAGTTTTGAGAATACTCACCCCACGAGCCACTATCACCACCATTTAGTGGTCTCTACTTTGTCTGCAGAACTCTACGGGTCCTGAAATTAATAACCCCTGTCACCTGCTAGCAGTGAGATCAGTCTGAATTGTTGGCAACAAAGATGAAGTTGTACAACATACACAATTCTGATTCTCTAGAAGCTCCGTCCAAAGACATCTGCTAGGCAGATTCTTCTAGGGTTTTTGCTATCGTTCTGTTATGGTCACTGTGAAATTCTCTCTTCCTTTGAGGACATCTACCCGGTCCATTTGCTGCCTCTTTTGACCATTTCTGCATGCCCTTGTCGATCTTGATCCTGCCGTTCATCCTAAGGTGGCAACTCTTACCATAACCCTTCTTTTCCTCCTTTCGTGAGGGGGTAACTTCCATTCCTACTGCTCAGATTTTGCGTGCAGGCAACCTGTGAGTGGCTCAAAGCTGAGCCGAAGGGATTCAGCCTCGGGGCTGAGAGGTGGAGGGCAGGTTGGATTTTGGGTGCTGAGTTTGTGGTAAATGTGGTATCGATGTTGAGCGAGTGTAATGGTTCGGATCAGAGACGTCTCCCAACCCAAAGCTTGGTTGCCAAAAAGGCCGTGTTCAGAGATGGGACCTTCGGATCATGATGGCTCTGTCCTCTTCAGTGAAGCACTTAAGGATGCAGTTGTAGGTCAGTGGACTTGTTGGGCAGTGGATAAAAACTTCGGCATTATGACCTAGCTGGATGAAATAGGTCACGGAGTTGTGCCTTTGAGGATAAGGTATATTTTTCTTCCTTGTCTCCCCATCCTCGGTCTCTCTCTCTCTCACACACTTTCCTCTCCCCCCCTCTCTCTCTCTCCCTCTCCCTCTCCCTCTCCCTCTCTCTCTCTCTCTCTCTCTCTCTCTCTCTCTCTCTCTCTCTCTCTCTCTCTCCCCTCTCTCCTCTCTGTTTCTCCCTCTGAGCCAGCACAGGTAAGCAGTTTTGTTCCATCACACACCCTCCACTGTGATACCTACTATAGACCTAGAACAAGAGCCACATAACTATAGACTGAAGACTCGGAAACCATGAACCAAAATAAAGCTTACCACTTTTTTTGGGAGGAGGGGGGTACTGGGACTTGAACTTGGGACCTCATGCTTTCTAAGCAGTCAGTCTACCCCTTGAGGCATGCCTCTGGTCTTTAAATTTAAAAAAAAATGTGGTCTGTCCTCTTTTAAGTAAATTTTCTTAGCTATTTGCGACAGCCAAGGAGAGCTGAGTAGCAAGCCAAACATCTCTACTTCTCTTCTGTCGATTATCCATTAACTCAACAGGAGCAAAAAAAAAAAAAAGATCCTCCTGTCTGTCCATCCTTGATAAATGCTCACCGAGTTGTACTGTTCGCTCCACACTTGATTCTCAGCATTTGCAGCCTAGACTGGCCCATCTTTATTTCACCCTGAAATGCCTCTGTCAGCTCTAAATCTGTAGCTTCGCAAAAACTCTTGATTTATGGTGATCGCTCTGCCTCCTGCTTGCATCTCAAATCCACGGAGTCAAAGCGGCCTCAGAAACATTCATTCTGACAGGTAAAATCCTCCCTACTTAGCACAACTGACTCTCCATGACCCGTGGACACTTCCTGTTACCTGAGGGAGGTTTCCACAGGATTACAAGCCGCCGAGGCTCCGGCTGAGACTAGAAGTCATTGCCACCAATTGTCCAAAACAAGAAACAACAGTAGCTAACCCCCAGGAGGCTGCCGGTGCCCTTCCTTCTGATGGAAAAGTGATCCGTTATTGCTAATTATTAAACAATTTCAACAGAAATGCTAGGAGCATACAGACTCCAAAACCCATGCCAAATATTCTGCCAAATGATGCATCACAAACAAGAGAATATACTCCTAAAGACATCCCCTACCACCTATGTTATTCTGATATATTACATAGAGTCGTGTGTATGCCTTCAGTGTATTTTAGGTCAGAAATTACATAGACACCTACATATATCTACATACCCTATGATGATAAATCCACTCATTGTTTCCTTCTTCCCTTTGTCAATGGCTACGACATTTGGAAGGTGCAAGAATGGCTCACCCATCCTCAAAATTACTCAAAAATTAAATCTCCAGAGCACTGGAATCCCAGGTTAGCATTTGCGTGGCAATTGTCACACACTAGGTAACTCTTTCAGTCACCTTGCAGATATTAACAGTCTTCCCTACAAAAAACAAAAAAATCTATCATTACCCCATTCTGCAGATGGAATTCTGATCTTCTAGAAAATGAGAAAGAGCAGCTGAAGGTCTCAGAGCCATCCTAGCTCAGCTCTGTCAGACAGCAGAGCTGGAGTCGGATCAACACATCTGGCTGGCCCCTGGGTCTCTCCTTCAAACCCTGTGGTCATTTATTAAACATTGGTCTGGTTGGACTTAAAGTAGATGGGACATTGTCTTGGATTATTGTTAAAACATGGGCATGGCCTGGGCAGATACCAGCACACCACTGTCCCTACGAGAAAAGAGAGAGTAATGGGATGAATACTGGCTGAGATATCACCCATGACATCAGATAGAGTGAGTCATGTAAAACTCCCCGTCACCTCTCTGGCTAAACTGGCAGATGTTCCGGATTGACCAGGGATGAGATAAGACTGGAAGATGAGAGGAAAATCCTTTCGACATCCAAATGACTCTCAGAAATGTCAAGACTCGGACAGACAAGATGCTAACCGTTTTCTACCTTTCCAAAATGGATTGAACCCACTGAGAGAGAACCATCATCGTGGCAGGCTGCGAGATGCCACTAGAATGATAACCGCAGTCCTGAAATCCAGGAGAGTAAAAGACCATCTCAGCTGCCCACCATTTTAGGATCCATCACCGAAACTAGCACATTGTTCATGGGAAGTCTGACTTGGGGCTGGATTTTTATGCAGCCAAAGTGTGCCAGTTTTCACAGGATCTGGTCTGAAAGGCATTCCTAACGCCACACGCCTCCCCCTCTCCAGATTCAACCCATCAGAACTCACACTTGGAATATCATCACTGGGCTGATGCCTGTTGTACCTGCCTGCAGACATCCTGAGCCGCTGGCTACCAGTCAGCCCTGACATGTGCTGAATGCTTGCAATGTGCTAGGCAACCTGGGATCATACCACAGCTCTGTGCAGAGGCTGTCTACACTCGCTTCGGGAAATTAGGGCAAAGAGCTCTTGCCAAAGAGCCAGGGTAACACCCAACAGGCAGTAAGGGGAGTCCCCTAATGGACACGTGCAGTCCAGCTCCAATAATGAATGCACACCGGGGCCGCGCATACATTTTCTTATCATGTGGCACCCACCCCCCTCCCAGCACACAGTAGGTGATGCTCCAGGAAGTCGGAGGAAAGGATGAGAAGCTGCTTATTCTGAGTTTGGCCACTTGTATGCACGTAAATATAAAGGAAAAACCCTTGGCTGTGCATTAATACGGTAAGAGTTGACCTCTCCATCCAATGCTTAGGGAAAGATGCCAAAAAAAAAAAAAAAAAAAAAAGGGTTAAGCAAGGCCAAATTTTCTTGGAGTCTCCACCAGAAGCCAACTCTCCTCCCACTTCTTTGAAGTCAGCTGACTGCCCTTTTGTCCTCCTCCCAATAGGACTGCCCAGCCCCACACACAAAAGAACACAGTAGAGACCAAATGATGATACTTGAGCTGCCCAAGCAATTCATTTCCGTCTTTAGTCTGGTCTGGGAGAGACTTACCGGAATTAGACACACATTCAGTGACAAGGCATTGTGTTAACAAATGCCAAGAGATTAAAAAAAAAAAAAGAATCATGTTAAGCTGCTGTTTCATAAAAAAGGCAGATTGTTAGACACTAAAACTAAAGGTGGATCAGTCTACATATTGTAAGAAAGAGCATTTTAATGGGCTAAGAGAGGACAAAGAATTGGATTTGGCCGTGGTCAATCAGGAGTCATGGAGAAACAAGTTGGAAGTGTACCAAGCAGGAAAGACAGAAGACTGAGAAGACACAGGGTAGAGGGGCACACAAGGGCTCCAGGGAGAATGCAGAGGGTTTAGTGTAGATCCACACCTGAACAGAATTTCACATTTGGGGCATTCAATACAGAATGGTGTGCACTTAGCCTGACGCTGTCTGTCCCTGTCAGACAACGACCAGGAAACAGAAACAGAAGTCCACCATGAGAGCAGAGCCGGGAGGGGGGGGGGGGCCGCGGGGGGAGGGGGGGCGAAGCAGCTAGGAACTGGTAGGTGGAGCCAGCTCCGCATCAATTGAGTAACCGCAGAAGCAGGAATGAAAGCAGGGTTTGCATAATTTTTTTTTACAGTTCACCCCATCTGCCACTTGAGTAAGACAATTTTGGCTGATGTTCTTTTAGAAACCATACTGTCAGCCAGGTGCTGGTGGCTCACCCCTGTCATCCTAGCTACTCGGGAGGCTGAGATCTGAAGATCACAGTTCAAAGCCAGCCCAGACCAGAAAGTCTGTGAGACTCTTATCTCCAATGAACTACCAGAAAACCGGATGTGGCTCTGTGGCTCAAGTGGTAGAGCTCTCGCCTGAGCTGAAGAGCTCAGGCCGAGTTCAACCCCTACAACTGAAAGAGAGAGAGAGAGAGAGAGAGAGAAAGGGGGGGAAGAAAGAAGAAAGAAGGAAAGAGGAAGGAAGGAAGGAAGGAAGGAAGGAAGGAAGGAAGGAAGGAAGGAAGGAAGGAAGGAAGGAAGGAAGGAAAGCCATATTGTCTTCTAAACTATCAAAAATTATTCGTGTGATCTCAGACCCCTTGGCTTGACAGTTGACATCATTAAAAAAAAAAAGTATTTCAAGACTGAAAAGGATTATCAATTTCAGGAACTTGAAATGTTTAATCTACACTCAAGTGGATTAAATTTAAACCCAACTTCCATTGTGGAAGTAAAGTTAATGGTAGGGGTCTGTAATGAGAACCACGATGAATAATATAATCGAGCTTATCAATATGGTAATTGATGGTAAAGTTGTGAGCAAAGGGGCCTTCTAATTTACATCCCTCATAGTAGTTCACCTCCTTCCCTTTCCTAGCTAAGGCCTACAGCCTAGTTGATGCTATGGAGTTCAATCAGCAGCAGCCTGGCTATGAAAAAAAACAGAGACTTAAATGCCAAGCCTCTCCTGAGTTCAAAGAAGTCATTTTAAGGACAAGATTTAGATGCTAATGTAGAAGATGTGTGGGATCCTCATACGTATATATACATATATATGTATATAAGCGTATCTATATATGTATACAGATACACGTATATATGCATACATATGTATATAGATATGTATATATACATATATACATTATATATATATATATATATATATATATATATATCAAACATGATCCCGAGACCCCCTGTTACCTGTGTCAAAGAAAAGTATCTCTCTGGGTAGCTTTTGTCTGAGCTCTGCTTTAGAAAGATTGGCTGTCTTATTTGAAACCACGAAAACCTGTCACACATTTATTATATTTCTGGGGGCCTGGAAATGATGAAATTCTCTTGCTTCCCCTCCCCCACCCTCACCCCAGGAGAAAATAAAAAGGTGTCATTCTGCCTGAAATTCAGGAGGGTTTCATAAGTATCTCAACAATAATTTAAAAAAAAAAAAACAGGAAAAAATAAGCACAATTTGTCTGTTGTTATCAGCGATTAAAGACACTTTACCTAATTACTATAGAAGATGGCAGCATTCGACAATCAGCTCTGACAAAGTGATCATTATCAGTAATTTATGACCAGCTTCTTAGTTAATTGTCCTCAGGAAAGGAGTGCAGAAAAGAAAATCATTTGTGTAGAAAAATAAGTAGTCATTAAACCACGGTGGAATTTGTTGGAAATATGATTCTAAATCACCAACCAGGACTGGTGATGAGTCCTGAGAACAAGATGGAAAATAATAGAGAGGCTGTATCCAACTTTAGGAAAAGAGTACTTCACAATGAACTTTCCCCAGCAATTAAAATGAAGAATGGCTTGTCTTTCGCCTTTAAAAAAAAAATGCGTCAGATATTTTATTCTCCATGTGCTGGAGCTGGACAATGAGGAACATATTTTTGCTTCTCCATGTTGGGCTAATGATAATAAACACAGCCAGGCAGTGGGAAATTCTGCCCTCCCTAGCCAAGAAGATAGGACTGGACTTCATGTCTCTGAGTTGACTGAATCATAGTGATGACCAAGCTTAGACTCCAGGGCTTAAAGCTTGTCTGCCTGGTCCATCTACCACCTGTGGACTTCCAAGTCCTGGCCTGGATGTGAACTCAGCGTCACCATTTCCAATTGAAGAACTCTACCTTGTATTGAGGAGCCTGTTTGTAGAGATGGCATAGAATATGAGTCAGATGTGGGTTGAACTGAGTCTTACTTCCCCCCCCCTCCAGGAAGATAGGATGAGTCCCTAATCTCTCGTACCCAAGGTGCAACCTTACTTGCAAAGGGACTAAGGAGAGGTTGAGGATGAGCGCCCTGTGACAGGTATTGTTAGAAGAAAGAGCTAAAGGGAGACTCTGCAAGAGGGCAGGCGCTGGGGAGACACACAGGGAGATCTGTCACATGCTGATGGAAGAGGTATGCCTGAGCAAAGCAGCACCCAGAGAGCAAGCCAGGTAGGAAGGTAGGAAGGAAGGGGAAGATAACAAGGAGAGAGAGAGAGACCATACCCACACCACACCAGTATGGACACCTCCCCTAATGGAGATCCCATCCGGACAGTGGATTTGCAGAGCACAATACAGCATGTAGAATGTATGCTACCTCTGCTGGCAGAACTCTAGGCTCTCATCAGACGGTGGAGATGGAGACCCACCGCTTCCATTTCCAAGTTTTCACCAGGGTGTGTACCAGGCTGTCCGTGTGTACCCGTGGGACAGCACAGAATCGCTTTTACTTGCAGCAGAGATGCGGTGGACTTCAGCCAACGTAATACCCGGAGAGCACTTGGCAACTGGGTAGCAAATTGGCCAAGCCACTAAGACACAGGATTGGCGAGCAGCTGAGCTATCGGCAGGCCACGTGACTCGGAAAACCTGGGACCCTTTATGTGGGGGTCAAGGGATGTCTCTCTGCAGTGTAAGCTGACGCTAGCCCCTAGAATGGACGTGGCCACGCAGCAGAGCCGCTGTCAAAAGGGTGAGCGGTATCTCCAAGGCCAGAGTGGAAAGGGCTCTGAAGCCAGTTTTGTGAGAGCCCTGGGAATGAGACACTGGAAAGAGAGGGCCATGGAGGAATGTAGGAGTCCAGATTATACTAGGATTACAAGCCAATCTACTTCATCTTTATTGTTTTTGTTTAATTCCAGGCTGGGAAGAGTTCATTGAAAGTAACATGATTTAAATATGAAAAAGGGTATCTCAACTTTAAAAAAAAATTAGATCTTGAGGCAAGGGACACAGAGAGACCAGAGAGAAGGTTGGTAATCCAGGCATCGGTAGCTTGGATGAAAAAGGCAACTGTGGAGGTAAGGCTGGGGAGTGGCCAGGTTTTGTCTTTTAATTTGATTCAACTGGGACCTGTTGGAATGCCTTCTGTCACTTCCCTGACAGATGGCTCGCTCTGTTGAAAAAAATAAAAAATCCGCCCATTTAAACCGAATAACCTGCACTCGACCGCCCTTTCTACATTTTCCATATTAAAAACAAATAGCTCAGAAAGGACAACGATAAAAACAGGTGTGTGCAAACGATGCCACTGGGTGAAGGCTGGGTGGACATCAGCAAACTGCAACACCTGAGCCACCGGGGTCCAAAGTAGCTAGGATTTACAGGCATGAGCCACTGGTGCCCAGCTACTATTATTTTATTATTTTTTTATACTAGGTTTCCCTGCATGGCTATGATTTTCTCTATGAAAGATGATGCTATGATCATTCCAAAAACTTATCCTGCAGAGTCTTACAAAAGAGACTCTAGTTCTCTCAATGGTACTTCACCTCAAAACCTCCCTGAAAAATGTTCCCCTAATCCTGTGAGATCCCAATACCACGTGCGTGTACACACACACACACACACACACACACACACACACACACACACACATACACACACACACACACACACACACACACACACACACACACCCTCCACAGAGCCGACTTCCAACCAGAGACATATCACCCAGGCCAGAAGAGCATCTGAGTGGCCAACTAAAGGGCAAACAATAGCAGAGTTCTCTCTGAGCCACAGCCAAGAAAGAAAAAAAAAAAAGGAAAAACCCAAAGTGAGGGGAGGGAAGTTGAGGGAGAGAAGCAACAGGCTGAGCCTGAAGGAGCTCATCCCTTCCGAAGGCCTTGCCCGTATCTAACTCCCCCTCCTTTCCCCCAGGGAGGTGAATACAAGCTGCCGGGCACCTTCCCATCATGCAGCTGCTGCAAAGGCAGACACCCTGGTACCTTCCCAAGTATTTTCAACGTTCGAGCGAGACATTCTTTTCCTGTGCTCCTGGCCCCACGGACTCCTATACACCCCAAGTTGGGGTACAGGCAGGCATGCCACATTTCTAGCACTTTGTCTGTGACACATGAAGCTCGTTTCTATCAGAGATGAACAGAAGTATTGATCGGATTGGATGGGATGCGATCAGTGCCACGGGGGGGGGGGGAGGGAGGGGAGTCACACTGCAGTGATTCATGGGGTGTGCTCCCCAAATAAAGTCTCCAGGGGAAGTCGATGGCAGGTTAATGAAACGCATGGGCAGGCTCACGATCGAAGAGAGCCCTGGTGCCCACAGAGGCCGCACCAGCCGGTGTCTACGGCCGGTTCCCAGCAGGGAGGCTGAGCCTATCGTGCTAGTGAACCCGGCCTTCACTCAGCAGCGTGCAGCCTGGTCTCCGGGACAGCAAGCAGCAAAGTAAACCTGCACACCTGCCCCACTCCCCACCCAGCCCTGGTGAGGTACTCCATGAGATAAAGCAGCTGCCCCCTCCCCCTGGTCAGGCCTGACGGACATCAGGAAGACTTTGAAAGCAGGGGTAAATCAATAGGATGGACATTCATTGTGCAGCCTGCTGGGCAGTCCATGCGCTCAAGCGGCTCAAGAAGAAAAGTATGGGTTATTTCTAAGTGTTTTCTGCTCACCTCTCCCACTAAGTTTTGAAGAAATCTATGTCTGGAGTTGGGCAGGGAGAGGAGCGGTACTGGGGTTTGAACTTAGAGCCTTGTACTTGGTAGGCAAGCAGGAATTCTGGGTACCAGTGAATCATAGCTGTAACCCTAGATCCTCAAGAGACTGAGATCTAGAGGATGATGATTCTCCATCAGTCCAGGCAGTGGAGCCCCTGAGACTCCATCTGTAAGATAAGCAGTAAAAAGCAGGGCTAGAGGCATGGCTCAAGGTAGAGTACCAGCCAACAAAGTATGAGCTGCTGAGTTCAAAGTACTGCCTTTCCCCCCACCAAAAAGAATTCTCAGGCATGAAGGTACGCATCTATAATCCCAGCTACTCAGGAGACAGAAGCAGGAAGACCTTGGATTCAAAGATGGGCTGAGCAAAGACCTATATTAAAAATTAAAAAAAAAAAAAAACAAAGGAATGGGGCATGGCTCAGCTGGTAGGAAACTTCCTAGCGTGTACCACACCTTGGGCGCTCGTTTCTCAGCACAGCCAAAAGGAGAGAGAGAAAAAAAGAAAAAGTTAACGTAGACATCACGGATTTGGCAATCTCAGAATTTCCGCACAGAGACAGAGCTGAGCGCCTTACAACCAGTCAGCTTATCTTGTGGTTATTTATGAAAAAGAACACTGAAGGGAAATTTCCACAAGATCTAAGGGCTAAAAATTGCTTTCAAGAATGTTCAGGGAGAAAAGAATCCATTAACATAAAAATGCACGGCACCTGTGGCATCACAGCCGGGGGTCCCCCTCACCCCCCAGACACACACAGAAGCAATCACTCTTACTCTACAAGAGTAGCTTCTCTGAAGGATGGGGTGGGTGCAACCTGCTTCTTTATTTGATCCAAAGCAGGGCACCTAACAGCCAGAGCAGAGCCTAGACTGCCAGGCTGTGTGGCTGCTGTCTACACCTGAAAAAATGGAAAGTTGTCTTTCTCTCAGAGTATCTCCCTCCCTCCCTCCCCTCTTAGCTCAGCTACCGGTGGTGGAGAATGCATTCATTTACCGAAATGCAAATCTTCTTTGTCTCATTGGAAAAGATCCAAACACTCACGAAGAGGGGAAAATGACAACTGCGTCACAGGAAGACAAAGAGAGAATTATAGACGTTTAAACAAAGATAGGGGGCTGTGTGCAAATAGACCCCCCCAGATACACACTGGGTGAAAGAGCTGGGACCGAAACAACCACCACAACACAATCACATCGGCTATTGGTGCCCGGTGTCCTGTGCTACCCTGAGTGATTCTTTTTTTCTTCACTCATCATCAGCTAACCCCAGAAGAACCACTCTGTGATTTAAGTGGGGAAACTGAGGCACAGGAAAAAATGGGTGGCGTACACAGTGTCACTTGGAGAAGGGGGAGGGGAGGGCAGCCACCCACGTGTCTGCCCCACTGCCTGGCTGAGTCAAATGGAAGTTTCTGGCTAGGATTAAGAATATTCCTGACAGGCATTGGGTGCGCTTTCTGCTCAGGAGGAAGGATGAGGCTCTGCAGAGAGAAGAGGGAGAGATACACAGGAGCCCAGCCCACTCCCTAACATTCCTGGGATGATGTTAACACCTGAACAGAAACACCACACTGACAAGCCAGACAACCGGAGCTTCCGCACCTGGCCCTAGCTAAGAATAGACCACAGTGTGGTCGCGGGAATGAAAAGGCCATCATTCCGCGGCAGGAAGCCAGGCATTCCTTTCTCATTGGCTGCCAGGGTGGACAGTACCAAACCACCCACCCGTCATGAACAAAGGGTCCGGACCAAGCACTGGAGAACACCAACAGAGAGTTGGAGGGGAGAGGGAAAAAGAAACAAAACAGCAAAGAATCTCATTATTCAAACGTCATCGATTTGTTTATGGTTTCTCCTTAGGACTGTTACCATTTCTGCATGTCCACCAACACAAGAAGGTCTCCATTTTCCCATACCATGGACACAACTTATTTTTCCCCTCATGATTATAATGGCCATCCCAGCACAGGGGAAAGGGGACCCTCGTGGCTCCGATCCCATCACTGGTAGAGCATCTATCACCGGGCTGTGTCAAGAGGACGTGGCTGTGTACTGCCCCGTGGCTGACTTTACCTTTCTACAAAATTCATAGCAATGAAAATCATAGCAGAAGCCGGGCGCCATTGGCTCATGCCTGTCATCCTAGCTACTCAGGAGATCTGATCATCGTGGTTCAAAGCCAGCCCGGGCAGGAAAGTCTGTGAGACTCATCTCCAATAAACTACTCAGAAAAAGCCACAAATAGAGCTGCGGCCCAACTGGCAGAGCCGCTAGCCTTGAGCACAAAGAGGCTCAGGGACTGTGCCCAGGACCTGAGTTCAAGCCCCAGGACCCACAATAAATAGACAGTAAAATCTTAGAATGCCTAAACAAAATCAAGGTTATGGAATTAATTTGCAGGTAACCCCAAGGTTCCTGAGATGGACGTGTGTGATGATGCATTCTGGCTCCCCACTTCCCCCCACCAAAAACAAAATTAATAATAATAGAGCCTCCCAAGGCTGGCAGGAATATGGGAGAAATCAAAATCACTCTCCTATGGATAATGTAGATATGCTATGCCCCATCTTCTCCAAGTGAAGCTGAATATTCTGGAAAGGTTATTCCCGCTTAACTTTCCCCAAGGAAAATGAGCCAGAAGAACTCACTGGTGAACTCAACCGTGGCCCATTACCATCTCCAGCCTCCCTCACGGCTGGCTGGGCTCCTCTGTCACCTGAGGAAGAAAAGTCCTACTGAGGAGTGCCATCTCCGCATCGACACCACTACGGAATCCTGAAAACCGTGGTAGATCACCAGGCAACCCCAGGAGCTGCAAGATCAGAAGACGTACCGCCCAGGGTGCGGGTGTCTAGAATCAGACTTACCACCCTTCAAGAATAGAAGGAACTTAAAAAGGGGAAAAAAAAAATCACTACCGACAACAAACCGCCCACCCCCTCCCCCCCTCCCCGCACCGTCCTTCAGTGCGGAGCTCATTCTAAATGAAGTGCATCCTCAAAGCCACACTGCTCCCGGGACGGAGGATTTATGAGGGGTGTCCTGCGAGCCTGGAGCCCAGTATGTGTGAACATGAGGCCTGGGGCGGGGGGGTGGGCAGTGCGGAACACAACCAAGTGTACTCAATGGCACACTGCTAGAAGCACAAGCCAGGGTGGGACCCCGACCTGGCTTTCCTTCTTGTGAGATTCTCCGGCAACAACGGGAGTAAATCTCCAGTAAACGCTGGAAATGCACGTGATTTTAAGAGGTGAATGGCTGCAGGCAGATGGTTATTAGGAACTCCTCCGTGGCCCCTCAGCTGGGCACAGGGCAGCCACCGCGCACCCTCTCCCCACACACACACCATGGTGTGCACACCGTGGATCAACTCTCACAGCTGGCCTGTAACCCTAGCTACTCGGGAGGCTGAGAGGTGAGCATCGCGGTTCAAAGCCAGCCCCCTCGGGAATGGCCCTCAGACTCCTGTCTCTGATTAATCAGAAGCGGAGCTGTGGCTCAAGTGGTGGAGCACTAGCCTGGAGCATAAAAACTCATGGAAAGAGCTCAGGCCCTGAGTCCAAGCCCCAGGAAACCCCCCACACACACACACACATACAGAAGGAAAGGTCTCTGAGTCTGAGCAGAGGGGCATCTAAGTGGGCGAATATGTAACTGTAGAACCCCAGGAAACAGCAAGATGCGGAAAAACAAATTATGGACCTGTACCGGCATCCTCCAGGGAAGAGAACCTGAAGAAGGAGAAAGGGAGCTGGGGGTTACGGTCCCAGGAGAGACGGGACCGTACACCCCTTCCACACACCAGAGATGCATTCCTCCGGTCCGGGACAGCCAGAACCTTCTCCAGGAGGAGGGACGCAGCCACAGGGCCCAGCTTAGACTGCTCAGACAGCCTCTCGTTTGCACCAGTCTAACGGCCAAACTGTTCGAGGAGGCTGTGTCCACGAGGCGGAAAGCCCAAGGCGACACGCGGAGCACACGCACCCACAAAGTTCCCATCCATCCGTCGACACGCTGCTCCCCTTCCCAACTCACCCATGTCCATCACCATTTCTGTCCCCACTGGTCAGTTTTCTCTGTTTACCAACTTCCTGAAATCAGACCCAGGAGGCCCGGCCTCTTGTCCACACCTTCCGTGGCTAAGCGTGGTGTGTGCGGGATGATACATCTGCCCACCACCCACTGCTGATTGGCCGTTCTTTCCTTCTTCACACACTGTGGAGGGGGGGGCGTGCGCTTCCTGGTCCACTCCCTGGCCAATCAGCCTTTTCCTTTCACCTGACAGTTGCTCAGCACAAAGAACTTCAAAGATCTTTTTAAAGAAGTTGTTGTGAAGACATTAAATATGTGTGTGTGTGTGTGTGTTTTACTTCTCTTAAGACTTCCCTTTGCACAGCCAGAACGCAGGAGGGATGTGGCTGGTGAAGTTGGTCATTCTAGTGGCCAGGGGGGCTGGAATAGCGCCACTTCTCTACAGGAGATGCCGGGATCTTTCCTTCCCATATTTCATAGTGTACACATCCCAGGAGCACACACAGGAGGAAGGGAAGGGGAAGGGGAAGTAGAAGGGAAAAGGAAATGGAAGGCACTTAAGCTTAGTTGAATGGGAACTGAAGCCGACCCAGTACCGAAATCATTACAACAGTCTAGAAGAGGAATCAGCGCGGCACAGTGCAGGTCGGCACATGTGACTGCACAGGATACCCATGGAGGAATAAGACCTGGTCTAGAAGCAGAGCAAAGAGCCCCACCACACAAGAGGAGAGGTCCTCGTGAACCAGACAGAGGTGTAAGGGAGAGGAAGAAACTGGGGTTAGCAAAGGCCTCGCAGAGAGACTGGTCAGTAACCCCCCCTCCACACAGCACAGAGTTGTAAGAGTCCTTCCAATAGCCAGGAAAAACAGAGCTTCGGATGCTTAACTGAGCACTCTCCTGGGGTGTAGGCTGAGGCAGTTCTGGATCTCCTGAAATGAGAACAATGAAGTCCTTTCCCAAGGAGGACCTCCCTGTTCCGTGTCATCGTAGGATCATGAGTGGGTCTGCTGCCTGCCCTCCAGGGGGAGACAGAGTTTAAAGCCATCTGGGTCCCTGTGGATTCAGGATGGAGGATGTGGGGCCACCGCTGGCCAGGGGAATGTCTCCCTATGCAATGTCAGGCACAATGGCACGTGGACAAGAGACACGGAGAGAATTTATTTCTCCCCACTGCAGTTGCTTTGGGCCACCCTTGACGTCCAAGGCTTTTCCAGCCACCTGTCAATTCTATAAGTTTCCTGATAACGGCTAATTAGTGTCCCTTTTTGTTTAATAGGAGGGTGGGGAGATTGCTATCTGTTGCTTGCAACCAATGAGCTCTAATTTGGTCTGCAAAGTTGAGACTCTCCCTGTAATTAACTGCAGTGTTTAATTTCACTCCTTTGTAAATTGGGTTGATATTCATACATGAAGGATAATGACTTTGTTCTCATGTAATCCCTTTTGATGTTATAAATCTCCATTACAAAACCCTGTTTGGGGCCAGAAGAAACTGTCTCTACTTCTCAGAAAGGCAAAAGAAGGTCTGTGAGACACATCTGCCTGGAAAATAGGTCATTCATTACGCTGAGCAATGGAACATTAGAGCCAATTTCATCAGAATAACAGTAAGTAAGCTCTTTTGACACAGGTATTTTCCCCAAACCCAGCAGTATTAAAAACAACAACAACAACACAAAACCCTCACAGTAGAAAAATTTCCCAGTGTTTCATATTAACAAGGATCTATCCTAAACGAGCCTGCAGTTAGGGCTGGGGTGGGTCTCAAGGGAAATCTAGCAGTTGGGCGCAGTGGCACACACCTGTAAGTTCAGTGACATGGGAGGGAGTAGTAGATTCTTGAGTTCAAAGGAAGCCTGGATAAATTTACCACATCTACAGAGATGTGCAGGGGCATGGCTCAAGAGGCAGAAACATCTGCCTAGTATATCCCAGGCCCTGGGTTCAATTCCTGGCTTCCACACCTGGAAGTTCTTTCCAGATTGTCATCCACTGGTGAGGGTGCAAGATGTTCGTCTGCAGGGCCAGTGATGAGCCCCAAAGCGAGACAGAGCTGGTGGAAGAATTCAGGGTGGCCAATGGCTGGGAAGACAAAGCAGTGAGCCACATCTGACTGGAAGGAAGGAAGGAAGGAAGGAAGAGGGGAAAGAAACCCCCACAGATGACAATGAAGATGTTTTTAGGAAGGAAATAACAGAGCCATCAATACCACCGGAGACTATCTGCTGATAACCCCCCCCCCAAGAAAAAATGACCCTGATGTTACAAAACCTGCCCGTGGTTGTTGAAGGAAGAAGGGAAACACAGAAGCCGGCGGCGCTGCTGAGAAAAGCGTGGGAACAAAAGGAGCCATCTCATGTCTGAGCCCCACTGGGCTGGCACTGTTCAATAAGGTGGTGACCATGATCAGTAGGAGCTGTGACTAGGGAGCGCGGTGTAGGTGGCTCACGCCTGTCATCCTAGCTGCTCAGGTGGCTGGGATCTGAGGATCACGGTTCAAAGACAGCCTGGGCAGGAAAGACTGTGAGACTCTTTAGCTCTAACTGCCACCATGCCAGAAGTAGACCCCTCTAAATGGTAGAGCATTAGCCTCGAGCACACAAGCTCCAGGACAGCACCTAGGCCTTGAGTTCGAGCCCTAGCACCAGCACATGCGCACGCACGCACGCGCACACACACACACACACACACACACACACACACACACACACCTATACATAAGGAGATTTCAGCAAAGCCATGCTGGCTGTTCATATTCTCAAGGCCAGAGGGTTCTAGAACTATGCCCACGCTCTTCCATACATGACACAGAGCTCACAAGGTCCTTCACCATGACCACATCCATCCTGAGTATTTCACTTCTGGCCATTGCTATGCTACACCCTAGCATGGGGTCCGCTCCACTCGGGTTTCAGATCAACTACTGTGCCATGTCGTGGAGCCTCAAGTCCCCGGAACCCGCTTCTGTTTGAGAAATCCTGTACAAAGAGCAGAACCGCCACTTGAGCAGGGTGTCTTTTGAGGAAATGCCAGGTGACGTACTTGTAAGTAACAAGAAGGAACATCTCTTGCCAACCATTAGGAGTGTGAAGCGAAGTGGAAGCTAGGGCTGGGCCCGGCAACGTTCTGACCCCCATTAATCGAGTATTGAGTAGAACCTGATGTCTTAAGCACTTGCTGGGTGGATTAATTGTTTCATGGGGGAGGGAGGCCGGGAGGAAAAAAACAAATCGATAGTGCTGAAGCTCTGAAATTCTGTCACGTCCACTTAACAGACACTCACTGAGTCCCTATGCCAGCCCAGCTCATGCGGGAACAGGTTTCCCCATCAGGCAATGTTTGGGGGCAGATCTGGAGACGTTTGGGAGGGGCCCTGTCTGGGCTGGGGTGCGGTGGGGTGAGGGGAGGGACGCTCAAGGTCGGGTTAGAATGTCACACACTGCACAGGACAGATTTCTGCAAATGAGAGCTGTCTGGTCCTTTGTTAGTTTTCCAGCATATGGTGGGAGAAAAAAAAAATACCCTAGAACAACAGTGTGCAAGGAAAGATGGCTGATTTGAGACCGTGGTCACGTGACTCCATTGGGCCATGCCCTGCATTAGGCAGAGCTTTGGGCAGGGGAGGCAGTGGTGGGCTGACCAGCGTACCTCATGGCTGTCCAGAGCAGGGGGCAGGGAGAAAAGGAGAAGGGATAAGGAGGAAAGGGGAGGGGGGGGAGAGGTAGAGACAGGACCCCAAGGGCATGTCCCCACGCTCCTACACTTCCTCCAACCTCCCAGTACTCTAGTTGCGTATGGCTCCACCAGTGGATTCATCCATTGATAAGTTCAAAGTCATCGTAATCCAATCGCGGCCACCTTGGGGAATCCATGAGTCTTTGGGGAGCAGGGGAAGGACTTCCTAGACAAACCTATTATGATAATAGGCTCCAAACAGCAACAGTCCTGCGGCTGAGAAACCAAATCCTACAATCCACTCAACCCCAGTGGCATCAAGGGCAGGAAGCCACCACCCTCTAGGAGTGAACGACTCGGACACCATTTCCGTGTTGTTTCTTCCCCCGGTGAGCGGACGCAGATCCCTACTGGCTGTTTCTACGCCTTCCAGCTCCTCTGGGTTCCAATGACAGAGCGCGTGAAGGACAGCCCCGTTCCCCAGCTGTTACCCGTTTTCTTTCCCTGTGGCCTCTGGAGCCGCAGCATTAGGAACCATGTGAATGAAGAGGAGGAAGGCAAGGTCATCATTCTTTTTTTTTTTTTAATTGGCTCAGCAATGCCCATGCCTTGGTGCTAGGTTCATCCAAACATCTATTACTTGTTGGAGTTGGTTCAAACCGCCAGGCAGCTTATCAGGGCCCTAATGAGGGAGGCGTCCTGAGTCTGGAGACCCACAAGGATGTTGGGGGAAGGGAGGGTCTCCCAGAGCTGAAGGACGAGCAGTGTGCATCCCCTGCTTTCCCGGGAGATTTGTTCCTAAAGACTTACTGAGCCCTTGACTGCGAGCAGGGCGAGCAGAGACGCAGAGGCAGAAGCCGGAGAGAGAGAGAGGAAGCGCCGGGTAATGAGGAGCAGAGTCGATGGGTGAGCAAAAGGGAAGGACTCCCGTTGGGTGACTTGGAGAGCCGTTCCGAAGACCCTGGCAATCCCTGACATTCTCAAGGAGAAGGAAATCTGAGATGGAGGAATCTACCTCGGCCAAAGGACAGGGCCAAGGAGGATGCTGGAAATCCAAGGGAAAATGGCACTTCAACTACTGGGTCAGAGGAGAGGGCAGCCAAGGGAGGGGCAGGTGGGCAGAGCTGAGTCTGGAGTGACAGGCGCAGGTGCCCTGTGCAGGAGGCAGCTGATGCTTCAGGCACTGGTGTGCCCTTCTGAGCCCAGGGCCAATTGAAGGGCAGCCATCGGCTCTCGTAAAGAGTGGGGAAGAGCACTCAGGCCAGGCCGCCCGGATCAACATACAGGCTGAGAGCACCCGGGAAAACATCATCTAGAGGAGGAAATGCGGACAGCACCACAGCGCATCTCATCATAGAAAGTTCTGAGTCATAAAACGAAAAAGGTGCTTCAAATAGCCCCAGAGAAGCCAGGGAACAGGTAGGAAAAAAAAAATGTGCCAACCCCATGATCAAGAAAAACTATACCTTCATCTTGCACATGTATACCTGTACTCCTCAAGACTAGCAACACAGAAGGTAAACCATCAAAAATACATTCCAGGCGCTGACACCTGCCATCCTAGCTACTCAGGAGGCCGAGATCTGAGGATCTCGGTTCAAAGCCAACCTGGGCAGGAAAGTCCATGAGACTCTATCTCCAGTGAACCACCAGAAAACCAGAAGTGGCACTGTGGCTCAAGTGGTAGAGCGCTCGCCTTGAGCACAAGAAAGCGCCTAGGCCCCGAGTTCAAGCCCCAGGACCACCCAACCCATCTCCCCCCCCCCAAAAAAATTAGGTATGCAAAGCTGTACAGAACATCACATATAAGACTAGCCCTTAGTGGGAGAGGAAAGAGACAGAGAGTTCCCTAAGGACCCCAATACAGCCTTGCACTGAGTGCACAGCCTCACGCTGAGCCTTCCCTTTCTTCGCCACGAGAATCAACGCATTCCTTCACGTTACGCACGTGGCTTATTCGCTGCTAGCCATTGGCAGTGTTTCAGAGGAGGCCGACCTGTCTACTAGCTGTTAAGCAGTAACCTACCTCTGCAGAGTAGCACCGCTATCTAATCCTCTTGAGTAGGTGATGTATACAGACCCAGCCCACCCTCGTGGGCTCCCATTGCTTAAACGAATTAACAACAGCTTCGAGTGAACCATTTCTCTCTCCCCTGCCCACCGGAGGCAAAACTTAACGTTCTTTTAACTTGTCATATTTCATTGACTGAAGTTGATGTCTTCATAAATAAATTTTCCTTTTTTAGGAAAAAAAAAAAAAAACTCCATAGGATGGGATTACGCAGCCTCTAGTGAACGGCCAACGTGGTCTGAACTGATCCAAGATAGGAAGTTGGAAGCCATCCACGTCTTCCCCCCCCCCCCCAACACACACACCCTTCACCTCGTGCTAATGACCTTTGGCTTTAGGATCCTTCACCAGAAGCAGGGGGGGAGGGGTCTGCTTGCTTGTTTGTGTGTTTTTACTGGGGAACCACGTAATATAAACACCCTCATTTTCAGATCCACACGCTGCCTGTCCCAGGAGCACCCTTCAAATACCCGCCATCGTCTTTGGAGATGGAGTCCAAGGAAAACAGATGCCTGTGTTTTGGTTTGTTTGTTTGTTGTTGTTTTCTATATGCAAGGACATTTCTCTGCGGCCAAATCTCCAGATACTCGCAGTGGAACACAAGTACTTGGCTCTGTGAAAGCAAATGGAAGGGGACAAACGGTGACAGAAGCCAGAATGGAAATGTTGTTCCTGGGCTTCGAGAGCCAAGAGTCCAGCAAAGAGAAGACTCTCTCCCAGCCAACACCAGTTTAACAAGGCTCAACCGCGTGGTCAAAACAGCCCAGCGCCTGACCCCATTGACAGAAACATTTCCTCGCCACTCAGCGTGTAACTACAGTCCTACAGGAGATCCATCTTAAGTTCAAGACTCAGAAAACTTGAGGCTGTCCAAGCTGGATGATAATCAGGCAGCAGGTTTCCAGGCCAGCCCACAAGGTATTCCATAGCAACAAAATAGGTTCTTCCCACTGGGCACCCGTGGCTTACACCTGTAAATCTAGCTACTCAGGAGGCTGAGAGCTGAGGATCGAAATTCTAAGCCAGATCAGGCAGGAAAGTCCATGAGACTCATCTTCAATTAACTACCAAAAAGCCAGAAGTGGAGCTGTGCACACGTGCGTACATGCAAATGATAGGTACTTCCCATGAAACCTATGGCTATGGACTTCTAAGAACTGGAAAATGGAGTTATACCACTACCACTCTTGGGCATATATCCAAAGGAAAGTAACTCAATACACAAGAAAGATACCTGTATACTCATGGCTGACTGCAGCTCTGTGTACCACAGCTACCCTCTGGAGTCCCCTGAGGTATTCAACAATGAATGACAGGATAAAGAACGTGGCGCATATATAAAATGGAATAGTATGGGGCTGTGAAGAAAATTTAAATTATGTCATGTGTTAGAAAATGGACATAAATCATCCCATGGAACAAGATAAGCCAAGTGTGTGTGTGTGTGTGTGTGTGTGTGTGTGTGTGTGTGTGTGTGTGTGTTTGTGTGTGTGTGTAATATGCTTTAATTCATTTGTGGAGCAGAGACCTAATTTGATGATGATGATGATGATGGGAGTAATGGTGAGAGAGAGCAAGAGGGTAAGAGAGATAGTAGTATTGGGAAAGAAGAGAACTCTGAGAGGGTAGTGAGGATGGAGGAATATTATGTATTTTATATATTAGACATTACATATATATACACATATGTATTACATATATATAAATATACATGTCATGCGTATATACTTTAACACTAATATACGCACTACACATATTTATATTTACATACAAATATGGAAATACAATGGTGTGCTGAAGCCCAGCAAATGAGAGGGGAGCCAGGGAAACATGGTAGAGGGGGTGAATTCATTCAAAGTACACTGTGTGCATGGGCACCTGTGCATGTGCTGGTATGTACACATGCATGTGTGTATGCATGTGTGTGCATGTGTGTTTGTCTTGTATGCACACACATCTGTGTGTATGTAGGTGCTTGCACACATACATGCATGTGTGTGCATGTCTCTATGCACTGTGCATGTGTGTGTGTGCTGGCGTGCATACATGTATGTATGGGAGCATGTGCATGTGTGTGCATGTGTATGCATGTGTGAAAAACCTTTCAACGAATGCTCCCCTTATTACAAATCTATGTTCACTCAAAACCAAAAACACTAATGAAGAAAAGTTGAATTTTTACTACTTAGAAAAAAGCAGATCTCAAGCATGAAAGGACGTGATGGGAAAAGCCAGCAGAGGGTCATCGTAAATTCACGTCTGAGAGGAGAGCAACACTGGGCAAAATGCTGGAGGGAGGGAGGGAGGGAGGAAGGCAATGAGGAGGGACGAGGGGAGGAGGGAGGGAAGGAGGGAGGGAGGGAGGGAGGGAGGGAGGGAAGGAATGAGGAGGGACAGGGGATGGGGGGAGGAGGAAGGGAGGGAGGGAGGGAGGGAGGAGGGACGGGGGATGAGGGGGAGGAGGGATGGGGGAGGGAGGGAGGGCTAGAGGGAGGGAGGGAGGGAGGGAGGAGGAGGGAGCAGCTGTTGCATATCAGCACCAGTCCCGGGCTGGTGCAATGGTGGGAGCCACAGGGCCTCACCACCCAGGCGAGGCCCAGGCCCTGTTTGTCTGGGGCTCAGACTTTGCTCAGTTGTCTCTGAATGCAGAGTCCCAGGTTCCCTTCCATGACCACAATGGCGTGGGGGGAGACGGGGCATTCTGAAGGCAGCAGCTGGGAGACGGGAGGTGGCAGAGCCAGCAATGAGTGCTGGACACATCTCTGTCCAACTGGGAAGAAGGGCAGCTTGTGGGAGTAATTAACTGTCACGTAGAAGATTAATTGACGACCCTCCCGTCCCACCCTGCGCACAGATGTCCTGGGATGGGGACGCACCCTTGAATACTGAGGGGGCCAAAGGGGAGCGGTTATTTCTGGATTGGAGCAGAGCGAATATGCAACGTCACGGGCCATGTCAAAACACTAGCCCCAGAGCTGGGCACGGCCATATATCATCGCGCCCTTCCACAGAGCGGCTTGTCAGAAATGAGGCGAGGACTTCAATGGGGAGCCAGCCTGTGCTGCGAGTTTCTTGCGGACACCCAAGTCTACAGAAAATCAGTTCTCCTGTGGCAAAGGCCTAGACACATGGCTGTCCCACGGTGTGTGCTGGGGAAAAAATGGGTAAAAGGGACATTCATCAGCCTGAATAGAAAGTTACCAACACTCCATCTCCACAAACATACTGAGTGTGGTGGCTCATGCCTGTAATTCCAAGACAAAGGGGCATAGGAGCGTTCGTAAGATGGGCACACTTACCAACACACAGACACCACGAGAAAAGGCTGTGAGCCAGCGGCTCATCCCTGTCCTCCTAGCTATTCAGGAGACTGAGGATCCCAGTTCAAAGACAGCCCGGGCAGGAAAGTGTCGGTGAGACTCTTATCAACAATGAACCACCAGAAGTGGAACTATTATGACTCAAAGTGGTAGAGCGCCAGCCTTGAGCAGAAAAAGCTGAGAGACAGCGCCCAGGCCCTGAGCTCAAAAACCCGAGGATCGGCATCCAAAGCAACAGCAACAACAAACACCCATAAAACTGACCATGTGTAAGATTTGGTTGAAGAAATGCCTTCATGAGCCTGCCCTTTCTACTGTCCTAGACGGGGAAAGACTGGGTAAAGGATCTGGTTGTTCGGAGCCTTAATCCAATTTGGATACCTCCACAAAGAGTTTTCTCAAAGCCTACCTCATTTACTGTAAAATCAGATGTATGTATTTTTTCAATCCAAGACAGCTCTGATTTCAAGTCTCCGTCCTCCTTTAGAGAAGAGACCCACTCGTAGAATTTGAGTCATCTCTCGTAGGATGCTGTCTCAACATCTTACCACGCCGCCTGAGGCTAACCTACATTAATACCCGCCTGCCAATGACCAACACCGCCGCCTTTAATAAAGCACAGGGTCTCTTTCTTCACCGGGGAGGTAGTAGGTATTAAAATTCCCTCTTCGGCTGGTTCATTTGAACCAGGGCAATTATCTTCAAGGACTAGCCACCATGGGCTCCATTTGACAATCATTATTCCTAGCGATGCCAGTTGATCGTTTCCATGGGCTCCTTGCCTCTGCAGACAAGAAAACTAATTTTGATTCCAAGAACACATGTTGGAAAATTCCCCCATGTGTCAGCTCAGTGCCTGGGAGGAGAGGAGGAAATTGCCAGGATCCCTCCCCGTGATTCTGGTAGAGCAGGGGTCTGGTGGGGGGGTGGGGGTAGGGGATGCTTTTCAGCCACAAGAGAGCAGTAAGGAAAGCACAGGAAGTGGGGGGGGGGGAACGGGGTGTGTGTAGGGAGCATATGAGCCATGCCAAGGCACTGGCCTGTTTCTCCGTGCTTCCTGACAATGCCAGACAGCAACTCAGCTCATCCAGCCTCTCCTCCTGCCATCTTTGTCCACAGTCCTTTGGGCAAACCTCCTGGACCGTCAGGAGGGAAAACGGGCCTTCTCCAGTTTCCCAGATGGAAAAATCCATCAGGATCCATTCTACCTCCAGGATCCCATGCCATGCCATTCAACTAAAGGGTCCTTTTCATCGGAGATGCCCAAGGGGTCATCACTTGGCAGCTGGTCATGACTCTTGATATGACTGGAGATGGGGGAGGGGGCCGGTAAAGAGAAGTCCACATCACAAGCCCACTTCCTCGACTTTTATGTCTGCAATGTTCCTCCAGCGGCCACCTGTGAGGATGGAAGGGCGCAGGGTGCGTGCGTGCGTGTGCGTATGGTGTGTGTGTGATTCTTTTCAAGGGTGAATCATTCCTTAACAGATGTTGGAAACCTCCGGCAGGCCTGCCAGGTACTGGCAATGAATTGTCGGTCTTTTTCATAATGGTCTGGAACAATGAAGCTGAGATTTCTCTGTGCTCACATTTGGAAAGTCTCCAGCCTTTCAACTTCACTGCCTGGCAAAAGTAACCCGCCCTCCCCACCCCTACCCCCACCCCAGTCCCCTGCTACTATTGTGGGCGACCATTAAAATTCACTGGGGATGGGCAATACTGTGGCTCTTGTCCTTCTGACTTCTCCGTGCTAAAGGCTCCAAGGGCGGCTGATTTCTTAGGGCCGTGGGGAACACACGGATGATAATGACATCCTGTCACCTGGACGCGGCTGTCCCTTACCCGGTCTCCTCTGTGACCAACAGCAGGTGTGGTAACCAGGTCAAGGTCCCCTGCGCCCAGACAGGTAGGCCGCACAGCAGAAGCTGGGAGCTCACTTGTGCATCATGGTGCCTGTGACCTTCCAGAAACAAAAGCAGTTCAAAGCTGCTGCAGAGCACTTCAACGAGAGGCGACTGAAAGCCCTGCTCTCCAGAGACGCCAGCAAACGATCCGGTAATGGCTCTGCTGTGGCTGTTCAGGGTCAGCCCCAGGAGACAAAAGGGCCTAATCAAAACAAATGGGCAAACCAGAGAGCACACGTCTCTGTTTCCACTCTCCTTCCCTTTTCTCCACCGGGTCTTCTCAAAAGAGCTCAGGAAACCCGGAAGTCAGTCAGTCAGCTCCTGCAGGAAGGAGCTGAGCTCCACAGGACAGCTACAGCGAGGACCAGCTTCCATGTCCTTCATGGGAGGAAATGCATCCGCTCAGGGCCTGAATCCTGGGTGGCCAAGCCCAGGAGGTCCTCAGCTTCCCATGAGCCTTTGGGACTAGGGCAGTCCTCCGAATCACTCACCCACGGAGCCGCGCCTCCGTTATCAGCGACTGCTGGGACTTCACATCCTGATTTAAGCTCCCGCTCAGCCCCCTGGAAAGTCCCTCCCAATGACACAATTTCATGGGAAGATGTCTTCTGCTGAAAGCGCGCAGGAAATGCAAAAACCTCTACTACATCTTTGAAGGGAGATCGGGCACTCCTCCAAACCATTACAGTTAGGTTAAATCTCCCCCAAAGGGGAGCTTTAAGGACCACGTGCACATAAAATCCTACCAAGTGGGAACTCCGTTTAGGACCAAGAAAACAGGCCAGCCTCAGACATGGAGAGCACAGTTAATATTGTTAGTTGGTAAGAAGAAGAAAGATGCTTATTGTTGTCCTAATAATATTATATTTTTTATCATAATGAATATCTTTCTGTTCATTACTGGGCTTATTATTATAAATGGCAAATGTCTTCTCTGAATTTAATCTTCAGTCTTTAAGTACTGCAAGCAATTCATCCTATAAATCCAGGGGTGGAATGTTCTAGACAAAAGAGCTGCAAATACAAAGAGGCTTAATGACCTTGGCTTCATGACCTTGATGTGTTTTTAAGAAGAGACAGAAAAGGTTCAGGATGAAGGAAACAAAAAAAAAAAAACCTTCAGGGCAGACATAGCCCAGAAATCCCAGGTCTTCCATTGTGTTGGATATTATAAATTACCTAAAGAGATCTGAACTATACAAGACAGTCAGACACAGCGCCTCACACCTGTAATCCCAGATACTTAGGAGGTTGAGATCTGAACGATTATGGTTTGAAGCCAACCCAGGCAAACAAGATCCCATTTCAATCCACAAAAGAGGAGCATGGCATTGCAGGCCTGCGACCTCAGCTGTTCAGGAGGAACACTCGGAATCCAGCCCCAAGTAAAAACCTAGGCCCTCGATGAAGAAGATATGACAGGGCTGAAGATTTGGCTTAAGCGGCGGAGTGGCCACCTATCAAGACAAGGCTCTGAGAGTGAACTGCAGGACTACCAAAACAGAAACCACAATGAAGCACACAGAAGGATGCTCGCAGGTTCTGTCATTAAGGATAAGGGATCTCAGTATCCTTCCCTTTGGATTGTCTACCGGTGTGGTGGAACCAGTTCCCCACCCACGCTGGGGTCAAGACTTGCCATCAGGATGATGTGACTTACCTTCCAATCCAGTCTCCTATCCTATTCAGTGTGTCTCTCTGGGCACAAAGGACGTTTGTGCCCACCTGAACACTGGCACCACACCCTCCCCATACCGAGCAGGACCTCAAGACAGTTGAAAGAAGTGACTGGGTGGATTACCAGACTCAGCACCCAGCAGCAGTGGCTCCTGAAGCAGTCACAGGCCAGTTGCTCCCCACACTTCATTCTTATGGTCTGGCCACAGAGCCCCCTAACACATTCTCCTCAAATACTCTGGGTTGACCAGTTGTCTCGTGTTCTTACATTAGCCAGATCCTTAAGTTTGAATGAATACTTGATGTTTTTTGCACAGGTTTTTTTTTTCCTCCAAGAACACCCCAACACCCCACAGCCTACCGGGCTGAGAAACAGGTGGGAAACACGCAGGCCTGAAAACATACCTGGTACATTTTCCTAGTCCAATGGAATCTGGAACTTCCTTGACACTGCATATCCCCAAAGGATGTAACAGGAACGGTTGGTTTCCAAAGTCTTTATCCTGTTCTTTATATAAAAGGTCCTTCCCCAAAGCTATTTTCACTAATGACACGGCTACATATTTTGAGGCTAGCAAAGCTTGATTGAGTTATGGCTGTCAGAGTAGGGGAGGGAATCCGCAAGCTTTATACCCTGCCTGTCACCACTGTGACATACCGAAAGTGACAACCACGTAAACATGATTGACAGCTGCTGGCGTCAAGGGATCCTTCACATCCGGCCACAGAGCCCCAAACCCTGGAATGAGAACAGACATCCCCAGAACCTGGAGAAGAAAGACCCAAACAAGTGGGATTCGGATGTTAAACAGAAGTGCTCATTTCACACGTTGTATCCCACACTTGTAGAGTCGAGTCTTGCAAGTGAATAATTTTTTTTTAAAGTACTTCCTTGAGTATCTGAAAACCCGAGTAGCAATTAAGAGAATGCATACTCATGGCCAACCACTTTTGCCCATCTCTCTCATCTCAACTGCCTAATAAGATACAGTGCCAGGCGGGTGCTGGTGGCTCATCCCTGCCATCCTGGCTAGGCAGGAAGATGAGCTCTGAGGATCAAGGTCCAAAGGCAGCCTGGGCAGAAAAGTCTGAGAGACCCTTACCTCCAATTAACCAACAAAATGCTGGAAGTAGAGGTATGTCTCAAGTGGTGGAGTACTACCTTAAACAAAGAATGCAAGGCCCTGAGTTCAAGCCCCTGTACTGGTCCAATAAACAATACAATAATGCAGTGGATCTGAGGGAGTGTTCTATCTACCTTCTCCCAGCCCTCTGCTTCCCCAAGTGTCACTTAGCTTCTTGTTAAGAAGGCACCATCGCCAAAGGGAAGCACGCATCACTCTGCGCGGAATTGGAAAAGCAAACGCCTTTGATGCCAAAATGACCCCTGAGGTTTCGGGATGGGCCCGTGTTACGCTGAAGCTGCATGCCTGGGCGGGCGCCCTCAATCCACAGAGACCAGATTCTCACCCGGACGGTGTCCAGGGTGCTCAGAAGCAGACACGCCTGCCACAGCCCCCCCAGGGCGGGGCGGGGGGCTCCAGACCTTCCTGAGGCCTTGTCTTGGGCACACACAGCACTGCTACAAGTGCACTAACTACTGTACCTGGGGTCCCTGTGCCCCCAGAGAAAAGACAAAAGAGCACAGCGATTAGCACCAGTGCTTACTGCAGAAAGAGGAGGATAGTTGGGTGTAGGAGCTAAAGACAGCTGCTTCTATGGGGGGAGAAGCAGGAGGAGGCGGGGAGGGAGAGAGGGAGAGGAAAAGGGAGAGAGGGAGAGGAGGAAGAGGGGAAGATAGGAGGAGGGAAGAAAGGGGGGAAGGAAGAGAGAGAGAGGGGAGGGAAGAGGGAGAGGGGAGGGAAGAGGGAAAGAAGGAGGGAAGAGGGAGAAAGAGAGGGAGAGGGGAAAAGCAGGGGAAGAGGGAAAGAGGGAGAGCGGCATAGAGGGCTGGAAGGAGGAGGAGGGGGAGAAAGGGAGAGGGACGGGAGGGGAGGGAGAGAGGGAGAGGTGGAAGAGAGGAAGAGTGAGGGAGGGGAGAGAAGGAGAGGAGGAGGGGGAGAGGGGAGGGGAAGGAGAGAGAGGGAAGGAGAGGGAGGAAGAAGGGGAGAGGAGGAGGAGAAGGGGAAGGAGAGGAGGAGGGGGAGAGGGGAAGAGGAGGAGAGGGGAGAGGGAGGGGAGAGGGAAGGAGAGAGCACACAGTCCTGGACCACAGAAGGAGGGAGCTCCTCACAGGACGCCCCCATCTTCAGGGACCTCAGAGAAGGCATGCACCTTTTCTAGGGGGCCCTGCAGCAGCTGCCTTCACTACCCCTTCTCCCCAGAACTGCCATGGCCAGCCAGATCCTAGCAAACGGGACCCAAGCAGGCTCCAGAAAGTCACGGCTAGGTAGGGACTAACTTCCCTTCCGCTGCACTTGAACTCTCGCCTGGGCCCTAGAGAAGCCACAGAGCGGAGACGGAAGCTGTCTGGACAATCCCTCAGCTGGGCCAGGCAGGGAAAGCCTCCCTCCCTCCTTCCCGTGGCCTGCGTGGGCCTGGCTGGAGAAATGGGTAGCCCAGCCAGAGAAGTGGGCGGCAGTCGATGAGGTTTGTGTTAAGCCCGGTGATGTTTGTTATGCGGCAAGGGGCAGCCGTGTCGATACACCTGGGCTTTTTGGTCTAGACAAGTGGAGAGGTCGCAAAAAGAAAGCAGGTGATAGAAATCTCTGAAGATTTGGGGGTGGGGGGAAGTGGAGGGAGGGCTAGGGTTCAAATTCATCTTATTATTTCTCTTACTGAAGCAAGTGAAGGCATGGGGTAATGTGAAGGAACAGCCACACATGACATGCGACAAACACTGGTATCTTCCTACCATGAAGTTTCGGCCTTTTCCCCCGAGTCCTTTGTGCCAGGCATCCATGGCTCATACCTGTAATCTGGCTGATTTGAGAAGCTGAGATTGACAGGCTTTGGGTTTGAGACCAACCCGGTCTATACAGGTCTCTTCTCAAACCAACAGCTGGGCATGGTGATGCACACCTGTATCAACCCAGATACTACAGGAGGCAGTGCATAGCCCAGGCACTGAGTCTCTTAAAAAGAGAGAGAGAGAGAGAGAGGAGAAAGAGAGAGACCCTACCTCCATAAATAGTAAATAATAACAATCAATGCCAAAAGGGGCTGGGAGTGTGGCTCAAGTGATAAGAGCATCTACCTAGCAAGCAAACACGAGGCCCTGAGTTCCCATCACAATACACGTTCTCCACCTATCTTTTCAGAACCTAACAGCGCCTCCCGATGTATAAATCATCGTCTGCAGATGTGACCATGGTCCAGACACAGTGTGGGCTGAGTGTTCCGCTGCTCCCCTCCATCCGCATCAATACCGGGGCTGAGTTCATATTTCTCATCGTTCCATAATGGCACATTTAGGCCTACCTCATCGCCTAAGTGGCCGTGTGCAGGCTGTAATGCAGAACTGCAGTGGGAGAGACGCGGCCCTAGTGAGTATTTGGATTCCATCCAGACCGGCAAGGACATTAAAAGATCAGGAAGGAAGGGTCTCTGATCCACGTCTAATGGCTCTGACACAGCTAAATCCCTCGGGAGGGCACTGGTCTCCTAGAGGAGGCAGGCCCGGGGGTTGGGCGTCAGAGATTTAAAAAAAAAACCTCCAAGAGGTGGGAGGTGTTGAAATGGGAGACATGCCACACGCAGGTGCACAGGAACCATTCGTGCATCTTCGCTGTCCGCCGTGCCCTGGCTCACGGCCCCGGGCACCTCCTACGTGCCAGGGACAGTCGAGGCCAAGACGGCTTGGCCCAATCCTTCACACCTCCGGCTGCAATGCGCTCTTGACCACGGCAGCCACGCCATCCATCCATCCTGCTCCTCAGTGTCCCTCCCCACAAGCCAGACACCCCATCAAGGGCGACGGTGGATCCATGAGTGAACAATCCCACAAGACAAGCCCAAAGGGGCTGGGAAATCAAGAAGTTTTACTTCCGCGCTAACGAAGAGCCTGCATTTCCACAGCTTGGGAGGGAAGGAGAGGACCACTGAGGTACCCCCACCCCGCCCAGAGTAAGAAGACCAACAGGTACCTGTGAATTGGGGTCTCAGAGCAAGATTGTGGAAACTGATCAAAAAGGGCCGTGTCTGCAAGACCCTCTAACTAGCGAGACACGAAGGGATGATGTTAGAAAGACCCAGAGCTGTGGGAGGCAGGAGTAGAGGCCCAGGGGCAGGGCAAGGAATGGAGAGAGGGCAACTCCTGTGTGCCTGGCATGTCCCCGACCAGTACCTCTGGAGATGGTAGAGGCTCATGCAGTGGAGCATCGAGGTGAAGAGAGAGGTCACTAACCACAAACAGCAGAGGGTACAGAAGGCCTCGGGGTGAAGGCTTGTGGGCTGAGGTAGAAGCCCATCCCCCACACAGACAAGGTCAACCAACCAAACACGGACTTATCCTCAGCCCACGTGTCGACTTCCGACGTGTGATCTCTAGGAGGAGAATGACAGCACGGGGCTGGGTGGCTGCCCAGGGCCCAGGCTGGGCCCAGGTTCACTGCTGCCTCTCGCTGCCCAGACAGACTTTGCATTTATATTCCCTGTGCTCCTGTTGCTCCTTGGCTTGTTTGTTTCTTCTCCACGGCCTGATGCTAATTTCCCTGAGGGAGGGAAAAGGCTCTTGTGTTCTGAGGACTAGGGAGCATCTGTGATAGGTGCTTAATCATATTTCCCAGAATGTTGACCTGTGTGGGTCATTCGAACCCCCGGGCCGGTGCTAAGCTACTGTTAAGTTGATAATATCAGAGACGCATTTACTAAATAGCCTGTGGGATGTGCGCCTCCCCCCACCCCCCCCCCCCCCCCGGCATCCACAATCTGCAGAACAGAATTGTGTGCACGCTGACACATGGTCAAAAACCTGGCGACCATCTTACTGGAGTTTTTCACAGCGCTCGCGGTTATTCTGCCCACTAGGGGTGAAGATGGACGGCTCCAGCTTTATGACCTCAGCGGGAGCCAGGTGCTTCAGCCTCAGTTCTAGAAAAATGAGCCAGCCTGCAGACTCCCAAGAAGGATGCCATCCACCACATTCTGAACCAAGGAAAGCCACACACCTTCTAGATCGAGCTGACCTAAGAACACACCAAGTCTGGTGCTAATTCAGTACCGATGGCCTTCTCAAACAGAGGCCCCAAGGAGCAGGAGATGAGAGAGAGAGAGGGAGGGAGAGAGAGAATGAGAAAGAGAGAGGAAGAGAGAGAGAGGAGAGAGGGAGAGAGAGAGAGTGAGTTCCTCTCCAAACAGAACCTATCCATAGGCCTCACCCTTCCTGCATCCTTTTGCCAGTCTCCTTTGTAATCTAACCAGGTGACAACTTCATTCAGCTGAAAGCCACATGAGCAGGTATCGATCCCCTCGAACGCACTCATGCCTGGACACAGAGGCCCGAGCCATAAATGGACACTTTCAGATTCTAAGTGAAATTATAGTTTGCCCCTACGAGATTGCACAATAAATCAGGAGGAAAACCAGCCGGCCCAGGACTCAGGGGTCGCTGAAGCGATGTTGACACATTACAATAATGAGAACTTGAAATACCTCATGCCCTATTGATTTTTTAAGTTGGATCATCCCCACTGCAGGAGATTACAAGACTCTGTCTTGGAATCATGGCTCACACGGGAGAGGCAGATGAAAAATATACCCAGTCCAATCAAAAATGAAAAGCTTTACTTGCTCTTATTACCAGTCTCATACCAGTGGCCCTTGGCTGTCTGATGAGCACTTAACCTACCATGGAAGGGGAAATAAAAACATATTTCAGGTTTGCTTTTTCTTCTTCTTCCTTTAATTGATTTTTTTTTGGCCCAAAACTTCTTTACACTGGGCATCGGTAGCTTATTCCTATATCCTAGCTGCCTGAGATCTGAGGATTGTGGTTCAAAGCCAGCCTGAGGTGGGGGCGGGGGGGAGCAGAGACAGAGGGGGGAGGGAAACCCACGTTATTCTTATCTCAAGCACCAAAAAGCTAGAAGGTGGAGGTGTGGCTCAAATGGTAAAGCACCTGCCTTGAGCAGAAAAAAGCTCAGGGACAGCACCCAGGCCCCGAGTTCAAGCCCCAGGATCAGCATGCGTGTGCACGCATACATACAACTTACTTAGTTCCTTGGTATGTCTCTGTGATAGAAAAAAAAGTACCCTCAAAGAAAAATGGGCATAATAGCTCAATTAGTGCACAAAAGGCAATTTCTTTATGCTTTTCTAATTCCAGGGTAGCTTCCATGTCCTGTGCATCACCATATCATTTTGGAGAATGGAAAAATCATGTCCCAAGAGCCAACTGATTTTCTCATCAATAGGACAGAGATGCTTTTCTCCAGCCTCTGCCCCCACACGGCTGATGAAGAATGCCCGCCTGATGTCTCCCTCGCTCAGAAAAGCATTCTGTGGAGCAGAATCAACACCATGGTAGGAGGCCAAACGGTGACATAAGTTAATTACTAACCTGTCACCCAGCCACAGAATGGTAATAATTTATTTTCACTCCTGTATAGCCACCACAAGGCACTTTCTTTGCCAGTGGGCACAGAGTGGGGGGTGGGGGGGGGAAATGGCTTGAGGACACTACTTCTGCATGCATGCCCCGAGTAGCGTTGTGTCGATATTTTATTCAGGGGATCAGTGAAGACAGTGGCATTGCTTTTCCTCTGATTATTGATCTGGCTGTAAGGCTAAACAGAATTGCCCACATCGCTTGGATGGGGAGGGAGAAATTAGCAGGCAGAAAGTCTTTCTTCAGCACAACTCTAAAAACATTACTCACTTTTCACAGATGTGGTTATTACTTGGATTTACCAAGGTTTATTACATTATGAAAACTCCAGCCTAATCCATTATAATTCACCCAGTATATCTGTGTGTGTGCACGCACATGCACGCACACAGAAGCTGAGACTTGTACAGACCTTGGGCTCTAGCGTGGCTCTCTTACTCAAGGCTGGCGCTCTACCACTTGAGCCCTATCTCCACTTCCAGCTGTTTTGATCATTAACTGGCAGTAAAGAGTCTCACAGACTTTCCTGCCTGGGCTGGCTCTGAACCAGTCTCCCAAGTGGCTAGGAAACTGCACTTTCAGCTGGTTTTCGGTCAAGAGCATCAGCGCCTGTGCTTGCTTTGATTCCTCTGAGCCCAGCTCAGCAAGGAGCAAGATGGTGGAGCGACAACATTACATCCTTCCCCGCTAAGCAGACACGTTCAAGTGGGCCGCCAACATCGACTCCTGTCTAACTGTTGCTCTATTAGTGAGGTGCCAACGTGACTATTAGAAGCCAGACAGGCATGAGACATGGCTCTTGTTGTTCAGAAACATAATCCAGCTATTGTAGCAACACAGAAAGAGGGGGCCTGGCACAAAATCACCACTTCCTGAGATGATGGCTCAAATCAAGGCCAGAAAGGTTAACAGAAGTATTGAATGGTGAATCCCACTGCAATGAACATGGTTGTGCTGGTGGCTTTACTGTAGCCTTGTTTGTGCTCTGTTTGCGTAAATGCCCAGGAGTAGAATTTCTGGGTTATTGCTGGATAGTTCTGTGTTTAGCTTTTTGGAGAAGCCTCCATATTGCTTTCCAGGGTGACTGAACAAGCTTACATTCCCACCAATAGTGTAACAGCATTTCCTTTGGCCCAGTCCCTTTGGGCTGCATCCACAACAGCATCTGTTGTTAGTTTTCTTGATATTGGCCATCCTAATTGCGGTGAGGTGGAATCACAGTGTTGTTTTGATTTGCGTTCCTTTATGGGCAGAGATGTTGGACATTTCCTCATGTGTCTATTGGCCATTATTCCATCTTATGAATGAACGAACCACACAGATGAAGAAAGTCCCGAGTGTTAGCTAACACCCCGAGTTCCTTGCAAAGAAAGCTCCCACACCATTTTACACCAAGCATCCGTGATAAACTCCCACAAAGAAATAAGCGTTCATGTGCATGTAGAAATACATAAGATTCATAACACCAATGCCTCCAGGTCCCGGCCCTCTCCCCTGCACCTTCAGGACCACACATCTCCCCCATCAGCCTGTCATGGAACCTTTCCACACACATACGCTTGTCCTTGTCTGCAACACTCCATCCTGTCAGCGCAATAGATGGCTTCACACCAAACCATGGGAACATACGAAAACCTGGATAAGTCAGACGGAAATATGGAAAGCCTACGGAGTGATGCAAAGGCAGAGTCTAACGTAGAGCAGCCATGCACACTATGTCAGACATGGGAGCCCTGGCGTCCTGCCGGTGAGGGAGGTGGTGGTTGGTGGTCCAACCGTTGAGTCCTCGCCTTAGTGGAAATTGGGAATGAGGGAAAGGAACTCAGCTCCCCAGAGGATGAACCTGGACCCTCGGCTCACCAGAGAATGGATCTGGGCACCAGGCCAAAGGCAGAGCACCCAATGGTGGTTGGAGAGCTGTGAAATGCTTGAGTGCATAACCCAAGAAGGACTGTGAAATCATCCGTCTGACTGAGATGGCCCGATAAAATGAGCTTGCAGGGAGAGCACGGAGCCAGTGGACCTCGGGATCAGCTAGGTGACACACCCACAGAGTATTTGTTTTCAGAATCCTGCTGACAGAGGTTAGCCAAAACGCACGCTGCCGTCTTGGCCAGTGTGGAAGAGCCGGCACTGCAGAGTGGTTAAGAGAGGGATTCTTTCCAATGGCCCATGCCTGCCATTCTAAGCTACTTGGGAGGCTGAGAGCTGGAGAATAGTGGTTCAGAGCCGGTCCAGTCTGTGAGAGTCTTTCATCTCCCAGTAACCAGCAAAAAACCAGAAGCAGAGTCGTGGTTCAAGTGGTAGAGTCCCAACCTTGAAGCAATAAGGGATAGTGCCCAGGCCCTGAGTTCAAGCCCCAGTATCAACACACACACACACACACATACACACACACACACACACACACACACACCCCAAAAGGGCTCTCAAGGCCTCTGACTACCTCTCAGGCAAGCCTCCTCCTCCATGCAAAGGCAACACCAGCACCACACTCTTATTAACCCTGACACAAGCACACACGCATGCACGTTACAGCCCTGGATACACACTGGCCTGGAAGTCCTGACCACTTGTTGAGTAACTCTATGTACAAATAAGCGCAAAGATGCCGCTGTGATTTCCTTGTCTCTGCCCCATGTGTGTGCAGCTGGCAGCAACGTCCCATGGGTGCAGCCTGTGGAATTCTACCAGGACACACATAATGATTCCAAGATCACCCACGCCCTCTCCTGGGCATGCATTCCCCAAGAAATGCAACCCACAGCCATGAAACCCCACCTAGCTCCCCAGCAGCCTCATGGGGGATGAGTCATCAGACCACCTTCCACAGGTGAGAGAGGTCAACCTGGCTTGTCCCATGGTTAAATAAACCTTGGGATAGCGCCAACCAGTCCAGAAGGGCAAACTCCGGAGGTGTACCAGGACAAGAGCGCACAGGGCAATCATGGGAGGTGAAATGCTGAGATGCTATCTGCATGATATTCTTTTCTTCTTTGTCTGTCATGGGGCTTGAACTCAGGGCCTTGGTGCTATCCCTGAGCCCCTTTTCTCGGGGCTAGTGCTCTACCACTTCGAGCCACAGTACCACTTCCGGTTTTCTGATGGTTCATTGGAGATAAGACTCTTACCAACTTTCCTTCCCAGGCTGGCTTTGAACTGCGATCCTCAGATCTTAGCCTCCTGAGAAGTGAGGATTACAGGTGTGGGCCACCAGCTCCCGGCTTACCTAATATTCTTGAGATGTCACAATTTTAGAAAACATCAGGCAAGGTGAAGGTTGACAGAGCTTTGGGACAGGGGCAGGTGATCACGAGACAGAGATTTGGTTTTAAATGGGGCAGGGATTGTTACCATGGGGTAGAAACAGGAACCTTCACCTGAGACCAGGTTGTACTGAGGCAAATACACAAGACAATGATGTGTCAGTTGGGATACATCTGAGTACTGTAAGCAGATCAAGACAAAGCCATCTACTTGGATCTTAGGCTACTGTAGAGATCTGTAATGATTACCATTAGGGAAGGGAGAATGGGTAAGCGATTGCTCTCTGCCACTCTTGTTACTGACTGTAACGGAAAGATCTACAGGTTTTCTCTATGAAATTCCAACTGAGGACCCAGGATGGTGGTGCAGGGCTATAATCTCAGCTACTCAAGAGGAAAAGGTAGGAGAACCATCATAATTCAAAGGCAGAGTGAGCAAAGAATCAAAACCCTCTCTGCTAAACTAAAACAAACAAACAAACAAAAAAACACCACAGGGTAGAGCAACTACCCAGCAAGCACAAGGCCCTGAGCTCAAACCCCTAGTACTGCCAAAAAAAAAAATTAAAAAAGAAAAGCTTTGATTGAAAACATTACCTGCAGTAAACCAAGGTGGAATATGGAAACCTGGCCAGCCATCTCCTTGGATGTTGTGACATTATGAAAAACAGTGCTCATTACGGATCATCAGAACAATTACATCGCAATATAAAACTATCTCATAAACTGCAAAACTCGATGTCTTCTATGTAAAGCTGCTTGAAACACAGCACACCAACCTTTATCCGGTGCCTTGGGCGATGACGCCGCTCAGCTTCGCCAATGGAGGGGCCTCGGCTTGAGAAGTAAGCTGACAGCCTGCCTTTCTCTGAAGTGTTTTATTATTCTTATTCAGGCCTGCTGACTTTCCCAAGGCATAAAGTTGAGCTCAAAATAATATATATATATATATTTATATATTTATATATTATCTGCCCTTACAGCAAATTGAAAGGCCATATAACGGGTTTTGTTATTGCAGTGTTTTCGTAAATAGATAGTAAACATCTTTCACAGTGGGAAATTCAGCCCCCAAAAGACAATTTTCATACACAGCCATTCATGTGGCTGGCCCAGGAGATGAAATGACCCAGAGATGAATAAGAAATAATAATAATAATAGTATACAAGTTCTGGCAGCCTACAGCCCCAACACACACATGCAGCCAGAGGAATAAGGTCCGTGGTTTCTCGGGCCTCCCAGGGAATGACTCGTGTCTGCAGTATGAATGGAATTTGTTTTGCTTCTGTGGCCAAACCATGACAGTCGCTGCTCACAATCATCACCTTTAGGAATTTCCGACACCCAACCAGGCCCTGCCAGAGGGTAGACTGAGGCCCAGACTGAGGCCCCAACATGTTTTTTGAACCCACCCAGGTTCTAGTTTCTTTCTTTTCTCACAAATCCATCCTCAGGACAACCTGGACAATTCCGTGGAATGTGGCCTGTCCACGCGGGCGTCCAAGCAGGTCTGTGCTAACTTTGGGCTAAGGAGGTTACTGTGGGTTGTTTAAAAGTGGGAGCACTTTTTTTTTTCAAAGGATTTGTTGATTAACAAGGTAGTATGTTGTTGTTGGACCACCAAAAGGGAATAAGGGTAGAAATCTTAGCAGCAAAATTTCCATTCTCATATCACACGCCTCTCTGCCCCCCAAACATAGCCATTTCACCCAATCTATCCATTCCCTTATTGTTTTTTTACAATGTATTTGCAAGAGCTTTCTCTGACATACTTTTTTTCTTTTGCCAGTACTGGGGCTTGAACTCAGGACCTGGGTATTGTTAGCATTTTTGTTTTTGGCTCAAGCCATGCCTTCAATTCTGGCTTTTTGCTGGTTAACTGATTAGAAATAAGAGTCTCTTGGGTTTGCCCGTCCAGGCTGGCTTTGAACCACAATCCTCAGATCGAGCTTCCTGAGTAGCTAGGATGAGAGGTATGAGCCTCCAGCGTCTGGCTCTCATAAATTTCTGAAGTCTGGGAATTTGCTCACTCATGCTCTCATTTGCACAATTCCACTCTGCTCCATTATTGAGTCTTGGGCTCTGATCCTGTCTCGTTAGGCCTTTGCTTTATTCTGCTTTTTGTTGTTGTTGTTGGTCATGGGGCCTGAATTCTGGGCCTGGGCGCTGTCCCTCAGCTCTTCAGCTTAAGGCTACCGCTCTACCACTTGAGCCACAACACCACTTCCGGCTTTTTCTGCTTATGCGGTGCTGAGGAATCGAACCCAGGGCCTCATGCATGCGAGGCAAACGCTCTACCACTGAGCCACCTTCCCAGCCCCTGCTTTTCCTTCCTGTTGCACATGGAGCTGCAATGAACCAAATTGCATTGTCGAAGCCTCAGGCAACCACAGAGTAGACGGATCCTAAAGGAGGGAGCCAACTAAACTTCTGGGCCTGTGTGAGATTCACTCTTTACAAACGGGGAAACGGTTCCCATAACACTTGATTGAAAACAAGACCCGGGCTTCGAGGTCATGAAGCTTCTGATCCGACCACCGCATCTTCCACATCCCAGTCGTGGTAACCTGGAGATGTCAGCCAAGACTTGGCATCCCCACATGAAAAACAGATGACCAAGGATCACCTGCCCCACAGAGCCGCTGGGGCTCTTGACATCATGGGGCGGCACAGAGCGTCACTTGCTGCTGCAAACGTCTGGACTGGAATGCGTAATTCTGTACACTGAGCAATTGCCGTAGTGCATCACAACCAAGCCCAGTGGCTCTCGCGATCAGTGGCAGAACTGGAGGCCTGGACTTCCACAAGGCTGAGGCAGCCCCTGTATTTTAACTCACTGGGAAAAGTTCACGAGTCAGACTCAAAACAACCCATCTCTTCTGGCCGAGCATGTACCCTTTTAATGTCACTGGAGGTTTATGTCTGGCCATCTTCATTTCTGTCATCAGGATCGCATTTAAGAGCTCATTTAAGATTGGCGGGTACCTGTGGCTCACTCCTGTCATCCTTGGGAGGCAGAGACCTGAGGATCCCAGTGCCAAGTCAACCCCGGCAGGAAAAACCGTGAAACTCTTACTGCCAATTAACCATCAAAAAAGCCAGAAGTGGAGCTATACAGATGGCGCAAGGGGTAGAATGTCAGCCTTGAGAAAAAAAAAATAACAAGAACAGTGCCTAGGCTCTGAGTTCAAGCTTCAGGACTAGCACACACATACAAAAAGATGTGAAGATTATTAAAAGTCTATTGCAGTGGAACTTAAATGGCTGTGTGAACATGAGTATGTGTGTGTGTGTGTCTATGTCTGTGTGGTACGCTGGTTCTCATGCTTGCTCAGTTGGCACTGCCTCCAAGCCTGGCTTTCTGATGGTTCGTTGGAGTCTCACAGATTTTTTTTTTTTCTGTCCAGACTGGCTTTGCACCAAGATCTTCCAGGTTTCAACCTCCCGAGTAGCTAGGATTATAAGATATGAGCCACTGATGCTCAGCTTAAAACAGCTATGTTAATGCAATTTCCCATTCTTTCTTTCCTATACTGCATTACATTAAGTGAGATAAGCTAGACTCAGAGTGGCAAAGAACGCATGGGTTCCATTATAGATGAAAGCTACATTTAGTGTATAGACTTATAAGTAAATACATTGGGTGGTATGCAAGTGTATACAAATGCATTAAGTGAAATGCTGTAGATTTGAGGGAGATCGAAAATAGTGTAATTCCTTAAAAAAGGCAAAGTTCAGCAAAATAAAACACCTGGAAGTATTCATAAACTGACACTCCTTTGTACAACTAAACCAAAAGAAAAAACCTGATTGAAAAGCTAAAACAATAAATAAAATGTTTTATATATATATATATATATATATGTACATTCACATATGCATATGTATACACAAATGTATAAATATATCTTATATAAAGCTATATATAAAAGTAGTTACATATGGCTTACATATATAATTTGAATTTTATGACTTCAGAATAACAGCAGCTCAGAACCCTGCTGAGTAGTTTTGAAGATGTGTTTTTTGCTCCCCCATTTATTTTACCACTGAGCAACAAATTCTGGTTTCATTTTAAGCCATTTCCTGAACCAACACTTACACGGAATAGGCATTCCACAGAGCCAATTCGACGGACTATATTAAAAAAGGACATTGGGCGGTAATGGTTCTGACATCAGCCTTTTGACAGTTCCGAAATGGGATTCGCTCTCTGCTGTCTTTGCTCAAATGCGAGTTCACTGGGCCTGAAAGAGACCTGGAGACAGTAATGGTCCGCCCCTTGTCTCGCACTTGCCTGGCTCAGGGCAGTGTGGGTTAAGAGCCATTTTCCCTGGCTTTAGACAGACCCACAGGGGTTAAAAGTGCTCCCTTCTCCCTCAAATAAGCACAACAAATCTGCGGTCTGCCCCGAGTAAAATGCAGCCCACAGCTGTGAGCCGTGATGAAGCCTCTTCAAGGTCTGGGAGGGTGCGATCAGACACGTGAGCAGATCCCCACTCATCAGCACCTGGGCAAGGCGCCCTCGAGGACCCGCGTCTCTGGGATCTGAAGTTCCCAGCAGCGCGTACTCAACACCCAAGGGGTTTCCACCCAAAGCAGCCCGCTACGCACGCCCCTGAGAAGAAACTGTTAATAACACAAACCCGCCATCTTCATCCATCCGCATATTTGTTCAGTCAACTTACTGCCTTCTGAGGCTGCTGCTCTTGCTTTGGTTTTTTGAGATACTCTAGATGCAAGTGTGTTTTGATCTCATACTTGTCAGTTCTCTCTCTTTACCTCTCTCCTTCCTCCTCTCTCTCCCTCTTCCCTTCTTCCCTTCCCGCTCCCTTTCTCTCTTCCTCCTAAAGCAGAACGAAATTTGTCAAATTGGCACTTCTATTTTTTTTTAATCATCTTACATTGTTTTCCTTTTCTTAGCATTCTGCATCATGCCAGAAATTCCACAGAGAATGAGACAGGCTGAACCCTTCCTAAGGCTTAAATGAAGGAAGATGAAAACAACTCATGAGCGGATGTGCCCGCACAACCCACCGGGGCTCTGGGCCTTCTAGAAGATTCCAAGAGCAAAAGGAAACCAACAAGTTAAGTGTCCTAAAGGCCGCTCAGCAGACCCAGGAATATAATTTCTCTCCCTATTCCCAGCACCACCATAAAGAAGGAAACGAGAGAGACCACATGTGCCGTAACCCTCTGCACGTGGACACACTAGTGTGTCACATTAGAACAAGGATGCCCAAGTCCTCCCAGCTCAGGTGAACCCCACGTAGATAAACATTTACCTATGTCTCTATGTCTCTCTCACACACGATGAAGCCCATTTCCTTCATCTCCCACTACCGAAATAAAGCCACAGACCAGCATCCTTTACAAACTCGTGCAAAATGCTGGCCTTGCCTGGACAATTCTGTTTTCTGCACAGGGAGAAACTCATACACAACACAAGAACCCAATACTCTGCCCAGGCACGCGCACTTCAGGGCTGATAATCCCAGCAAGATAGCTGGGTGAACTGACACGCTGTTCGCCTTCTCTGTTCTCACTCTGTACAAGAAGGTAGATTAAAAAAAAAAAAAAAACAGCACTAACACAACAATGGCAAGCTATGAATCGCTGCTTAAGTGTTCATTTAAATAACCTAGCCCACGTGCTAAGTTTTCTAAACCAGTCATGGCCCTGGAATCCTGAAGGGGAGAGAAACCCCTGTAGAACATTTCAGATTGGCTCTCAGACGATTCCTTTAGCCACGTTACATCTCCGCCGGGTGGGGAACACCAGTGCCAGAGAGCCAGGGATGGACATTTCATTGTCCGGGCCCCTGCTTGGACCTCACGTGGAGTGAAATCAGGGGAAAACAGCCACTTCAATCACAGTGACTTGCATCGTATTTGTAAAGAAAAAAGAAAAAATGTGGGCGCATGTTTTAATGTCAGACTGTGAGGGAATGTGGACCTCCAGCTTTCCTATCCTCCCTCCAGAGTCTTAGAAATCGGTCACTGAAATTGACACTGTACTTGAGTTACTGGCTTGAACACACACACACACACACACACACACACACACACACACACACACACACACACACACACACACACACACACACACACACTGGATAAACCCCAGTGTTACCTGGAGTAGGCTCACTCAGCTTTAGTAGCATTTGAGGGCAGGCTGGAATTGTGGAGGAGGTTCTGTTGTTCTATACAGACTCTGGTCTCTACCCACCAGATGCCAGAAGGGACCTTTTCCAGGTCTGACAAGCCAAAACACCTCCACGGGGTCGCCAAAGTCCATCCTGGGCCAAGGGTACAAAACCACTGGGTGTGAGCCAGCCATCTAGGAGCTCTGCTAAGCACTTCTCCCTGACTCCTGACCACCTGTGCGCACGTGCAAGTGTGAATGCACGGGTACCTTCACGGGCTGAATGTGATATGGACCAGCTAAGGTGAGCCGGCGGGCTCGCAAAGACACGCAGGTAATCAGACGTGGCAAGTATTGAATAGCAAGGGGCATGCAGGCAAAACCAAAAAGCCTGTCTTAAAATATGAGCATACATCTAAAATTCTAGTCATTTTTGTAGAAGTAGAGAAAAACAGGGACTAGAAAACACATCCACCATTGAGAAAGATATGTGTATCTAATACACATATATGTATGATTCATATACACACATGACATGTGTATATATATATATATATATATATATGATGCATCTATCTGCTCTCTCTTCTTCTCTCCCTCCCTAATTACTTCCCTATCTACCAATCTCACAACAATCTCTGGAGGCTCAATATCCTATTTCTTCCACACACAAAGTGTATCTGGCCCTCCAAGGAGGCCTGAGAGAGATGAGCGGCCATCAGTAAATGGGAGAGAACAAACCACACTCTTCTTCATCCCATCCCTTTCATCTCAGCCCAGACAATGCCGCCAGAACTCGCAAACACACAATAATTCACCGCACTCAGTTGACCCTATTTCCTTCCGTGTGGGACATCAAAGTCCTAGACCTCATGAGCAGAGGGGAAACAGGAGGGTGCCCCCCCGTACCCTATAGGTTATGCAAGTGAAGAAAAGAACACTTTGAAATTTTTATGGAGCAGGAAAAATTGGAGGCACGCTAATCTCAGCGGTGAAATTGGGCTTTTTGTCATTTTTAATTGCTTGAATTCATAACCTAGTTTTGCTGAATCGAAACGGAGTTGTTAAGAGCTGACACAAGCGGTTTTGGCCCTCTGGGCCACGCACCGAAAGCCCACTCAACTTTTCATACAAACTTCTATTAATAAATTTAAAAAAAACCAACCCTGAAAACTGCTGGGAACATTAGAGTTAGTAAATAATTCAATACACAAGTGGTTCTCAAGCCATGCACTAATATGTTGAGTGCTGACTGATATTTAAAGATGGACTTGTTTGTCTACTGTACCACAAGGATGCTCAACTCCCCGGACTGGCCCTCAGGCTGGTGCTACTGGATTTCATTCAAACAAATGAAAACGTTCACTTGCTTGCTTCTGTTTTTCTAGCGCTCGTGACACACGCTACTCTTCAATCCACGGGGAAAAGGAAGTAAGGGAGAAGTATACATTCAGAAACAGGGACACAGACACCCAGGACTCAGAGCTCAGAGCGTAAAGTTTTCTGAGGTGTGCCACAGTGTAGTCTGAAGTGCAAAACCTCCATCCAGGAGTGCAGGCTCTTCCTGCCCTAATATTTACCCTTTTCTATCAAACACTTGGCAGGAGAGGGAAAAATAAACCTCACAGCTCGGGTATTTACTTTCATTCTGTCCAGGTTGCTTTCTATGAACACATTCCACCCCCACCCCCACCCCCACACACCCCCCTGGTGGCTGAGATTAGCACCAGTGACCTTCCCAACAGTGAACATGAAACCTCAAGCTCAGAGTTACGCTGATGACCACGAGGCTGCCCACCCTTCATCCATGTCCTCCCTCTGGAGCTCCGTTTTCCCACTCTCTAGCATTTCAACTTGGCTAAGAACCGGACAGAAATGTTAGACGTGTAGGCAGTGAACACAACCACATCTCATCGTCTGGAGTATTTGTTATCTTCAAAGCGGCTTATCGATCCAGGTTCTCCATTACCAAACCAAAGACAGGAAGGAATAGAACTCTTGTCCTCACAACGGGACATACACGTCACAAGCTCCACCCATGGTCTTCCCGTAAGACATGACACTATGAGCCATATACACCGCCTGCAGCCCTGACATAAGACTGTGCCAACTGTGATTTAGAAGAAGGAAATGTTTGTAAAATTCCCTCAACCTGAGTTCTACTTCAACATTTGTATTATACTCCTCATGAAGAAAGAAGACAAAAAAAAATAATAATGATGATGAGCTAGGCCTTCTAAAACCAAAGGTAAACACACTCAGATAGAAAAAGAAATGAACTATTTTTGTTATGCTTAAGCCAACCCATAAGTCAACACTGACGGCTATTTCAAGTAGGTCCGAGTAAATACATATTAAAACGAATTCACTCCCAAAGTAAGACAGGTACTAGAGACAAAAAGGAGTCTGAAGGACAAGGGTACAATGGGCAGATGGAAGAAGATACTTAGCCCAATCAAATCCTCAGTGACAAAGGACACGTCCATTCCACTTGATGGTGAAAAAGGAATCAGATCTTTTCTTAGAATAGAAATATTTTCCAAGGGCTGGGAAGGTGGCTCAGTGGTAGAGCGCTTGCCTTGAGCTGAAGAGCTGAGGGACAGCGCCCAGGCCCAGAGTTCAGTCCCCACCACCGGACCCCCCCCCCCAAAAAAATATTTTCCAAGAGTCTTGGTTAAAATTAAATCACCAAGTTTGAATGTGTACTTTTTATAAAATCAAGAAGGAAGGAAGGAAGGAAAGAAGGGAGGGAGGGAAAAAGGGAAAGAGGGAGAGGAAAGAAGGAAAGGGAAAAGAAGGGAGGGAGAGAGAGAAAAAGAGAAAGAAGGAAGGAAGGAAATGAAGGAAAGGGAGGGGTAGAGGAAGAGAGCAAGTTTGGTTTCCAATTCTCCTTCAGAATGTAAAACATTTGTTGAAAGAATAGCAGGAAATACCTGAACACTTTGTATACGAACATAAAGGCAAGCCTGTGAGAAGAAAACTGGAGAGAGGAAAGAAGGAAGGAGAGAAGTAGGGAGGGAGGAAAGGAAGAAAGGGAGGAAGGGAAGGAGGGCCGTGTCCCTGGATACCATCACCTGTCCCTGGAAGTGATTCTGTCTCCCTGGTCCCTCCATACTCTATCTAATCCAGTCATGATGAAGCAGAGTCAGGAAATGCTGCTTCTGCTATGAAAATCATAAACACGGTTCCTCCTCCTGAACGTCAGGGCTAAACAGATGTCACCAAGTGAATTCTTACTGGCCGGAAGCCCAGCGCTCATCCAATTTGATCACCTCAGGCCACAGAGACCACTTTGTCCATCCCTCACACACGCACACATTTTCTTTTTGTGGGCTCATAGTCTGAACATATTTGAGATGCCGTCCCCCCCAAAAAAATGTTGTGGGCCTTAAGGCAAACAACTAGCCACTGGGCTGTACAAAGAGAGAGAGAGAGAGAGAGAGAGAGAGAGAGAGAGGAGATTACATCGTCTTTCTCTTTAAACCACCTAGACCAAACGCTACGTTTGTATCTGTGAGGCCAGAAATGCTGTTATAAAAATATAAACAGGGGTAACGCGGTAATTAAATCAGAAGACGACGTCTGATGATCACAGAGGAGCTCGCTCCAGCAGCAAGCCACGGGGCAGCATCTCACTAATAATGAGCTAGGCCCCACCGAACTTTTTGGATGGCCAACTCCCCTGCGGCTGGCACCCAACATGTTCTCTCCATCCTGAGGAAGAGGAGGGCTCCTCCACCGCAGGACATAAACCAACCCCTGGGCCGGGCTACCAGCTGAGGATCTACCATTAGGCGTCCAAATCCCCTGCCTGTGATTCACATCCCCCCCCATGTGCCCATGCACACGCACACACACACGCACACTGGAGAGACCAAAGCACACGCCTTTTCCACCCTGTCTGTTCTCACTTCTTTCATCTAGCAACACAGCCCAGAGCTGCTGCTGCTGCTGCTGCTGATTATTAATTATTATTATTACTCAAACGTCTATATTCAAGATTGGCCAGCGTGCGGGGCGGGTCACCCATGCGGGGTGCGGGAGGGGGGGAACCCCAGGAGAAAGGGCGGGAAGAAGGGGGGACAGCCGGTCAGTGGACATGTTGACCGCCACGCGTTCTGCACACACACATGCACACTGACACACGCGCGCGCGCGCACACACACGGGGGGGGGGGGGGTGGAGGCACACGCGCCCGGGATGGGGCGGGGGATGGGGGGGGTCCCCTGCGTGCCAACTTTTGGCAGAGGCCTGGGGACCTGGGGACCTGGGGTCCTGGGGAGCCTGGGGGGACCTGGGGGGACCTGGGGACCGACACCAGGCCTCTCCACCCTCCTCCAGGAACAAAGTTCACCGCACGCAGGCATTCATTCATTCGCCACGAAGTTGTCCCACCAAACTTCCCCCCTTTCGGGGTGCAGGAAACCCGATTCCCGCCGGGGCTCCCCCATATTCTCTCCCCCCACTCCACACCGCGCCCTGCAGCCAGGTTCGGGTGGATTTTCTTTGGGGGGAGGGGGATGGAGAAGAAGAAGCGAGCTCGGGGTTCGGGGTTCCGGGGCTGGGCATCCCCCACCTACCGTGCCCCCATTTACACGCCGCGCACGCCGCCGCCTGGCATCCCGGGCCCCGGATCGCACCCGCGCCCCGCGCAGCGCGCGCCGCCCCGCCGCCTTCCCCGCGCCCAGGCCGGGCAGCGCCTCCGCCACGGGCCGCCCCGAATGTCAATTTCCACACGCCCGCCCCCGGGGGGGGGTGAGGAGGGAGGAGAGGCTCCCCCCTCCCTCCCGCACCCCGGTTCCCCGCGCCCCGCCCCGGCCCCGCCGGCCCCCGCACCCCGCTGCGCTCCCGCCGTGCGCCGTACCTGAAGGGCATCTCCCACCACCGCCAGCAGCTGCCAGGATTTCATCTCGGGGCGGGCTGCGCGGGGCCGCCTGCGGCTCCGGCTCCTGGGGGTGGGGGGGAGGAGGAGGAGGAGGAGGAAGAGGAAGAGGAGGAGGAGGAGGAGGAGGAGGACGCGGCCGGCGAGCGGAGGAGCGCGCGGCGCCCACGGCAACCCACGTGCTGCCGCCGACGGGAGCCGCTCGCGCTCCTCCGCGGGCTGCGCGCCGCGCGCCTTCGCCCGGCCCCGGGGGTGGAGGGAGGGAGGAGGGAGGGAGGAGGGGGGGCTGGCCGGTGACGGTGCGCGCGCACGCGGGGGACCCCCCCCTGCAACCCACGGACACCACCACGCACCCGGGGAAAGGGGGTGGGGAGGGAGGGGAGGGCGGAGGGGGGGTCGGGGCCACCAGAAACAACAACAAAACAATGCGCTCCAAATGACACACACCTGGGTGTTGTTGGTGTTGGTGTTGTTGTCCCCAGTCTTGCAACAGCAGCAGCAGCAGCAGCAGCAACGTGGGGAGGGCGGGGTGCGTGGGTCCCGCCCCGCGAGCCCCCGGGCACTTGCAAGGCATTGAGCTAATCACACAATCTCTCTCTCTCTCTCTCTCTCTCTCTCTCTCTCTCTCTCTCTCTCTCTCTCTCTCTCTCTCTCTCTCCACCCCCCACTCTCTCTCTCTTCCCTCCTCCCTCTCCCTCTCTCTCTCTCTCCCACCATGGGACAGCCACTGGTCCCTCCCCCCCTCCATCCCCCACTGGGTGACAAACAATGTCCCAGGTCACCTCCCCCCCCTGTAGGGTGACTCTGGAGATGGGACTTCATGTCCAAAAACAAATTCCCCAGGAAGGAGGAGGAAAACCCCAGCTGATGGGCATTGGGGCCTTCCCTGCCCCTCCCCCCTCCCCCAGGAACTCCCAGGAGGAGGTCAAGCTTGAGGGGGAGGAGGATTAGGTACTGTGTGAGAATAGCCCTGGACTCCCCCGCCCTCCCCCCACACACCTCCCTCTCTGCTTCAGGTGGTGAACAGCTGCGCTCTGGGGTTGAACCTCTCCCTGATCACCTTGGGAAACTGAACTGTCCTGGAATGATGGCACCGACCCTGGAATTTTCCTGTCCTCTTGGCCCAAAGTCCTGGTGGCCTGCTGGCTGACCCGGCCCACAGGGGTCTAGCCATCCCTGGCTTCTGTGATTTTTGGAAAGCATGGGATACATGATTGGTTGCAGGAATGAGACTGGATGCCAACTCTGAGTGCAAAAAAAAAAGGGGGGGGGACTTTCTTGCTTTCTGGTCTTCCCTGCATATACAGACATATGTATGCATGTGTGTAGATGTTTATAGTTCTACCTGGCTTATGGCAAGATGAAATATTCACTGGCTCCCTGTGTCCTTTTGATTGTTGCTGCCTGTGTGGTGTTTTTCTTTTCTTCATTTTTGTTGTTTGTTGCCAGTGCTGGGGTTTGAACTCAGTGCCTGGATGCTGTCCCTCAGCTTTTTCCACTTAAGGCTGGCACTCTATCAGGGGTGTGTGTGTGTGTGTGTGTGTGTGTGTGTGTGTGTGTGTGTGTGTGTGTGTGTGTGTGTGTGTGTGTGTGTGTGTGATTAACCGGAGATAAGAGGCTCACAGACTTTCTAGCCCAGATGATCCTCAGATCTCAGGCTCCTAAGTGGCTAGGATGGCGCCTTCACCTATGCCTTCCTGTTACCTACTTTATTTTAGTAAAGGAGGTCCAGTGCCCAACAGATGATGATTTTTTTTATATTGACAAACAAGTTTTAAAATGCTAATAAATCTTTCGGAGGATATTTATTTCCACATTCATTTACAGCTCCACATCTCCAGGTGGTATTTCCAGGATTTTTTTTTTAACTTGTCAACACTTTACATAAGCACCGTCCGTCCATCTTTCTGTGCCACTCCAATATCGAGACCAGGAAGCTGGCCTCCTTCTGTGCATTCGCCTGTTTGTCATCTGGTCTGAATACAGGGTTGTGAACATCTATGTATGGAGTGAAGTGGAGGAAGGGGATGTGTGTATGCGTGTGTGCACACCCACGTGCCCCTCCCCCCAGCCCCCCCACCTTCTCAGGAGCCAAAGCATTTGAAGGATGCCGAGGAAACCTTGGGTAAAACCAACGAGGACCTGGTTGGTGTGAGCTCAGCTCTCCTCCTGGACAGCTTCAAAGTGAACTCCCTCCCCACGTTCACTTGTGTCACCACCACCAACCACCCCGTTCCCCAGACCCATTCTGGGGTGCCATCAGGTAAAACAACAAAGAACAGAAAGGGTGTTTTGATTTGTGTTGTTGTTTGCCTGACCCTCCCCCCCGTGCGATGACCTACATGCGCTTATAGGAAGTGTCATTATCACTGCACAGACCAGCATTCTCGGTGGAATGATCTGATCACAAGGACAAGGTTGTGGGGGAGGCCTGGGGAGGGGCGGGGTGATGGCAAACCCTAATTACACCCTCATTCCCCCCCCCCCCCGCCCTGGGTTCTCCGGCGCATATGGCCATCTAATCACAGAGTGTGACAATCTTGGCAGATGGGTCCAGACCTGGTTATTGATATAAATTGCTGTTCCCCTGCAGAAACGGTGTCGCAAAGAGTTAAAACCGCGTCCACGCTCACCCCTCTGGGGAACTGGAGCCCAGACAAGGTGGTAGAGGGAAAAGGTGCCCCTTGACCCCAGGATAACATCAATGGCGGTGACCCCCTCTATAGCCACGAATAGGGCATCGCTGCTCATTGACCTTGTCCTTTCAGAAGCTGATTTCCCAGAATCTGTTCAAATGGACAGCGTCTGTGTTTGTGAACACCCCAAAGCGGAGCAGCCTTCATCTGATGTCTGTCTGCCCTAACAAAAATACACACAAGCAAGTGTACAGGTACCATTGCACCAGCAGCCTGTCATAGAAAAAAATGTCAAACAACCCATTAGACATCAAAATCAGGGTATATCTTATGAAGGAATACTATACAACAGTAAAAAGAGAACGTGATGATATCCAGATAAATGATGGATATCCAGATAGATAGATGATAGATAGATAGATAGATAGATAGATAGATAGATAGATAGATAGATAGATAGATAGATAGATAGATAGATAGGTTTTTAAATGTTATACCTTGCATAATAGTACACACTTATAATCTCAGAACTCATGAGGCTGAGACAGGAAGTTCATGAGTTCAAAGCCAGCCTAGGCTACCTAGGAAGACCTTGTCTCAAAATAAAAATAAAAAAGAGAGAGGTTTTGAGGCAGAAGGAAGGAGACAGGGTGGGAAAGAGAGAGAAAGAGTCTGCAATACAGTTTTATACACACAAACCTGAAAGATGGGTAGCACTGGCTGTGGAGTTAGGGCTGTTGATTATTTTCTTCTCTGCTATGTTCTACATTTCTCCGTTTTCTAAGTAAACTTGAACCTATGGCAAGGGTGGACTGCCATGGTATCTATCCCAGGTACGTACTCTTTGCTTCCTAGGTTAGTATTAAGATAAAGCCTACAACGCCTGTCATCCTAGCTACTCAGGAGGCTGAGATCTAAGGATCATCGTTTAAAGCTAGCCCAGGCAAGAAAGTCTGTGAGACTCTTATCCCCAATTAACTACCAATAAGCCAAACCTGGAGCTGTGGCTCAAGTGAGAAAGCATTAGCCTTGAACACAAAAGGTCAGGGATAGTACCCAGGTCCTGAGTTTTCAATCTCCAGAGGCAGCATAGAAAGAAAAGAAGGAAGGAAGGAAGGAAGGAAGGAGGGAAGGAAGGAAGGAAGGAAGGAGGGAAGGAAGGAAGGAAGGAAGGAAGAAGGGAGGGAGGGAGGGAGGAAGAAGGGAGGGAGGGAAGGAGGGAGGGGAAAAAAGCAAGCAAGAAAGAAAGAGAGAGAAAGAGAGAAGAAAGAAAGAAAGAAAAGAAAGAAAGAAAGAAAGAAAGAAAGAAAGAAAGAAAGAAAGAAAGAAAGAAAGAAAGAAAGAAAGAAAGGAAAGAGAAAGAGAGGGAGAAAGAAAAAGTTTGGTGTACACTTGTGTTTTGGAAAACTTGAGCATCAAGTTGCTTCTTCATAAGAAAAAAGAACATGGTAAAGCTCAATACACTGGAGATTTTTATCAAGATCAGTCTTATCCTTGAAGTGGAATGCGGTGTAGACGATGTGCTCTGCCAGAAACTGTGGTGGTGATCTCCTGAGCCGAGCCACAAAAGCACTGCCCTGCTAACCTCTTTACCACTTGAACAGCATCTTCCCCTAGCACAACTCAGAGACGGATCCATTAGAAAAAATAAAATAATAAAATGACCTAGCAACCACATAGGCGGTGTGTGAGGTCAGGACAGGGGAACCTCCTGACTGTCTCTGTCCAGAACCCCCGTGATGCCGGTGCGTGAAGAAGGTGAGTTTATGGCGAGTATGGAGAAGGCAGTGTATGATGTATGGAGGATGCCATTAGCTCTGGGTTGGTCGCCGATCAGTGACCGCACTTCTTCATAGACAAATGTGGGGACCACTTGGGAATACTTGTGAAGACTTCCCTGCAAAATAGCTCACCATCTGACTCTAAACTGGGGCTGGGGAGGGACCTTCTTTCATAAGGCCTGGGAATCTTTCATCCAAGCCAGAAGCAGAATTCTTACAACGATCCATCCGTTCTACCTCTTCATCATTGTGCGTGAACCTCTGAGTCTGTCTTCACCTTGGCAGGGAGACCAAACTCACTACTGACAGAAAGTTCTGTCAAGCTTCTCAGCTCATAATCATGGCTTTCTAGCCTTTAACAAATGTATTTAAAAAAAAAAAAAAAAAGAACCATTCCAGGAGCCTTGTAGTTCACACCTGCAATCCAAGATACTCAGGAGGCTGAGATCTGAGGATCATGATTGGAAGCCAGCCTGGGCAGTAAAGTCTGTGAAACTTTTCTCCAAGTGATCACCAAAAGCCAGCGGTGAAGCTGTGGTGCAAGTGGTAAAGTGTTTAGCGAAAAAGCTAAGGGAGAATGCCCAGGCCCTGAGTTCAAGCCTCAGGAATGGAACAACACAAAACTTACAAAAGCCCGTTATCAAGCACCTCCATGTAGTAACTGGAAGATGTAACCATTTACACATTGACTTAAGAATTTTCTCATTGTATCCATGAGTGGGGGGGAAAAAAAGCAAAAGAAAACTTACAAAGACACCACTGGGATTTCATCGTATAAATCCTTTTTATCATCTTCTGTACTTTGCAGTCCTGTATCATGAGCTTTTTTTTTTCCTCTGGAACACCATCTTACAACTTTTTAGAAAATCAATTCTACTGATGTGCCCTTTCTTTTTACTCTGGCAAACAACCCTGCATCCTTGTCCTTATTTCTCTGAGCTTGGCCCTGTTCAGATTTTCAGAGGAAATACCTGCAAACAAAATGGATGATTCAAAACCCAGGGACTGTCTTCATGCTTTTATAGAGAAGGAACCCATGGACTAGCTACTGCGCCGATTCCTATTTCCAGAAGTAGAAGGAATCCTCTTAGAACCCATTCTTGTTTTGGCTGAGTTTCCTCTTCCCACACCATCTCTTGGCTGGTCCCCTTTTCTATCCACCTGTCCCTTTGCATGCTAAATCAGCACAGGGGAGCTCACGGGCATTGGAGAACAAAGACAGTGATGGGGAGCGATTTAAATCCAAGCTTATTTAACCCAAGTGGCTAGTGGCTGGCCTTGTCGTCTTAATTGCCTTTTAAACTAAAATCAATGTTAAATTACCTGAACAACAGCTCCTGCTCAGTTGCAAACTGAAAATTCCTTAAGAGCTTCCTCCAAGCCTCTGGCTCTTGTTCTGGCAGGAAAAGCATCTCTTTAGTTCTTACCGTGACCTGGTTCTAGATTTCACGATGGCCCAAAAGGGTCCTGAGGAAGGGGCAGCATGTCAGCCAGGAAGGGGGGAAGGCGTGTCACGCAAGGTTAGAGGTCAAAAGGAATCTGAGCATTGAACACTGAATGACAGTACTATTACTAGCTACACAGGAGGCTGAGATCTGAGGATCGTGGTTCAAAGCCAGTCCAGGCAGGAAAGTCTGTGAGACTCTTATCTCCAATGAACCACCAGTAAACCAGAAGTGGTGCTATGGCTTAAGTGTTAGAGCACTAGCCTTGAGCTGAAGAGCTTGGGGACAGGGTCCAGGCCCAAAGTTCAAGCAAAAAAAAAAGCAAAGGGGCAGTGTCCAGGGGCAATGTCTAGGCTCTGAGCTCTAGCCTCAGTACCGGTATGCAAGTGCATGAGCTCTGGGTTCCTTCTCCTGTCCAGTGTGGTCCTGACCCAGGTTCCCTTCCTGTGAGGTTCTTAGTACCCCCGCTGGACTCTCTCACAGAGTACTGGGACTGTGTAGCACCCAGCCAGCCATCGACAGCGTCCCTAGCTTCCTAGGCCTGGTAGATGAGCGCATGCCCAATGACCACCTTCCCCGTGGCTCCCCAGGTTACAGGGAGGATGGCTGACGGAAACACAATCTACACACCGACTGCGAGAAGAAATGCCAGTTCTCTGACCGCAGAGGGCTTGTTTGATTTTATGTTTGGTTTTCAATTGTAAGCCGAAAGATAGCCTCTTTCCTAAGGGGTCAGGAGAAATAATTGAGGAATTGGTTCTCTTGACATGACATGTATGAATCCCCACCATACCCCAGGACTCTCTTGTCAGGCCGAGAAAACACAAAGTGGAATAATTCTCTTTGGGAGAGTAGGGGGAGAAAAATGAAATAAAATAGAGAACAAGATTATAATACGAACTAGTCTTGTTGTCAGTCTAATCAGAGATGTTCCAGCATAAGCGGTGCTTATGCATCTACTTGCTAGAGCGATTCACTCACTCTGCCTCAAGGGACAGGGCATATTTCCAGAGAATATCTAAAATTTTCCAGATGATGCATAAATTGGATTGATTTGATTGTGTGTGTGTGTGTGTGTGTGTGTGTGTGTGTGTGTGTGTGTGTGTGTGCACCTGTAGTGATTGGTCAGGTTTCAACCAGAGACTCATCCACAAAGGATCAGCCCTAGGAATCTGGGGGTTCACCCAAATCAAAGCAGCAGCGATTTTTGTCGCTGTTTCTGAAGGCTGCAAATGCTGGCACAGGTCCCCAGGTCACTACGTTTCTCTTTGTCCCTTCTACTCTTCCGTCTATCTTACCCTGTCTGGGGTCCTTCCTGTTCTTGTATTTGCACAAGAGCTTCCCAACAATCTGTGCTCTGCACTAATTCAACTCCCAGGGCTTGTGAACAAACCCCCCCCCACCCCCGCCATGAAACAAAATAGAGAGGAGAGGGGGAAAAACAACCAGAGAAGCAAAGCTCAAGACACGTACGAGGGGAAAGCAGAAATTGATATGGAGCGTCATCACCCGCACACACACACACACACACACACACACACACACACACGCGCACACACACGCACACACACACACACCACGGGAACGATGGATGGAAGCAGTCCATGCCACAGCTCTTTTGCAGACGGAAACTTCCGTGGCTAAAGCATTCCCTATCTGAATTTTTAATACAACGCAAGGCAGAACACGGGAGGCAGCTTGAGTGACAAGCGTCTCGGGGCTTCATTCTCTCTAAAGTGCCCCACTACAGATGGCCGTGTCCTACACTCTAATTAAGCTCTTTAGACTATCGTTTCACCAGTTGTAAAAAAAAAAAATAAAAAAAATAAAAAAGGATTAATTTGTGCATAATAGGGTGTGTGCCACACAGCAGTGGGGGGACAATATTTAAAATCGCAGGGACCACGCAGCGTTCACGGACAATTGGCTGTGAGGACTCACGTGGGGGGAAGTTACATGCCTAAACACCATTTCACCCTCTGCATTCACTCGCACCAGACGTTATCGCGTTAAGGATAAAGATGGACCAAGATGAACGTCAGATCTCACTTTATGGAAAACCAAGCGATTTCTTTTTCTTCCACAGGCTCATTCAGTTACACATGAGAAGATCTGGACTTACAAGTTACAATCAAGCCAGGAGCCGGTGGCTCCCGCCTGTCATCCTAGCTACTTAGGAGATTGAGATCTGAGGTTCGAGGTTCAAAGCCAACCCCCAGGCAGAAAAGTCCTGTGAGACTCTTTATCTCCACTGAACCACCAGAAAATCAGAAATGGAGCTGTGGCTCAAAATGGTAATGCCGGGCACCCATGGCTTACACCTTTAATCCTAGCTACTGAGGAGGCTGAGATCTGAGGATCGCAGTTCAAAGCTAGCCTGGACAAGGGAAGTCCATGAGACTCTCATCTCCAATAAATTACCAGAAAACCAGAAGTGGCTCCAGTGGTAGAGTGCTCACCTTCAGCTGAAGAGCTGAGGGACAGTGCCCAGGCTCAGAGTTCAAACCCCACAGCTGACGCCCCCCCCCAAAAAAAATGATGGAGCACTAGCCTTGAGTAGAATAGCTCAGGGACAGCACCCAGGCTCTGAGTTCAAACCCCACAACCAACAAAAAAATTACATAGATAGATAGATAGATAGATAGATAGATAGATAGATAGATAGATCAGAAGACATTCAGTTACGGTCTAGCTCTATGATCAGGTGTTGTACTGGTGTGCTTTAGATGCTGTCACACAATGCCAGGGGCCTGTAAGCTTAGACGGGGAGTTGTGGAGGTGGAAGTCAGGTGGGGACAGGCAGGAGGGTGCACACAGCCCCTGGGGATATCCCTTGGGGATACCTCCTCTCGCCGTGTCCTCCCAGGTCTCCCTTGGTGTAGGCCCAGGGTAGGGGATGGGGCGAGAGCTCTTGGTGACTTTGTACAAGAACACAAACCCTTTCAGATCAGGGGTGTGCCACATGACTCAGTTTACCACCAATGACTCCCCCCAGAGGCTGAAGACTGGTAGGGCACTTACACCCAGCACATCACTGATGTCTTGTTTCCAATCCACACGACCAAGGGGGATCATTCGCATTCAAAATACATTAAATGAGTCATGTCCAGAACCCAAGCACCTACGTTATGGGAAATGGTGGCACTGTGGCTCAGAGTGGTAGGAGCGCTAGCCTTGAGTGATCAAAGGTCAGGGACAGCGGCTGGGCCCTGAGTTCAAGTCCCCTTAACCAACCACAAATAAAAAGAAATTGTTTGAGTAAAAGTAATTTTTTTACCAACTAATAAAGAAAAATAATTTTTTAAAAATATTCCAAAGTACCAGACCTTCACAACCAAGGTCCTTAATTCAGAGAGGTTCCTCTGAAAACCTGGTAGTATTGCATCTGGCTCTGGGTCATAATAGTCTGCCTGTAAGTTCTCCTTTCTGGAAGAAATCCCACCCCCCTCGCTAAGAACTCCTTCACCCACACCCTCTCTGCCCAGGATCCAGGAAAGACCAAAATTCTCCTCCTTTGGTTCCTATTTCTGTTAGATCTACAGGAACTTCTGACCATCAATGAAGAAGAGAAGCATGAAAGGAAAAGGGATTTGAGATTCATATTAACCCTTGGCAGACCATGTTCTAAGGTAAGTAGGTTACATCATCAAACTTAAGGATATTTCATTTTAAAAACGGAACAACACAACACAAAAAACAAAACATGGAAACCACCCTTGAACGCACTGCAATTTCTTGTTCTGCCAACGTCTCTGTGGATGGGTCACCGACAGCAGACAAGGCCTCCGCACGGGTGCGAGGCTCTGTCGCCGAAACTGGAAAAGTTTAACAAGTTCGCAGACCGGGGATTTCTCTTAAAAGTTCATGTGCACCCCTCTCTTGTCCTGTGTGTGTTCCCTTTAATGTACAGCGTGGTACCTCACTTCCAAAATCTTTGAACAAAATGGGCACTCTAGCTCTTCAGAGGCTGGGAGGATGTCCAGCCCCACAAAGCACCTTCCCAGGATGGGTAAATTCCCCATGGGTGGGAAACTCAGCTGCGCTGGGCTCCTTGCTCAAGAATACAGGCATACAATGTTATTTAGTGCTAATAAAATTACTGTGATCATGATAACCACACTATTAAAAAGCAGGCATCATATTAAGGCAACCTAATTTTCCTGTTACTACAGTTTACATAATATTAACTCATGTAGGCCGCATTCATTGAATTTAACTGCATAGAGATTAAACTCCGGCACAGTCAACATAACTCCTATTAATACCTAAGCGATACAGCCGGGCGCCCCGGCTCATGCCTGTGATCCTAGCTACTCAGGGAGTTGAGATCTGAAGATCATGGTTGGAAGCCAGCCCAGCCAGGGAAAGTCCACAAGACTCTCTTATCTCTAATTAGCTACCAGAGAAGCCAAAAATGGAGCTGTGGTTCAAGACGTAGGGTACAAGACTTAAGGGGGGGTGGGGAAGGGAAGCTCAGAGACAGTGACCAGACCCTGAGATCAAGACCTAGGACTGGCGCATGTACACACACACACACAGACACACAGACACACAGACACAGACACACAGACACAGACACACAGACACACAGACACACAGACACACACACACACACACACACACACACACACACACACCAGTATAAGTAAATGAGGGAGTCCTGTGCATTTAAGTCTTTAACTAGAGGAAGGTCAACCTGCAGCAGACCCTGGCTCACCTCTCTGCACACACATCTTTCTGCGTGGATTCCTCTGTTTCTTTCTTCTGTGGTCCTTCTGCTGGATTCTAAGGATTAACGTGTGCAGGGGACAACGTGATGTCAATCATCGGGGGCTTCCCGCCCCACACCAAGGGCGCAGGCCCCCCATCCCCCTAACGGCTGCCTCCAAGCCGCAGTATGAATTCTCCTTCTGGAAAGTTCCCAGAGCTGTGACAAGTGAGAAGAACGTCCTGATGGGCCCGTGTCCTCACCTCCCAAATGGGCTGAGTACCAGCTCGCCCGGGAGGGGGTGACAGCGAGGATTTGAAAGCTCAGTGACATAGGTTTGGACGTCCCACGCCACCAGTGGGATACGGCAGGCATTTGCAGAACCAATCGGTCACGTTAGGATACACTTGAGGATAGTCTAAGCACAGACGGTTTTGATTTTTTTTTTCCCCTAATCCTTTTTGGGGGTGGTGCTAAGGATTGAGCTAGAAAATTCAAAGGACACAGAGAAGCACGCATGCACACAAGTTCCGAGTATTTTATTTATATAACAGTGACTCAAACCAAACTTTGGCCTAAATAAAGAGTTGGCAAATGTGTGTGTGTATGTGTGTGTGTGTGTGTGTGTGTGTGCGTGCACACGCGTGTGCACATGCTCCAATTCTGGGGCTTGAACTCAAGGCCTGGATGCTGTACTTGAGCTTCGATACTCAAGGCTAGGTCTGGAGACCACTTGAGCCATCGCTCTACTTCCAGCTTCTTTTTTTGCTGGTTAATTGGAAACAAGAGTCTCACGGGACTTTTCTCCCTTGGCTGGCTTTGAACCATGATCCTTGGATCCTTGGATCTCCGGAGCAGCTAGATTACAGGTGTGAGCCACCGGTGCCCAACCACAGGAAACACAGAAATGAACGCTCACGGTCATAACCCAGTAACGTTTAACTGGAGAACACACAGACCTCCCTAAGTGGGAAACATCTGGCCTGCTAGTCCACGGAGGAGCAGACACAGTGGCTGCCATTGCAGGTTCAGTAAAGAGTGTAGAATCTGAATGCCAGGAACTCAAAGATGACCTGCAACTGCTGGACTCCTTCAAGCCACACAGGTCAATGGAAGAGACACAATACAGGGAGGAATCAAGTCCACAGTGTTTTCATAACCACTACAGAGTTACTCACCCTGTCAAAGAAAAGAACATTTCAACACAGAGAAGGGGCACCAGAGAGCCCTCTCCTCCCTCCTGAATAAAACAAGGCTCAAGCCATCAATGTTTCTTTTCCAAAATCGCCTGCTTGGCCTCACTCTGTAGCCACTTTTCCTGGTTAAAAACTTACTCCATGAGAAGGAGAATGGCTAGACACTAAGAACAACAGTAATTTTATACCAGAGATTAATAGTAATAAAAGCTAATTCTATGCCAGCAACATTTGCAGGAACACCTGAAGCTCTAGACTTTAAAGAGATTTTATTTTTTGTCGGCTGTGGGGCTTGGAACTCAGGACCCAGGCACTATCCTTTAGCCATTTTGTGCTCAAGGCTAGCACTCTACCACTTGAGCCACAGTGCCACTACCAGAGTGGTTAATTGGAGATAAGAATCTCACAGGGACTTTTCTACCTTGGCTGGCTTTGAACCACAATCCTCAGATCTCAGCCTCCCCAGTAGCTAGGATGACAGGCGTGAGCCACCAACACACAGCTAAAAGAGCTTTTTGTATTCAGTCTATTTACTCTTTGTGATAATTGGTCTACACATAAGAGATTGTGATTATCGTGTGAATTCTACCAAAGAAGTTACAGACTCATAAGAGCTGGGAAGTGATTTGCCCAAGAAGGCCAGACCATTGAGCTAACAGCTGAAGAAATGACTGGAGGATCTTCCTTCCACAGGCTCCATTAGTCCCTCTTTGGCCATCTAGCATGACTGCGTGTTATAAATAGTCTTCTCTCCCACCAACATGGCCTAAGCAAATAATACAAGAAGAAGAACAGATAAAATGTATTCATCAACATGATTAATACGCTTGCTGAGTAATTAAACATGCTGAATATGATCTGTAATCCATATAGAAGTTATAATACGCACACGTGCGTGCGCGTGCACACACACACACACACACACACACGTGCACGCTCAAGGTAGTTAGACCATCCTAGAGTAAGGTGATCCAAAACAGTGACTGCAGCAGTGATTTTTTTTACCCTGACTCCAACTTCATGGTGGAGCTGTTTCCTTTATGTTAAAATCTATAATTGCCCTTTTAGTCAAATGTCAGGGAAAAAGGCACAGCTACACAACAATTTTGTAATCAGTTCATGGGTAATATTCATTAGATGAGGATACAACTTGATATTATTCGATGTTTTCAAGGTATGCTTTTTTTTTGCATTGGTAGGGCTGTTTGCAAAAGATCAACCAATTGAAAATATGAAATGTGATAACAGAAAAATTTTAAGAAATGTGCTCTCCTATGACCTAGCAATCCCATTTTTAGGCATTTACCCAAACAATCACAAAGAAGACCACACTAAGGCTACCAGCACAACTATGTTTATTGCAGCATTGTTTACCGTAGCTAAGATATGGAACCAACCCAGATGCCCCTCAGTAAATGAATGAATCAAGAAAATGTGATATGTATGTATATATATATGTGCATATATATATATATATATATATATATAGAGAGAGAGAGAGAGAGAGAGAGAGAGAGAGAGAGAGAGAGAGAGAGAGATAATGGAATTCTATGCCTCCATCAGAAAGAATGACATTACCCCATTTGTTAGGAAATGGAAAGACTTGGAAAAAATTATATTAAGTGAAGTAAACCAAGCCCAAAAAAACATAGGTCCCATGGTTTCCCTTATTTGCAATAACTAGTATATGTCTGAGTCAAGCAGAAAAAGTCAGATAAGTTGATGTTAGGGAAATGAACCCTAAGATATGTATTCAAATACTTTTTTCTTTCATGCGACTGTTTCTAACATATTTATAAGATTATTTATTTGTTGCTTTGTATGTTCATCATATCTTACTTTGCACCTTTTTACACAACCACTAACACAGGCTTCCACTGAGAAGAAAGACCTGCCCTTTGCCCAAAGGGCTCAAATTTGGACCCAAGCCAGAGACAAAGAAAATAGATCACACAGCAATGACTCTGTTAAGAGTTGATACATAAGCAAACACTTTGGGGTAGGTAGCAAGTATACACAAGTGTATTCATCGGAACAGGGGAGATTTGTGGGAGAATTCAGATGTGGTAATCCCTTGGAAAGGCTAACTCACGGTATAGCAAAATAAAACCCCAAGAAATGGGCACATGAAAGGGGGTAGGGGAGGGTCAAGGAAAAGGGATAGAGGAACGAAGAGAGGAAGAGGGAAAAGTAGACTCATAAAATTCAGTACATATCCTAAAAAATTAGGAAAAATAAGGGAAGAGGTGGGTTGGGAGGGTTGGGTGAGATGTTGAAAGGGGTAATACTGATCAAAATTCATGGAATTCATAAACTGCTTTGTTGAATGGTAACTCTTTTGTATAATGACTTCAAGATAATAACAATATATTAAGAAAAAAGAGAGCCACTGGTGCCAGTGGCTCATACTAGTAATCCTAGCTACTCAGGACTCTGAGATATAAGGATCAAGGTTCGAAATCAGCCCAGGCAGGAAAAGTCCATGAGACTCTGATTTACAATTAACCACCAGAAAGCTTGAAGTAGAGCTGTGGCTCAAAGTGGAAAAGTGCTAGTCTTAAGCATAAAAGCCCAGGGATGGCACCCAGGCCCTGAGGTCAAGCCCCAAGACCAGCACAAAAAGAAAAAGTGACTATATTTAGAAGCCCATAAGAAAAAAATTCAATAATAATTTCTACTCATGGCACAAAATATCATACCACAAAAATAATCCTCCCCCATGTCCCCCCATTAACACTTCTTAGTGTCACACACTAAATATTTGATACTCAATGGATAAATGAATGAAGGAATGAATAAATAAACACCCAAGTTGGGTTCGTTGGTTATCCTTGTCATTAAAAAATAATGCAAGTAAGATTTCACACAATTTTGAGAAATCAAATTCTAGATAAAAGATCAAGTATTAAACTCTAAAGAATCTTAAGGAAGAATAAGGTTATTTTGTAATCAGGGGAGGAATGGCTCCTTAGTAATTAATAATAAAAGTGATCACCTACTAAACTTTTTCATAGAGAAAAGATCTTGACATAAGAACAGAAGCAAATAATAGCTTGTACTTGTAATGTGTCAGGCTAGCTGAGATAACCAGCTTTAATGCACCAAGACTATAGACAAACAAACAGGCAACAGATACTTCAGCTGTGAATGGATACATATTACATTTGAATAAGTCAAGTATGAGTGAGGATACTGTGTATCTGCAAAGGAAGGAAGTGATACACCATTTCATTGTCATACCTATAGTGAACAATTTTTAAAGATTAGCTATCTACAGCATTGACTGCATAGCTTAGAGACTTGGGAGGATTGCCAACTGCTCCAATACCCTTTTGATTGCCTACAACACTTGTTGAAATTAAAAACTAACAATTTATTTCTGAGGGTTTTTATCAAGCAGGACATAAAAGCACTAGACCTCAAGAAATGTATACAATGTATTTATTATAGAAATGTTTGTTTCAGCAGAAGAAAAACAAAAGCAATGAAATCCAAAGGCCATCAATGGAAAGACAGTTGAGAAAAATAAATAAACAAAATCACAGCCATCCTATGGAAAACTATGCAACAGCTGAAAAGGAACCGTGAACTTTTGGTACTGGCAGATATGTTAATAGCCAGCCATGGCTTGTATAAAAGGCAATTGAGGGGGCTGGGAAGGTGGATTATCATCCTAGCTACTCAGGAAGCTGAGATCTGAAGATTATGGTTTGAAACCAGTCTATACAGGAAAAGTCTCTGTGAGACTCATCTCCAAATAACCACTCAAAAACCAGAAGTGGCACTTGAACACAAAGAAGCTCAGGGACAGCAGCCGGGCCCTGAGTTCAAGCCCCACCACCACCACCACCACCAACAACAACAACAAAAAGGTAAAAAGGTAATTGACTCAAATAAGCATAGAATCATCTTTTGCAAAGCTGTGTTGATACCTAATGTCAACAAAAGAGAAAATACCTAAGGACAAGGTCAAAGTATCAATAGCAGGGACTGATTCCCTCTTCAAGAAAGAAGTTGGAGGAGGATTCAGACAAGAGATAGACAGGTGGCCAGTGGAGGCAGCTCCGTGTTGTAGACATAGTTCTAAAGGCTGTGTGTTTACTTTTAGTTTTATTTCAAGTGACTAAAAAAGGAGCTCATAAGAGGAGGGAATCATCTCTGGAAGTTTCTATGAAAATGTCTGGTGAACTAGAAACCATAAAAGGAAGGTGGTCATGACCCTTTGGCCCAAATTTCATTTGTTCTCTACCTCCTAGGAAAATGCTCCTGGGAAACAAGCCACGTCCAAGCCTCTTGGCTTTAATCCAATCTGAGCTCGCCCCACTGAAAGCTAATATCGGCTGTTAAACAAGGCGTAATTAAATGCACCAAACAGCTAAAATATCCATATAATTACCACAAAGCTGATACAATTGCATACAACCTTTAACTAGATGCTATTACTTCTCCGACACAAGCACAAGGATGGCTTACACAGAGCTGTTCTCCTGACGCTTGATTCAACTAGAATTAACTGATTAATCTGCAGATTGCCATGATGGGGGTGGGGAGGGATAATCTATTAGAAATCTTGGTCAAAACAGAATCGAGTTATTTAATACTTTATTGCGGCAATACAACCGTTCCTGTGGTGGTGGGGGTGGAAATCGGGGATGGGAAAGAGGGACATCGATTAAATACCAAATGACAATGAAATGCTTCTGTCGAACCTACTTAGGTGTCGTGGATGGTTTGTGGGAATGGGGGTCTCTGTGCAGACAAAATAATCTTAACAGATGGAAAGAGACCAACACATTGTGGGCAGGGGTGTGCCTACACCATAGGCCAGGCCCTCAGCCCAATGCAGGACCTGAGCACGTGACTTGATGTAGAGAGGGCCTTATTCCAGAGGTGAGATCAGATCCAATCTGTCTGGGGTCCTGTTCCAGGAAATGGGGACAGAGACAACATTCATTGGGACCACGAGGAGAGGACACAGCAGAGGGGAAAGGGCTAGGAGGAAACGGTGCTGCTGATCTCGAACTCCCCGCCTCCAGGATCGGGAGACAACGTGGGCCTGCAACAACTCCCATCCAGTCTACAGGACTTTGTGACAAATCTGCAGAATACCCCCACGTCGACAGACAAGGAGCAAGAGGCTGAGTGCTGCTTTTAAAGACACCCACAACAACCCAGGCTCTGGTGGCTCACGCCGGTAATCAGGAGGCTGAGATCTGAGAATCATGGTTTGAAACCAGCCCAGGCAGGAAAGTCTATGAGACTCTGGTCTCCAATAAACTACTCAGAAAAGCAGGAAGTAGCACTGTGGCTCAAGTTGGTAGAGTGCTAGCCTTGAGCCAAAGAGGCTCAGGGGCAGTGACCAGGCCCCAAGTTTAAGCCCCAGGACCAACACACACGCACACACACACACACACACACACACACACACACACACACACACACACACACACACACACACACACACACACACACACACACACACAGAATACTGTTTCTGGAAACTGACAGTCTCTTGGAATTTTTTTTTTCCAGTCCGTAATTTATCACATGACCCAGTGGTAATTTTCTTTCTTCAGTGTCTTTCATTGCAAATAGTTTCTATCATCTTCAATCTTGCTGAAAACCCTTGGTGTAGCTAAATTCCTATTTGAGCAGATGGATGGAAAAGGCCTACAACGAAAACTCTTCAGAAAAGCATTGCAAGCTGAGTGAACAGCCTGGGGAAGGGGGGGAAACTGGGGGAGGGAGTCGCTGATTTCAAAACCAGTTCCCAAGGATTTCTGAGCCTAAAGAGTTCTTTGCATTCCCAGCAGGTCTGTAGAGGAAATACTGCCTGACCCCCACCCAGGAATTCTGAGGAGACTTGGCTAAAAGCAGATCTACAGGGACAAAAGCTCGCATTTTCACTTCACATTCAACTTCACTGTGTTTCGGAGTTTGCTTTAAAATAAAATAGTATTTGTAGCTTTTTTTTGGGGGGGGGACGGTTCTTTGCTCCAAGGTCCAATGAGAGCTCTAGCAAGTGGACTTGGTCTCCTTAGCATGTTATCTTATGTTCAGAATTGCAAACAATTTTTTCTCTCTCTCTGTGTGTGTGTGTGTGTGTGTGTGTGTGTGTGTGTGTGTGTGTGTGTGTGTGTGTGTGTGTGTGTGTGTGTGAACAAGGACTTGAGCTCAGGGTTCATGCATCTTCTCTTAGCATTTTTTTTTGGCTGAAGGATGGTGCTTTAATTTACCACTTGAGCCACACCTCCACTTCTGACTTGTTTTTGGTAGTTTAGTGGAGGAGATTAGAGTCTCCCTGACTTTCCTTCCCTGGGCTGACTTCAAACCATGATCCTCAGATCTCAGCCTCCTGAGTAGCTAGGATGACAGGATTACAATTCTTTACCTATGATGGTTGCAAGCTTCCTCCTACGTGCTCCCAACCCAGAATCCTAACTATAGTCAAGACGTGAGCATAATAATCAACAGACCTTGTTAGCCTCACTCTGGTATTATACTAAGCCCTTCAGGCTGATTTTCCCACTGGATCCTTTTACTGAGCCAGTAATACAATGAGTAGCCTCCACTCATACACAGGGAATCAGAGATCCAGAAACATCAGATGTCTTTTACAAGGACAAAGCATCTGAGTGTCACTGGGACAGACTGCGAAGGTCTGCCATCCTGCAGATCTCAGGTCTGTATCCATCCCGGCCCCCTGCCAGACCCCTCTGTGCATGCTGAGCGGTGCCAGCTGGGGAAAGACGTTCCTTGGAATACGAATCCCCATAGCTTCCACAAATACAAAGGATTGCTGCACTGGGAGGCTGATTTTTGTTTTAACTTGGAGCCCATCATAAACCTGTGAGCATGTGTGTGTGTATGTGCACGCACGCGCACGCGTGTGTTGTATGCATGCACGTGTGTGCTATGTACGTGCACAGGACTGTGGCCTGTACCCCCATTGGTGCAGCTTGAGCTCCTGTAAAGAGAGCCATAAATGGAACCGCGGGGGAGAAGCTTCCCCTCACCTTCTTCCTCTTTTTTTTTTTTTCTTCAAGGTAGTGAATTTATAACTCCATTTGTAACACCTAGCTGCACACCACAATGGGCTAATTACTTGGTGGCCATTAAAGTGTACCAGATGATAAAGGGCAATAGATCATTGCTGGGTTTGGGGGAGGGATCCCGGTCATCTTTCATCCTCACAGAGGTCCCCACCAACTTCCTAGGCCTCCAAGAATACCAGGATTTCAACATCCAGGTGAAATGGGGCCTCTCCTGGAGAGACCCACACACACTCCCCACTCCAGGATGAACCCCAGGGCGCTGAGAAGCGTGACACCGGCAGAAGGGCTGATGATCGGCGTCGCAGTCAGGAACGCGTGCTGTAGCTCTCGATGGCAGACCACGTGAGGTCAAGGGGAGATGCCACATTTCAAGGACACAGGGAAAGAAGGCAAGGCCCCAGGAGAGTGTCCCGGGCTGGCCTCTACTCCCCGGGTGAGGCTTCCCAATGACCGTGTCAGGTGACTGCAGACCTGGGCCAGGTGGATGGTCATCTGGTGGCCTCTGTCAGTGGCCCACCCTCATGATCTTTACCTGATGTCTGTGGCTACGGATGCTGAACACTTCCCCCAGTGATTTCTCCTCTGGGAACCAGTCCAGCTCGGGTTCCAAAGAGGTTTGGGGGTTCTCTGTCCTTACCACACTTCAGACCCCACCTGTCTAGGTGACCCCACTGATTTCCATGGCTTCAGAAGCATCCGCCTTCCAAATGTGTCAGCAACGCCACTCCCTGCTGAGTGTGAATGGCCTGGTCCACCTGACACCTGTCCTCTCCTGGCTATTGGCCAACATCTCAGGCAGCAGCCCTACAATCTAATTTGTTCTTTATTCATTAAGACTTGATATCTTTTCCCTTGCCTTATTTCTGCAATCTCATTAGATGGTATACATGTCCACGGGGGACTCCAAAATAAAACCAGTGTCTACATCATTCCTTCCTCTACCTTCACTCTTCATCTATGATTAGCCTCTAAGGTAAGTGGCTCAGTCCTGTCCATTTCTGTTCCATCCATTCATCCATCCATCTATCATCCATCCATCCACCCATCATCCACCATCCACTCATCCACCTATTTATCTACTCATCCATCTACCCATCTACCTATTCATCAGTCCATTAATCCATCCATCCATCTATCTCTCCATCTCTCTACTCATCCATCTACCCATGCATCTACCTATCTATCCATCCACCCATCATCTATCATCCATCCATCATCCATCCATCCATTGACCCATCATCCACCCATCATCCACCCATCCATCCATCCATCCATCCATCCACACTCCTCCACCAATCCATCCACCTACCCATCCATCCCTCTATATATCCATCCATCCAATTCTCCCTAGGGTTGCAGCCATAATTGCATCCAAAGCTACCACGACCTCTGCTCTGTGCCGATGCACTAAGCGACTGTCTTCTGTGTCCTTCATCACAATCCATTCTGTGCACTGCAGGGAGAGTTATCTTTCTAAATGGAAAATTGGATGCACTTCAGTAGCTCCCAATTGTCTCTAAAGTCGAAGCTAAGCTCCACCCGCCATCACAGAGCCCCAAGCCTCCTGCTTCCTGGACTCTGGCCTTCTCTCATCATCAGGATTGGACTCTCCCAGGTAAAAGTCCCGTGACCCTGGGCCACAACTTCTGCTCTGATGGCGTGTGATTTCCTTCTCCTCTCAGCCTCTGCACAGGCCCCTTCCTCTACCAGGAACACCCAGACCTCATCATGGTTTTAGCTCCGTCCTCCACTCCTCAGCATCTGTCAGAAACCCTTCAGCAGGGGAGGGGCTGGCAAGGTGACGGGACTCAAAAAAGCAAAGGGGTCCATCTGATTAAAACACGTGTGAGCTACGGATAACTAGCATACAGTAAAATAAATCAAGTCCAGGAGTGTAAACCAGGTCCTGTCTGGGGTGCGGGTACTAATGGAGAGAGAAGGTGAACAGAAGGGTAAAGGGGGGGTGAATATGGCCCCCAAATGGTGGATGCAGGTGTGTAAATGGAACCCTAGAGCTTGTTGAGATTAGTTTGGGAAGGAGTAGGGGGGTGAGGTAGAAGGAGGAGGGGATGCGTCTCATCAAGGCACATTGTAAGCATATATGGACATTTCAATACCCTTCTACAACTAATTGATACTGACAAAATGTGGGAAAAGGGACACATTGTCCTTTCTCCCTTTGCTCCCTTCCTTCTTCCCTTCCTTCCTTCTTTCTTCCTCTCATTCCCTCCTCTCTTTCTCCCTCCCTCTTCCCTCTTTCTTTTCCTTGCTTCCTTCCATCCTTCCTTCCTTCCTCCCTTCCTCCCTTCCTTCTCTCCAACCAGAATTCTTAGAAACTGGATACTCAAATCCATTGTCTAGCTTTGGGTAAGAATCTTAATCTGAATAAATGGAGTCTTCACATTGCTTTGCATATTTTCTGACCATCTATTTTCTTCTCTTCTTTCTCCCGTCAATAGGCTCACACAGTAATTTATTTCTTCTTCTGTTTTAGGAACCTCATCGTTTATTGACTCTGTACCTTCATGGTCAGCCATCTCAAATCTTATTTAGAACTAGAGCTAGAAAAAAAGGTGACCATAAAACAAAAACCAAATGTAGCCACTCATCACAGGCCCTTCCTCCCAATCCTGGCTGTCTGAAATGCAGCGGGACATTAACATTTGATTAGGGAGTCGGCCTGCATTTCCAGGCAGCACCAGTTTCTGGCCTGTGGGATTAGCCTGGTGTAGGGCGGCCTTTCAGCCATATCGATCTGGGAGGAGGAAAGGCATGTGTCACAGTTTGTGGCAATAATTTAAAGCAGTGTCGCCATGATTAATCATCTCATGCATGCAAAGGCAGCCCTGGAAGAGACACGCAATGTGTATACAGCGCTGTCACAGAAGGAGAAGGGACCTGCTGGAGGTCAGGGTTGAGTGCCTGTGGGGGGCTGGGAGGGAGGCAAGTCCTCAGCCTTCCCAGTAACCACAACCCCTCCCTTCTGGGGACTCCTGTGCCATTTCTCCCTACTCCCATCCTGCTGTCCTTAAGTGTCTCTTTTTCCCTTTTTTGTTCCCTTGTGTTCATTAAGCAGATGCTCTACTGCTTGCAATCCACGTATGGCTCAGCACTGGGTTTTACAGTGTATGTAGGAGTCCGTGGAGATCTTGTTCAGCCCACAGTCCTCCTAGGTCCTGCTAGGTGGGTCCTCACAGTTCAGGGGCCAGAGGGTGAAGGCGGGTAAGCCGCAGCTAAACAATACTGCATGCCCCCTGCTTTCCTGCATGCATGAATTCCAAGGACCCTCCAGAATGCAACACCAAGACATTGAACCCAGTGCCAAAGCCGAACCTGGAAGAAGGGGCTGGCACCCCCAAAGGAGCCCACGATCCCCCATAATGGGGCAGGAATCCCAAGATCCAGCCAAGGGAAAGGAAGCAGCTGTTTATGGAGGAAATAAAACCACTCGGTTCTTCACCATCATGGACAGAAAACAACTCTGCAGTGTTTGACAAGACCTCATCAGACGCCGCGGTGAAGGCAGGAAGGACCCTCCGCGGCAAGGGCCAGGCATGCTCTCTTCCACAGTGAGCCCGAGACACCATGGTTTAATTCTGAGGCTTTAAAGGAGACAACCAAGCGGAGACGCTGTATTACATTGGCTTCTGTTGGCCTCTTCCCCAACCCCCAGCCCTTCCCCCTCCCTGCCCACCCCCCCCCACCACCCCACTTTTCTCTAAGTTATTAGTGAGCAATCACAAAGATGTTTGCACATCTGAGTCCAGCCCTGTGTCAAAGGCACAGTTGACAGGGACACCGAACTGCACTCTTCTGCCCCCATGAGGACCCCCACCTCCCTTTACCAGTGTACTTTGAGAAAAAGAAAAAAAAATCCATCCACGCATCTGCTGAAATTCATTTGTGAAAATGGTTGTCCTTTTTTTTTTCTGGTACTCTTCTCATTAAATCTTTATCAAATTTAACATGACTGCAAATGACTGCTTTTTCTCCACTCCACATGAAATGTGTGTTCTACGGAGCCGGTGCGAAAATAGAGGCCACAAATGTACTCTGCACTTCGAGAACATTTAATGGGAAGGGTGGGCGGAGGCACAAAACATGGCAGGTGGGGAGGACGGGGCGGGGGGATGAAGCAGATAGAAGTACACAGACCTAACTGGGCCCTCCCAGCCCAGCGGAGAACCTAAAGGGTACAGGGAGATGTGGCTGGCGGGGGAGGCTGATCCAGAAAGAAATGGAGACGTTTTACTGTCAGTTCTATAGAGTTTGGTCTGGGTTTGATTCCAAACACTCGACCATGCACAGAAATGGTTCCACTGCAACTGAAGACCATCCATACAGCTGAGCATTATATATACACACATAAGTATATACATACATACACACATATGTCTGTATATTATACACATATTACCTATGCCATAAATAAGTTTGCCAATCACACACACACACACACACACACACACACACACACACACAAACACACACACACACACACACAGAATTCAGAAACTGTAGGGAATTGAGGGGGATGTCTAGGCCACTGGAAGAATACAATACTAAAAGGACTTCACTTGAAATTTATCACAAAGGAGACGGAGCGGGCGTGGAAGAGACTCAAAGGGGGCCGAGGAACTCATGCTCTTATCAGAAATGCTTTCTTATCGGACACAGATAATCAATTAGCTGATGTACAATGGTGACAGAGTAAGCTCCCTGGCTGTTCCACACAAGCCCTTACACTTGCATTCACACCATCAGATGGTCTCTCTCTTCTCTCCTCTCCTCCTCCTTAAATTAAAAAGCACAAATGTTCTCTTCTTTAGCACCATCTTCCAGCATGATGAATAAAGGGATTAATTTACTGAGTGCTAAAAATAAGAGCCGTCCCATAACTCTTCCATGTCACTGCATGTGGCATAAAAGGCTGGTTTTGGAAATCTAGATCATAAATTCTGATTTTCTTTTTTTAAACACTGGTTATCAGCAAGCTTTAAGTGTAAATATATAGGTGATTTGGTCATGCAAGTAGAGATACGCCACTGTTTGCTGGAGGCATGGCTAGGGTGGTAGACTATCAGCCTAGCAAGGGAAAGACCCTGGGTTCAAACCCCAGTACCACCAAAAAGAGAAAAAGAAAGAAAGAAATTGTGTATGTGTATGCAGAACTAGCACACGATCTTTCACACTGAAAGTCAGGCTTAGCCAAGGATCCTGGCAACTACCGCCTGGCACAACACAATGATTGAAAGTCGATGCTAGGTTTCAGAATGCACTACCAATCCATTTAACGCCAGCTATAATCTTGTAACATATAATTCATATCACTCTAATTTCTGTACAGTCCAATTAACTCCGAACAGGTATCTAACTGTTGATCTTGAGGGATCTGTTAGGCCATTATTACTACATTATCCAGTAAGCTAGCAAGATGACATTTTCAAATCTATTTCACTTATGGCCACCGGTTCCAAACTAGTCCTTTCTGGCAGGCCGCATAACAGTACTGTACGAGAAATCTGTTAGACAATCTGTCACATAAACATAGATAGGAAATATACATAATACAGTGCTTGAAGGGAGAAAAAAAAGAGTCCAATAGACCATGAACTTTCAATGAATGAATTTTAACAGTTTGCAATCTGGTTCGTGGTTTTCAAAAGTTTCCCTGTTAAGAAAGAAAGCAACTTGCATGTTATGTTTTCCTAGACTTGATTTAATTAAAATGACAAAGAGTGAAACATAAATTGTTCAGTCCTGAAGAAAAGAAGGAAAAGAAAATGATAGGGAAATGAAAAAAATAATAAATCACACTATTAGAGTTCGAGAAAAGAGGAACTATTTCTTTTTGGTGTTTTGGTTTTGGTTTTTGGCCTCCCGGTTCAGCAATGATTTGGGAAATCAAAATACCATTAGAGCTCATGAAGCCTCTTTCTGGCATATTCCATGGGGCTGAGGAGTATGGGTAACACAGTCCTATCTCCACGCCTGTCTCTCTGGGTTTTCTTCCAGCCCTTACAATATTCCAGTTTAAATAAATGCAATGACTTAGAATCACTTCTGTGGTCAATGTAAAAATGTACGTGGCAAGATGTCATTTCCCAAATGTCCTTCGTCCTTTTAGCATGCAATATATAAATAATTAGGACTGTGTCCTTAAAAAGTGATTTTTTTATCCTCATTTGAGAAAGAGAGACAGAGAGAGAGAGAGGGAGAGAGGGAGGAAAGGAGGGAAGGAAGGAGGGAGGGAGAGGGAGAGGGAGAGGGTGAGGGAGAGGGAGAGGGAGAGAGAAATAGAAGCCCAAGTAGCTTAAGTCCTTGGCCACAATTCCTACCCAGCTCTGTCTCCCAAGGGGAGCCCTGCGCACATCCTACGACGAATAGTACACTCGTGTATTGAATAAATTGCACCCCAGTCCCGGTCCACCCTAGTTTCTTCGAGTGTCTCTTGCATAAGGACTTTATGTTTAATATCTATCATTTTATGCAAATCAAAAGGAGCCCTCCAAGGCTGCATTGGTTCTGACTACATGGAAATGACTCCATTGAGAATCATGAGCAGGTTGACAGACACCCCAGAAACACCCAATGTGCTAGGTCCCAAGGATGGAAAACACAGGCAATTTGCCTTCACAGAGCTCGGGGGGTGTGTGGGGTTGGGGGGGAGAGGTATAGTTCAATAAGCAATGGATGGAAGAGGCTGCTGGGATATTTCCCCAGCCTTACGTTCTCCACCGGTTCCTATGATTCCATCCAAGTTCTGACTGGGTTAATGAAGAAACCCATGTCACTAGGCCAATGCTACAGCTTCAGCCCAGCACAAACACTTTGAGCTTTTGGTACACACACACACACACACACACACACACACACACACACACACACACACACACACACACACACACACACACACACACACACACACACACACACACACACACACACACACACACACACACACACACACACACACACACACACACACAGCCCAATAGCCCAGAATGAAAATCCAAGAGCTCAACAGCAGCTCATTATGTCTGCAGCCTCTTCTCCTCTGTTCTCTCTCTCCCTCCACCCCCCTCCTCTCTTCTGCTAATGTGTCTCCCATGTGGTGACAGGATGCTGTCACCAGCAGCTGGGAATCTGGACGTCCCTCTGAGCCAACCTCCCTCCTGTCCTCTCCAACCACAAATGACTCCCTCCCCCACGCACCCAGCTCTGAGTGGGAGTCTAGGCCAGCAAGAGCTGACCATCTTTTATCTGGATGGAGTGGTCACATCCATTTCCTGATAGCCCTGCCACCAGCACCGTCACCACCACCACCTTCAATCTCCCTCCAATCCATCTCTATTCAGCCTTTCGAGGAGCCCGTGGGAAGTAAGGACCACCTGCCCCCTTTACCGGGGTCAGTGCTCAGAGGGTGGGAAAACACGCAAAGCCCTCACTCTTCAGCTCTTACCACCACAGCTGTTTGTGGTTGTTGCTGCCCTTACCTTTCATTTGACTCCCTGGATAAGCACATCTAGAGCATGTATCTCTACTGCCTCTCGTATACGCCACAGATAGTGCCGGCGGCCTCTTCAGCCTTTTCCTCCTGCATCTTCTGCCTGGAATGTTGGCTATCAGAGCCTGGCTTGCCTGCAACAGGCCAGGCATGGCGCCAGGTCTAGGGAGGGCACACTGAAGTACGCAGACACCAGGCCCACAACCTGCAAAGTTGATAGATAACCTGCCCAGAGGGAACTGACAAAACCACATAATGAAGCGCACAACTGATTTTTTCTTTTTTTCTTTTTTTTTTTTTTTTTGGTCGGCTGTGGGGGCTTGAACTCTGGGCCTGGGCGCTGTCCCTCAGCTCTTCAACTCAAGGCTAGTGCTCTACCACTTGAGCCACAGCGCCACTTCCGGTTGTCTGGTGGTTTATTGGAGATAGGAGTCTCACGGTCTCTCCTGCCTGGGCTGGCTTTGAACCGCGATCCTCAGATCTCAGCCTCCTGAGTAGCTAGGATGACAGGCGGGAGCCACCAGCGCCCGGCTGATTTTTTCTTTTTAAATGTGGCTTACGTTGAACATGGCTACAGTAAAACAACGTTTTACCTTCGTGTGATGGGTTGTGGATTTTTTATTTGGTACTCTGCTTAGACCACCACATTATACGTTACCCGTTCATAAACATGGCGCCCCTAGGCTGGGGCCATCCTGAGGGCAAAGCTATTTAAATGATTACTTTTGGTACTAATCTGGAACATGGATGGATGGATGAATGGATGGATGAATGGATGGATGGATGGATAATCAGATGGATGGTCAAAAGATGGGTAGATGGATGGATGGATGATCAGATTGGTGGGTAGATGGAAGGATGAGCAGGGGGATAGATGAATGGGTGAGAAATGGATGTACAGATAGATGAATAGGTAGATAGATGTGTAGGTGGGAGAATGGGTGGGTGGAAGTTGGGTGGGTAGATGGATATATGGATGGATGGAGATGGGTGGGAGGGTAGGTAGATGGATGACGAAGGAGGAGGATGGTTAGATGAATGTATTGAAGAATGACTTGGTAAATCAAAGAACATTTTCCCCCTATCATTTCAGTTCTAAAAAATCACTGATTAAAATTGCCTTCTTAGTAACAAGTACATCTTCGGGCCTTGCGAGGACATACTTTACCAGTGGGAGAGAAGCTACAGAGCACCCTGGGTGTTTTCAAGTAGCGTTAAGACTCCTGCTCGCATCCTTGAGAGATTTTCAGAAAGATCCTTGTGCAACCAGAGAGTTGCTGCAGATAAATGCTTCACGTGGAAAAATCAAAACAATGCTCAGGTTCCTAAACAAGGCAAACATAGCCAGGACAGGAGCTGGGGTGGGGAGGGGAAGGGGAATAGGAAGATCAACGGCAAAACAGAACTTGTTTTTAATACAGGAAAGGGCAAATTTTCATCCATTTGGGGTTTTTCTTCCAGTGTCTCAGGAGGGAGAAGAGAGGCAGGATGAGGGGGTAAGATCACAAGAGAGAACGCAATGGGGAAAGAGAACCCTCGTGCTTCTAGCTCGGTCAGGATTTGGTATGAAACCTAACCTGCTTCCTCCCCATGGATGGCTCACCCAGTTCTAGATTAAGACTAACCAGTCACTTAAAAAAAAATTAGGGGCTGGGAGCAGGTTCCATTCTACCCACACATGAAATCCTTATTTCCCCAAGTGTATCCTGAAGCTTTTCCAACCTTTCATCCAAACACGGATCCCTGAATCCAGAATCAGAACCCCTAAGGGTGGAAATCAGGAGGGTGGGGGGATGCATTCGATCAGATCTCAAGGTCAGAGACTATGGGATGACAGATCTGAGCACCCTGCCCCCAACACTGCAACCTTTGAAGTTTGGTGGGGCAGGTGACTGGGGAGTGAGGAACGGTTGGAAATCACAGGGTAGAATCACTGAGTGTTGTCGACAGAGAAGGATAGAGCAGCTGGTGTCACAAAAGGCTCATTTGGGGGGGAACTTGGGAAAAAGATTCCCTAGGGGAGCATTTGTTTGCAAGCACATCCAGAAAGAGCATTCACGTCTAAGCAGAAAGACAAACGTGCAGTTATTCCTTCCTAACACCTGGAAGCCCAGAGAGAGGAGAGGGGAGGGCAGGAGAAGGGCGGGAAGGAGAGGGGAGGGGAGGTAAGGCTGTGCAGATTCCTCAGGCAATCTTCAGAGAGGGCCTCCAGCAAACTCGGTGGCTGTCATCTTTCTGTCTCTTCTTGGAACTTTTCCTGCCACTGGTAAACCATCCTAGAGCTATGACCCCTTCCTCCCGCCCCAACCACCACTGATGGACACACCACATGCACTGGATTAAGAACCTCCAGGAAGATTCCCTTCCTGGGCTTGGGGATCAGAGAGAGAGCTTTCAGACTGTGTCTCTCCAAGACATGGAAAGGCTGGGCTCCATCCCGGCTCTGTGAACCTAGCTTGGCAGAAATGAGAAAACCAAGCAGAAGACTGGGAAGAGCCTAGCTAGAACAGCACAAGAAAGAAGACAGACCGGATGCCCTGGGGACTTGCGAATCCTCGCTCTCTGCCTCTGTCAAAATTCTAGACCCCGGGAGGCAGCAGCCACAGACTTTGTTCATCTGGCCCTCCTCACCGGGTGCCATCCACAAAACCCCCAGCCCTTCTTTACACGTGATCAGCATCTGCCACTGGCTCATGACCCACAACCCACCTGGACTCCTGCCCTCATTCTGAGAAGATGACGCCTCTCCTATCTCTCTCATCACCGATGCTATAATGTCGGGCGGTGCAGGTAACACACCTCACGTAACACAGCTACACCTCTAGGAGATATTGCAGTCTGGAGCTCCTGGGGGGTTGCCTAGCAACCAAGAGTAGTCCACACACACACACACACACACACACACACACACACACACACACACACACGAACACACGAGGATAGTGGTTTGGGGAAACAATTTGTCAAGGGACCGGGGGTGAGTATAGCACCTCTGACTCCAGTCAAACCCTTTCCTTCCTCCAACACTGCAGAGGTTGATGACCAGAGGCACAAGGGCCAGGAGAGAAGGGAGCGGAGAATGTCGCTACTCCATCTTCAACGCCACCACACGTCTCTGCTTGGCCTGAGCTGAGGCACAGCCGGAGGTAAGAGCCACTGTGATGTCTGCGGAGCGCGCAGCATGTTAATCACGCCTGTTAGGCTTCTGGGGAAGAAAGAGGTTGGCTGTCCTGACACTCTGCATTAACGTGGGTGGACGGTGTTTGATTAGACCTTCCTGACAGCCGCTGCTATTTGCATCTTGCGTCAGGGGGCTGAAGGAGGTGTCCAGGCCACCCCGGCCCATTTGATAATCTTCTTCCGGCTGCCAGTCTGCAGCTCACCTCGGGGGAGGAAACACCAAAGTTCTGTCTGCAGGGAAGCATTAGCAGGCTAATGCAGGACCTGGCTGCCCTTGCATTTTATTTTATGTTTTACACAGAGTTGTCCTATAAAAACAGGTTGGATTCATTTTCATCTGGGATCAATTTCCTGGATCTTTCTTAAAGCCCCAGGAGCTTTAAGGATTCACAAGCCAAAAGGGGACAGACATTGAAGGCTTGGAAAGAAGGTCCTGTTCAGTAAGGTTCTCCATCCACAGACCACATAATCAGTTGCAAAATTCTGCAAATATTTACAGATAATCCATCAGACTCCACACGCCCAGAACCCCTCAAAGTGCCATCCATCTTTCGGTAACCACTGCAATTGCATCTTACACGAAGCTCTTATCAGGGTGCTCAATAAATCTTGATGGCTTGGATGGGTACATCTTGACTCTGTTCTGTTCATCTATGAACAAAGAATGCCAGACTCCTCAGAAGTGCAAAGAAGTTACAGCACTAAGTGATGTGCCACAATGGATAAATCCTGAGGTGATTTTAAAAAAATGTGGGAGCTGAATAAAATTCCATTGTCATATGTATGCCACACTTTTTTTGGGGGGGGGTGGGCTTGAACTCTGGGCCTGGGTGCTGTCCCTGATCTCTTCCGCTCAAGGTGAGCACTCTACCACTTGAGCCACAGCGCCACTTCTGGTTTTCTGGTGGTTTATTGGCAATGAGAGTGTCACAGACTTTCCTGCCTGGTTTGGCTTTGAACTGCAATCCTCAGATCTCAGCCTCCTGAGTAGCTAGGATGACAGGCGTGAGCCACCAGCACTTGGCTTTTTTTTTTTTTAATCCATTTGTCAGTTGTAAGATACCCGGGCTGGTTCCATAGCTTGTGAACAAACATATACAGGTGCCTTTATTAGATCCATTCCTGTGGGTAAAGGCCCAGGAGTGGTATGGCATGATCACAAGAGAGTTCTATTTCTTTCATCTGTGACAGGTTTCCATAGTGGTTACACTAGTTTACCTCCCTCCTACCACCAGCGGATGAGGAATCCCGCCCACGCCGCCCCTCATCTCCACCAGCCTCTGTTGCTGTTCATGGTTCTTCATCACGGCCGTTCCGACCGGAGTGAGACGGAACCTCCGTGTTGTTTAGCTCTGCATTTCCTTTAACAGCTGAGGATTAGAACCATTTCCTTTTACGCCTTTATTAGGCACTTGTACTCCTTTATTCTAGGAGCATCTGTTTCGCTCCTTCGCCTGTTTATAAATTAGGTTATGGATTCATTGAGAGTTTAATGTTTATAGCTCCTTGTACAATGAACTGGAGATCATAATTAAAAACAAAACATTAAGAGCAATTTGCTTCCGAAGACATCATCAGTCCATCACAAATGTGGACAGTCCAAAGTCGTGCCCTCAATCTGTCAACAGTATTTCTTTCACACGGCATCCTTGCCAAGCTCTGTGCCACAGCGAGGGAGGGAGGGAGGGAGGGAGGGAGGGAGGGAGGGAGGGAGGGAGGGAGGGCGTGTGTTATGTGGATATGAGCCTTGAGTAGCTTGACTGGATTATCACCTTCTTTAAGCCTCCTTTGCCAGGCCTTTAAGATGGAGACCCACTGCATCTTGCACTGGGCAAAACTGAGAGAACGTATGTGCAGCATACAACACAGCACTCCGGCAGGTATTTCCCACTGACTACTGGCTCATCCATCGCTACGCAGTGGTGCATCTTTTGGTATTGCTTTCCACTTGAGAGTGTCAATGACACCAATCTGGAAATCACAAGTAACCCAGTCTCTGATATCCATATCAACCATTTCCCACAACAAGGAATTTTCCAGGACAAACAGCACAAAAACCACCCATCTGGTGTTTCCCGAACTCGACCAGCAAGACCAAAAGGATGGTTGGTTGATTCTTGGTCCCATCAAACCAGCCCCAGTGAGGCTCTCCTCTCCTGGGAGGGTGATAACTCAGGAAATCTCATGTCTGAGGCTAAGGTACTGCGGAGGGGTTGGGAAGTACTACTCACAGCCAGTGAAGTGCTGAGGATTTTGATGAAGACAAACCGAATCACAGGCAAAAACCAACATAAACATCCACCCCGGGCTTTAAAGTTGCCAACCACAAAATAAACAAACGGTGCATGCTCAGTTCTTCACAGATACTTCTTTTAAAAAAATTTTTTATGCATGTACTTTAAATGAATTTTTAAAAAAATTCTGTGAACTCGTTACACCAACGGAGTAGAGGAATGGGTGGAGATGGTAAGGAAATACAGGGTGCATGACCACTCCCACCCGCTCCTGCTCCGAGAATGAAAACAGGCTGCTGCTCCCCAGTGTCCTTGGGTGATAGAGCTCTTCCTAAAATAGCAGCTGAGCAGGAGATGAGGGAAATGATCGCCTATTAACTTGGTTTTTAAGTCCAGATGAAGAACCTTGAAAATAGCCAAAGAGCCAAAAATACTGAGTAACTCCGCACGCCAAAGGGACTGTTTCTTCTTCTCTATATATAGCAATTCAAAAATAGACATCTCGGGTTCTGGGGCTGCAGAACTGAACTATGATCACCAACCATTGACAGAGGAAATTCATGTGAATCCCCCCTCCCCGTTCTCTACCCCCCCCCCCATACATGCACTATGGCGGGTCAGTTTGCTTTCATCTGGCCATCTCTCAAACAAGCCTAACCTGCCCCGTAACACCCAAATCTGGTCAATATGCTCTGCTGTTTTATGTCTATTTTCATTAGTCACAAAGTCTCACTGAGTCCTATGTCTCAGAAGTCGTGTTGGCTTCAGAGATCACAAGTTATCAAGACTTTGCTTATACAGAATATAGTATATTCTGTAGTAGTGACAAATCCATCAGTTGACTGAGGGTGGTATATACAGTTGTCTTGAGAAGAACCATGTGGCAATTTCTTTTACAGAGAAACAATATAACGTGGGGCCTCATAGGTTCCATAGCAGTTTACAGCAGGGGGTGGGGGGGTTATGCACGATACTGGGAAACATTGTTTAAAGTGTGGTTAGCGTGTATGGGATAGATGGGGGAGAATGATGGCAGAAGTGACCTGGACCAAGAATCATGGTCCTCATAAAACGACGTGTTGAACCAAGCCCCCTTTGAACAATGTATTTAAAGGATTCTTAAAAAAAAAATCCCAGCTACTCAGGAGGCTGAGATAAGACGATCACGGTTCAAAGCCAGCCTGGGCAAGAAAGTCCATGAGACCCTGATCTCCAATTAGCCACCAGAAAACCACAAGTGCAGCTGTGGCTCAAAGTGGTAAAGTGCTAGCCTTGAGCAAAAAGAGCTCAGGACAGCGCCCAGAACCTGAGTTCAAGCCCCATGACCGACCAACAGAAATATTTAAAAATAAAGTAATGTGTATGTATTTAAATTAATTAATTTTAGCCATGAGGATTGAATGTGGGTCTTCCCAGGAGCTAAGCAACTGGCTTAACATTGAGCCATATCCCCACAAACCCTACTCTTTTCCACGTTTTTATGTAGCCCAGGCCAGCCTCAAACTTGCTACCCTCTTACTTCTACTTCCTAAGTAGCTGGGATTACATGTATGCACCACGATATAAGACAGAGGAGGAGGCATGGCTGTCTGACAGAACACAGTTTAAAGTGAGTCTTAAAATAGCTGTGATTCTGTGCTATATATGAGGTCACCAATGCCTTCCTCCAGACGAGATTATAGGGGGGAAAACCCAATAGGTTGCATCTTACAGGTAGTTAGGTATTTATGGCTATCCATATAGAAAATACTCTGAGAAAGAAAAAGCTTTAAAAACAGGAAAGTGATTTCACTAGGGATTTGAGATATACATTGCCATTCAAACAGTCACTTTCATTAGGGAAGATCCCACATTCTCATGGCCATTCTTAAAACAAGCATAACATTTACTTAACTCCACTGACCTGCACTCCTCTAGCGCAGCCCCAGTGAAAATACGTCATTTTTTTTCTTAAAGCATTCACCATTCTGCTCTCCCCATTCTGTTTCCAAGAATGGGAGGTTGTTTTTTTTTTTCCTCTGCTGTATTGAAAATGGAGCTCGTACACCAACAGGGAAACCATCATTTAGTCATTTCTAAGTTGCTGTCAACCATGCTCCCCCCTGCCAAACAAGCAAATGAACCCCAGACAATACAGAGAAGACGGCAAATCCTGCAATGAAAAGTGGAACTTCACGGTGGGCAAAGGGTGGTGAGAGAAGTTGTGGTCTGTGCCATGAATAAATCATCGATGTTGTACGTAACGTCGCAGCATGGGTGGCTCGTCTGTGACGCTGTCTGACTACCACCAAGCCGTGTAGGTGGGCGCTCCCACTTGGGTGAAAACTGACAATCATCTAGAATCGGAACAGTCGGTTGGTTGGTCCAATACCGGGTTCTAGAAAACCTTACCATGGTTATGGTTGCAGGATCAGATGAAAGTGAGTCTATAAGTGCTTCCGGGCAACGTGAGAGAAGACAAAATGGTGAGAGTTGAGCGACCACCCCAAAATCTAGGAGAGAGGCCGGGGTGAAATACTTGAAAGACTACCCAATGCCCGCTACAGAAGAAGGTGTGAACTGAAGGCCTGGATTGGCTCTGATCCAGTAGAGTTGGGTTCATAGCAGTCACATGGACACAACAGGAAAACAGGCCGACTAGCAACGCCCTTTGATTTCTTTAAGGCTCTGAACTGTTAGACTGGGAAACGCTGCCAGTTGAGTGTGTGTCTGAGGATCCTAAGGCACCTGTGCAAAGATGAGGGATGCACACAAGGACTTAGACTCATGGCTGTGGCATCAATTCACCCTGAGCGCGTAATAAATGGAGCATCCGTGAAATGTGTGTGTGTCTCTTTCAGCATGATTCACAAGCTCCCTGGAAGCAGGTCTGATGTTTGCAGTGATCAGCCTCCCCCTCCCAGGGCTCCCTCTCACAGGGGAGAATTTAGTAAATGCCAAATGAAGGATTGTCGGTCACAAGTGGTTGGGAGAGAAGAATTCATTGGAATAACATTTGTGGACATTCTCAAAATAAAAAAAATACCCACCACCCCCCAAAAAATGCACAAAATACTTCTGTGTCATCGATAGACGACCAAAAAGCCAAGTCAGAGCCTCTCTGTGCATTTGGACACATTTTTATCCACAATGGAAAGGACGACCTGAAAGATGTGTTTTATCAACTTTACAGATGGTAGGGACCCAGAGTTAGCTTGCAAGTGGAATGACAGAATCATGCTTCAAAGCCATATTTATAGACTGCAAGAATAGACTGGGTTCTATTTTAGTAGTTGTTTCTCGTGTGCCAGGCACAATGCGACGTGCATTACATACAGAAGCTAATTAAGTTCAATGAGTTAACACACGGAGCCTCATACCAGGGGCTGCCTATCCCTTGTGGGGAGGGGAGTGTCTGAAATTATGGGATCTTTATTCCCAGGAATGTCGAGGGTCCTGGATGGCTAACTAGAAGAGGGAGGTGGTCCCCAACCAATGAGAAAGGCTAGACCATTAGCAATCGAGTAGATGAAATAATATTCCTCCCCCCCCAAAAAAAAGAAAGTTTCCACATTATGACCCCCACCCCCAACCTAGGAATCAACTACTGTTCATAGTCAGAGGAACTCTGTAGACGTGACTAAATGTAAGAAAATATCCTGAATCACCCAAATGGGCCTAGCCTTACCACACACACTTCCTTAGAAGAAGTCAGGAAGGGAAACGAGGTGGAGGCGGCGGAAGGCAGAGGCTGGAGGGAGGGGCACAGCAGACAGGAAGAGGAACCACACAAGCCATGGAACGGGACCTCCAGAAACCAGAAAAGGAGCAAAACCAGATTTTTTTCCCGTTGGAGCCTCCAGTTGGAATGTCGTTGTGTGTGTTCTGGGAACTTCCGAGGCTCCAGACCCGGAAGGGAATACCTCCTTCTTTCTTTAAGCCATTGATCGGATGGTAAACTTGGTACAGTGGCAAAGTGAGAAGGAGGCAACCAAATGAGGAGAGGAAGGGATGGGAACGGAAGCCCCCTCCCCCCCAGTCCAGGAGTGGTCTTCTGGTCCCACAGGCCGAGCCCCATGGGAAGCCAGGCAAGACAGAGATGATGTGGTTGTCCAACAGAAGTGGCTGAGATAACACCTGCACGATGTCCAGTGCACCGTCATCCCACACACAGGCTTCGGAGATGGCTCACCTTGGTTGGGCCCGGAGACACCTAGGAGACTTGTGAAGCATACCACTGGGTTATGTCTGGATTGTGCGGGTGCTGGCCACATTAGGACTCCAAATCTGAATTGACTATCAGCGGGTGACTCCGGGCCATGCTGGCTTCCCTTTATGTGGGAACTCAACGTCCAAATGCTTGGAATAAGCTGACTCTGCGCCGGCCAAGTCTTTACCCCACGTCGGACGGTACCTTCCACACCTTCATGCCTCAAACTGGATCTTGCCAGATACCAGATCTCTCTCGTAGCAGCCTCTAGGAGATGGGCACGTCCTATGGGATGTCTGGACATCACACGTCCAAGAATGGTCATCACAGGCCACCCCACCGCTCCTCTCCCGACTCCTACAAGGATTTGCACAGCTTTCTGCCTGCACGGTCTCTGTCGGCATCCACCCTGCTCCCCTGTCTCAGCATCAAGACTCATTCTGGATTCTCCATACTTCACTCCCGAGACCCTCCATGCTCCCCGCAGCCTTGGTAAAAGTCCACCTCCCGTGTTCCAAACCCACCGCCACCTCTAGGTGAGACCCACCGCTGGTCTTTTCCCTGCCTAGACTAGCAAAGGAGTTCCTTCCATTGTCTTTGATCTTGTGTGTCTTGAGTCTGCTGTCCACGCCAAAGCCAGAGGAGCCTTTTCTAGGATCCAGACAACTGTGTTTGCAAGCTCTGGGAAATTCTCCGTCTCTTTCCCAGTGAAGCCAAGACTCCTCTGGACAGCACACACAGCCCACAGGCCTGCCCTGCACCGGCGGCTTTCCTCTCACACACGGCCTCACTGCTGCACACGTCGGGCACGTGGCTCTCCACACTGCTCCTCTTGACTTTGCCTGAGTGTGCTTTTCCTCCTTCCGCATTCTTCACCGGCACTTCCTGCTCCAGACAGGATGAATCCGCCATCCTATTTTGCACAAATCCTGATTGTTTTTTTCCTTATTTTTTACTTTTGCACAGGGTTGTGCGTGGTCCTTACCACCTCACGTCCGCTAATGGATTTTTGACCCCACTGTCCCTGTTTCCCAGAAGAGAGCATTCAGCCTCTGCTAGCACAGAGTAGGCATCACGCTGACTGAGGAACACGGAGAAGAGTGGAGGCGTGGCTCTGAAGACAGTGTCAGGCCCACAGACGGACTTGGTAAGGAGCCAGATGTCGAGTCGATATGAGAAACGGTGTCTGGACCATTGCCCTCTCTCATGACACCATGCGGAGTGGGGGGAGGGGGAGAGGAAGGGGGGAGGGAAGGAGAGGGGGGACCCTCCCTGCTGGCCAAGGCTGGCAAAGCTGCCCATCTGGCCCCAAGGTTCTGTCCCTTAGAGTACTTTCCATCTTCCCCAGTACTTCCTCTCCATCTTTCCCCTGGGCAGATACTTAGGGCTTACTTGATGGTAATTAAAACCCGACACCCAGCAACCATAGGCAGTTGGGAAGCAGCCATGACATTTCATAGCTAATAACCGAATAAGCTCTTTAATCCCCCCCAACATCAGCCCACCCCCAGAATGTGGGGGTGGGAGGGGAGGCACCTTTCCTGGGAGCCACACGGAGCAGGTGCATCTCGACCAATACGTCTGGGCTCAGGCTCACCCATACACACAAGGACGTTTCCAGCACCCTGCGATCTAAGAACAGGCTTTTACTATTTTCCTCTACCACGATAATTTGATAAAGCTAATAAACCTCTGGTAGAATAAAGCAATCATGACCTCATTTGGCGCGTCGAATTAATTCAGACTTCAGATTGTCGATAGGGCTCAGAAACAGAAGATCCTGTATTATGCAAAAATGAAAACGATTGTATCAACCACTGCGGATGTGAGTGTTTATTTAATTTATTTAGCTCGGTGGTGGATATTCTTCTCCTTATGGATTCCCAGACGTGAGCCGGTCCCAGGGAACAGTACCCGTGGTGGCAGTGGTGAGAGGAAAAGGTTTATTTCACAGGGTGTGCAAACTACTAATTAATATGTATTGATTCCTGGCATTGCCACAACCCTGGAAAGTACTGGAAGGGTGCCCGTTGCAGAGGCGAATAAACAGAGGTCCAGGTGGCACTGTAACTTGCCTCATACTAGAGTACACCTATGCTACATAGAACAAGGAGCTGGTACATCAGGTAGGTCTATCAATACTTATATATTCTGCTCAGTACAGCTCAGCAAATACAATCATTCTGAAACTTTCCACATATGAACTCCCAAGAAAGGATCACGAGAATGGCCACGGCTAACCAGCCGTCGAGCGTGCTTTTTAAATATCGACTACCAGTTCTGCAGAGAGGCGTACATCGCCGTGACATTTTCAGGCTTGCCTGTTATTTATTTCCATCACTTTCTTCCTAGGGCCCCATTGGGCCCCTCTACCATTCACGCCAACCCTCTGCTTTAATTTCATCTGGTTGCTCATTTGTTTGTTTAGAGTCTGCATTTAAGAGAAAACACACCATAATTGTCAGTCAGCATATGGATTTCATCTCGCTCCATCTATTTATCTTCCCTACAAGTGGAAGGAAACGTCATTCTTTTGTGAGGCTAAATAATATTCCGACGGGTATATATATCCCACGCTTTCTCTACTCAGCCATCTGTTGGTGGGCCCCTAGCTCTGGGAGTAGGTCATGCGGGGTTAAGCACAGGTGCACCTGGGTGCCACAACCCCATGCTGCATGTAACTCCTCCACACACACACCCTGGGGGGGGGTAGACATTCTGGGGTCGCACGTGTGGTCTGGGGCTTCCAGGCTACAGACTTTGTGTCTTCCACCTGCTTGATAAACTGTTAACACAACTGTTGGCATTAATTCATTCACACAGTCCCCTGACAGTCTATTTTACTTGTGTTAGGGGAATTTGAGAGAATGAGTGAATGAATGGACCCTACAGAAGAGGTTTGGTCTGGCCTCTTCCTCCTTCATAACAGCAGGCGGAAGGACGGTGGTCTGTCCACGCTCTCATCACAACTGCAATAGCAGAAAATATCCCCACGAGGCTGGTTATGCTCAGGGTCCCGGGAGCCTCCACGCCCACTGCTGAACATACCTCACCTCTGCAGGACGCATCTTCTCTAGACCGGAGTCTCCACTCACTTCCTTCTGTGACAGGTGAATAATGTAAATGCAAGCAGATGAAGATAATGAAGGAAGACTCCTCCAGGCGACTTTTATCACCTACAATCCTGTGGACCAGCCCCACTCCAGACGGCCCATTCATCAAGCCAGCCAGACACATGCTCGCTCGCTCGCTCGCTCACTTCATGGGACGAAATATGGAAATGGCGGGTCTTGAGAAGATTTATAGAAAAGTAAAAGTCTCTTTTATGGCGGCCATCGACTCTCCTTCCCCACCCCCCAGCTGGCAGTATCAGCCTGGCTCATCTGTAACGCATGGGCAATCTAGAAACCCAATTATCCTGTGAAGGAAAAGCAGCAGAGGGTAGAGAGTGACGGAGGACTGGAAGCAGGAAGTCGAAGGAAGGACTCCATGGAAGGGTGTGTCCGCAACCTGGCTGGCTTGCTTCTGGAAAGTTCAGAGACTGATCAACCAAAGAAGGAATTAATTGTAAGATAGGATGCTTCCAAGAGCCCTTGCCAGGACTGACCTATGTCTCTCCTGTTTCCTCTTTGAGATTCATCAGCGACTCTTCCAAATTGAGTGTGAAAAGTTGAGCGCTATAAAGTCAATGCCATTGGGTGGAAGGGAGCAGGGGCGGGCGGGAACAGTGGGTGGGGGCTGGACTTCCTTCGGGTACCCCAAGAATGGCTGGACACTTCCAAATGGTTGTGACCATTTTGTTCTGTGAGTTTACCTTCATCTGAAAGTACCAGGAGTGACGGGGACTGAGCTCTTCATCTCTGAAGAAAGGGAAGTTCTAATCCATTCTGAAACAGAGGTTAAACTATGCCTGTGTGTACGTGCGTGTGCGCACACACGCACACACAGAAATACAAACAAGAGCTACAGAATACATGAGGCAAAACAACCCATCTAACAGAGACAGCTACCAAATCCACAAATGGAGTTGTGAAACAAAGACTTTTATAAGGAGAGAGAAAGGGGAGCTGTTGAGGAGACAGGAAAAGAAAATGGAAGACATAACGTGTAGCAGATAACACGTGCCCCATCGCGGTACTTCTCATTCCCATGAGGCCTCATGCTTCTGTCTCCAGGCTTGTTATTCCCATAATGCCTCGGGCGCCCACCAAACCAATGATATGAGCACAAACCACCCATCAGTGCCCAGCCCAGTACAGCCGGGGGCTGTAATGAAATACCTCTGAGAGCCCTGCATTGGGCCCCTCCTCTCTGGATGGATGGAGAGTCACATTACTTTTTCTTTTTCACAACTTTCCTTTTGCTTTCAAATAAACTTACTCTATCTGCTTTAAATACTTTCCTATCTTTTAATTCTTTAATAACAATGGGCAGAAATAAATGAACCTATTCATCATGGATGGCCTCAATCACAAAACCAAAAATCAAAATCACATCTGCTGGACAGAAGCTCAGCTCTCTTTAGTGAGTGCTCCGAGTCTGCTTCCCTTACAAGACAGACCTCTGGGTGAGGAATATTACGGGGAGGAGGTGGTAAGGATAGGGGAAGGATAAGAGGTTACCATTAAACTGGCCAGTTCTTGTTGTAATTGGAATAATATTCAAGAGACGATATGAACCCATCAAAGGTGTATGAGTGAGCAGACAATGGTTTCCAGAATATTCCTCCTCTAATACTTCCATGCTAGCTATACCACTGCCTTAAAAAAAATTCAAACCAAAGGCAACCTCTGGCAGCCCTCCTCCAGCTGCCAGACCTTCTTCCTTCTCTGAATCTGGAAACATATTCTTGTCTAACTCGCTAATACAAAAAAAAATCCTCTCAGAAAATCCTGGCTCAGCTACAGGATTCCAGCTTCATGTTTTACAAAATGGTACATTAATAAATAAATATATATAGTCATTTTAGGGTTATTATTAAAATCATGTGTTTGGTTTTGGAAAAGTGCCAAGGTCTCTAATAACTTGGAGGCTTGATACTCAGCTTACCCATGATTTTCCATTATGTGGGGAGCAGTACTTAGCTCTCAAGCGCTTTTTCTTGTCACCTATTTTGTATGTTGACCTCCACGCAGGAAGAAACATAAATACCTACAAATAGCTTTTTGAAGACAAAAAGAAGGAAAAAGGTGGGGGGAGGAGGAGAGAGATGATGAGGTTAAGTGAAATAAGTCAGTCCCATGCAAACAAGTATGGCATGCTCTCTCTCTCTCTCTCTCTCTCTCTCTTTTAAAAGAAGCTAGGAGGAAACAGAAACAAAACAAACTAAAACACAAACGGGAAACACAACACACCAAGGTCATGAAAGCAACCAGGGAAGGGGAGAGAAAATGGGGGAGTAAAACAGGGGTGAGTATGATCAAAGCACATTGAGTGTGTGCATGGAAATGTCACGATAAACCCTCATCGTCCTCAGATGCTGGTTATGGCTGAGAGAGGAGAAATGAAACCTGTCTTTTCAAATCCCTACTGATGAATATTTAAATGGCACGCTTTTTTTTTGGTGGGGGGGGGGGAGGGTGCCACAGTAAACAATGCCGGGGTAAACATCTCTACAGCAACAATATGTATGGTTATACTTCTCTTCCTCCACTAGCAAACACAGACACACACAGACACACACACACACACACACACACACACACACACACACACACACACACGACCAATAGAAATGCTTCCACACAATGGCAGAGCACCCCCTGCTGGGCAGGTGGAGAACTACCACCACCACCACCACCATACAGTAATCCTAAGGGACAGCTTCAACACCAGAAGATGCTGGCTTTCCAAAATGGTGCTTGCTGCCTCTTGGATGCCAGGTAGCCAAAAGCAGACTCCATAGATGGAAGGACCTTGCATCTTACACAGACAACTCGCCCAAACACACGCTCGCATCCGGGACCCCAACATCTGTCTCCCCCCCATCCCTGTCCTCCCCCCCTGGCCTGTGACAGAGTGTAACTCTGGTTTTAGCAGCCCTCTTAGCATGTCTGATATACAGAGATCAGCTGGCTAAGATAAACCAGCACCTTGAAAAGGTATATGGAGAAGTCCCTTTGGGGGAGATCATGTTTACTCCCCAAGCTTGTTGTTGTTGTTGTTGTTGTTTTTAATTTGCTCTATTTTCTCCTGTGTTGGTGGCTTTTCGTGAGGCCCTCGCAGCAGGAACATGTAGAATACAATATTATTTCCACATGATGCAAAATGTATCTGAGGCCACCCCTGCGCTTGTGACTGTAATGAATGTGTCAACGTCTGCTGAAAATCTTGTTAAAAAAGTACATTGCCTTCCTTCCAAGGAGCATTTCCCCCGACAACAAAACTCTGATTCAAAATTCATAACCTCCTGAAAAAAAAAAAGAAAAGAAGAAGAAGAAGAGTAGAACTTCCTTGAATAAAATCGTGTAGTGCTCAGATGTGCGCACATTTTGGTATTCACATAACATGCTTTTCTCATTCAACCCTGTTTGTCCGATTATTTTTCTTCCTCCTTTTGAAAAATCAAATCTGCGGCCAACAAAGGACTTCGAAGACTGCTTTTCCCTTACGGGGAGGGGTGGAGACGTGAGCTGCCTTCCCTGCCTCCCAGAAGACAGGATGCCACTGGAGCTGGCACTCAGGGCTGGCCCTAGGCTCCCCAGCCTTTGCTGTGTGCTTTGTTGTATGCGCCTTTACCCCCCTCCCGCCCCCCCGCGCCTGCTGACACCCAGCCCTCCTGTGAGTGACTTATAAATTGGACTCTCAATTACATTCTTCTTTGCCTAGCAATTAGCCATTAAGGAATGGCATGATCACAATGCAAAGACCGAAGCCACTCTCAGGACAACCCGCCAGGGGAGGATACCGTCCTGCAGCTCTCCAGCTTGCAGGCCTAAAAGTAAATGACCTTGAGTGCCAGTCCAAGCCATTGAAAAGTGACAACTCTATTCACTCCGTTACTGCCTCAGTTCCATCCTAGGCATGAAGCACTCAAGAGTGCCGAATATGTCTTCCTTCCCCAGCCTTCATTTGTATCTTCTCTGTGTCTCTGTGTCTGTCTCTGTCTCTCCCTCTCCCACCCCCAGCATTCCTCTCTCCCTTACCTATTCCTTCTGCATGTCCTTCTCCTGTCTCTCTCCCTCTTTCTCTCTCTCCCTCCATCTCCCTTTCTCTTTTTCCCAGCCCCTTCCTTCTCTCTGTCCACCCTCCCCCCCCAATCATTTAAGTGGTCTGTGCATTAAAAGTGGTTCAAAGGCTGTCAAGGGTGGCAATGAAATAATTAGTATCACATGAGGAGACATCTCATACAAGCAACTACACACACACACATACACACACACACACACACACACACACACACACACACACACACACACACACACACAGATAGAAAATGAGAAATGTGCCGAATAGGGCCTGTCAGTGGCATTATATGTAATAAGGACCATCCTTCAAGTTGCAAGCTAATTTTCCAATCTCACTCTTTTATCCTGACACGTACCCCCCCCCAACGCCTCCCTCTCCCCCCACCCGCACGAGTCTTTTCATGTTGAAAAATTTCCTAGCTTAACTTCTCATCAAAAGACTGCATTTCCTTTGTTCACCCTTGATTTGGAAACACTAATTCTTTCACTTATGTATTCTCATTGTAACAAAAAAAAGTAATACATGTTCATCACAGAAAAATGTTGAAAATATTGAAAGAAAAAAAATACAGAGAAGTAGAGAGGGAAAAAAATATTCTGTCTTATCCTAACTACCCAGAGGCTATAATGCTACCTTCCAACTTTTGCCTTTGCACATTTTTTTGAACATATATAAGAAACTACTGTGTGTATAACTCTGCAGAAGGACCGTTTTGTGTGTGTGAGACTGTGGAGTTTTTATTGTATCCATTAGGGAGCTGAGGGAAACACGTCAATACAAAAAAAAAGAGGACACAGTGACTCTATGTGGCTCATCGGCAAGGAAGATTAAAAACCGTCGTTAGCCTCCAAACAAGGAAATTAAGTGATTGTCACAAACACCCTGCGTGACTCGGCAGGCTGCATTAAGTTTTTTAACAGCTCAGTGGAATCTAATATCTACCTGACAACCCTGAGGGGAAAGGAGGTGGGGCGGGAGAGGGGGGAGTAGAGGGGGGGGGTTATTGCACCATTTCTTTGACTCTGTGCATTAAACAAGCAAACTTTGTACTGGCAGCTGGCCCTCGATCACTGACTGACCTCTACTTTCAATTAACTCGGTTGGAGGCCTCACAACACCTCTTCATGATATGAGCTAATAAGTCTTGTAGGCTCAACGAGGCAGGCAAGAATTGGTGTGTGTGTGTGTGTATGTGTGTGTGTGTGTGTGTGTGCATGCGCACGTGCGTGTGTGCATGTTGCAGAGCACAGCACACACCGGGGAAGTGTTACACCCACCGTGAAGAACAAGACAGGAAGGGTCAGATGGAGAGGTGGGCCTGCTGCTGTCTCCTTGCTAACTAGAAGCCTGGATCAGATGCCTCCTGAAGCGAACATCACCTCTGCTCCTTGCTCTCCTCTGGCTCACTTCCTGAGGAGTCTGCTTCCAAACGCTTGGTGGGGAGAGTACTCAAACCAATCCTTGACTCTTCCCCTTCCTTATTCCTTCCTTCCTTGGTCTTTCCCCAGCCATTCCAGTCCTTCCCTGCTTATGCTCTCCACCCCCCCCCCCCAATATCGTGAGGCATGAAGATAGAGGTTGACCACAGGGGCCAAACTACTCACAGGTCACCGGAGGCTGGGGGTCAGTGGGGGGGGCACAGGGGACTGGGCCTGTACCTAGAACTTGCCTGGCATGTGCCTGGACACGTGTAAGGATCTGGGAACGCTTCCACAGAGAATCCCCGCCCCGTGAGTTAGGTCTTATCAAAGAAATCCGAGTGTGTCTCAAATTTTAGGAAATCAAAGATTTAGGGGGGAATAAAAAAAATAGTGGAGCACATTGTCAGGAAAGTTACTAGAAGCTGATTTTAAAAAGAAAAAGGGGAAGCAGCCGAGCCAGGGGGAAGCTACGTCCGTGCAGCCACGGGTGGGAAAAGCCCCCACAGACTGAGAGGCACGGGCACAGGGGAAAGTCTACCGGCGGTCTCCAGACACAGGAGAAGGTTCTAGGCTCACGCTCTTCTTGCACAATTAGTTTGCTTGCATCTGCAGCCCTTGCAACGTGGTGAATGCCAGGTCACTTTCAAGGGCAAAGCTTTAAGGAAGAAGAAAGGTTTCCATGCGTTTCAGGAAGGTAATTATCCAGAACTGGCCATGCACGGACTCTGCAAATCCTTCTCTGTGAACATCACCACGAGCTATCTTCTCTCCTCTTGGGTTAGCACTCCCAGATTACCGGAGCTTCCCCGCCCCCGCCCCCAGGATAAGTATTTGGGGACCCCAGAGTCCTAGAAAAGCCAGTTCAGCAAAGGCCATTCTTCCTTCATGAATGAAAAATGCTTCGCTCAATTAGTTAAAAATCAGATTTGGGGGGCTTATCTCTAGGCTCAGCCAACTCATTGGCTGAAATGGGCACATTGTACGTGCTTCCTAAAGTCACCCCGTTTGTATTGCTCTGTTTTATCTCCCCTCCTTTTGAGAGTTTTTTTTAAGTGGGAGTCACGCTATTTTTTTAGGGGTCTGATACTGGGGCTTAAACTCAGGGTCTCACATTCTTGCTTTGCTTTTTTGCCCCAGGTTGGTGCTCTACCATTTGAACGACGGTTTCACTTCTAGCTTTTTCCTGGTAAATTGGGAGATGAGAGTCTCGCAGACTTTTCTGCCCAGATTGGCTTTGAATCTCAACCCTCCGAGCTCAGCCTCCGGGTAGCTAAGATCACCACTCTATATTAGAGATAGGCAATTCATCCTAACCCATTTTTGAGTTTTCTCCTCTTCTTCTCCTTCTTAGTTCAACTTCTTTCAGAATAAATACCACAGGGAGATGGGGGAAAAGAACAGAACAAATAAAGGAGTGAGAGGGGAGGAGAGAAAAGAGCAAGGAGCAAACACCTTGGCCACCTCCCCCAAAAAGACAAGACAAGACTTGAGAGCAGATGATTTTTTCTCTCTCTCTCTCACCATAACCTGGGAAATCAGCCCTGGAAACTGTTAGGCCATCTCAGAGGCTCAATAAACTCCAGCTCTTGTCAGGGTTGTGTTTTGATGGGGAGAAGACGGAGAATATAAATCTGCCTAATGGAAAATTACAGAAGAGTGTTTGGTTTTTTTTTTCCTTCTCCCAAGCGGAGGAGAATCCCCAAACCCGAGGCAGTGTGGCCACGCCCCTTGTCCTGTGAAAGTATGAAAGTAGGCGTGGCTTCTGCTGCCTCTTCACAAGATAAATATTCGTGCCAGTGAATTATTGCCCGCTAACCGCCCGAGATGTGGCACACCTGTTTTGGTTCTCCTCTGAAAGAGCCGGAGATGGCGCCTGGATGACAAGGCTGTCGGGTGTTAACAATGGACGCGGTGACAAACCCGAGAGAACAGCAAATGTCAAGTTCCTGATGCAACGGAGGTCCCCGGAGCGAGTCCATCTTATCTGACCCTCATCTTCAAACGTGGCTGTCCTTTATTCCACTCATGTCCCTGCAGTGAAAGCACTAGGGCATTTTCCCTCTGCCTTTCTTTTTAATGAATATGTATTAATTGCAAGAAGGAAGGCAGTTCATGAGTGCGTCTCCGCCAGTGCAAATTGTTTAGATTGTATTTGCTACCTGGGGTGCTCCTCCATACGCCCCTTCTCCCTCTTCTCATTCCTTAATAAGTGTACCCGTTACTTCCATCTCCTCCTTTGCTCCCTTCCCTCCCATCCCACACATGAGAGGAGACCTGGCCCTCTTCTGGGTGGGGCTGGCTTCTTGCACGCCACATGAGGATCTCCAGTTCCGTGGGTGCGCAGAGGAGAGCTGTAGGTGAGAATTGAATCTTAATTTGTGCCCCAGCCAGAATTAAACCTCCCTGTGGACCCTCTTCATCAATCGGTCATGCCAAAAGCTCCAGCCTGTTTTTGCTACAAAGTTTCTCATTCCGAATGGTTAGGATTTCAAATACTTCTACCCTTCTTTTCTTCTTCCTTCCCTCCTCTCCTCCATCCTTTTTTTCCCTTCCTTCGTTTCTCCCTTCTTTCATTTCTCTGTCCCTCCCTCATCTGCTTCCTTTCCTCCCTCCCTTCCTTTTTTTTCACTCACTCCTTCTTTCCTTCCCTGCTCTCTTCTTTGGTAGTAGCTTTTAGTTAATTACTAGAGTTAATACCTTCATCTTAAAAGTGTGGACTTGCAACTGAGAACCTCCCGATGCCACTGAGAATGGCATAGTCCTAAATGCACTCTATTTACCTCCCCTCATCACTGCAAATCAATAGAGCAATGTTCAGCACGCGAACGGCCCTATCTCAATGAATAATAGTTTGGCCAAAACATTGCCCATGTTCTTCTCTGAGGAACAGCCAATGTGGTTAGCTCTCCACCCCCTAACTGGAAATCAAGGGCCAGTTTCTCAGGGACAACAAAGTCTCCATAACACAGCTTTCATACAACTTTTCAGCTAACGTATCTGGATTTCCAGAGTGATTTCCACTTGTGATAGCGCTGTGTACACACCATCCAAAGAGAACCAAAGCAAACACCAGTCCATAGAAGATGGTTCAGAGAAATCAAAAGCCACTTTTGGAGCAAGGTATGGTGGCCCAGGTCCGTCATCTCAGGAAAATCCATCCTGGGTTCCATAGCAAGCCCCAATCTCCAGGAGAGAAAAAATAAAATCAACCTATGGTAGCATACTGCATATTCATCAGCAGCCATGAAATCAGTAGCCTTGTTTGTGATGAGTTGTTCTTAAGAGCAACCTGAGGAGTTCAGGGCAGTACAGGCAGAGCGTGGGTTTCATCGTGGAGGGTGGGTGTTTGTTCCCACCATAAAATGGACTTATCACTGTGGGCACTGCCACACCCGAAGGCTTCCAAGACACTGGAGAGTGTTTTCTCCCATTACAGAACACAAGTCTGTGGTGCCTGGCTGCAGGGAAAGTCTCCAGGAGGTAGCTGGGGACCACTGGGCCTTGTGGGGCAGGTGTGAGCAGGCAAGCGCCCCTCGGAGCCCTTCAGCCGGAGACATGATCAAAGCAACTTTTTATATGGTTGACCAGGACAGAAAAGATGTTCACCAGAGAACATCTGGTCCACCATGTGGACCAGAGAACGAACACTAGTGTCGTACGAAGGGTGAGAGAGAACAACAGGATAGTTCAGGATTGCTTCTGATGACCGGGCCTATTATTCCATTATTTTCTTGGTTCTTAGCACCACCCCTCTTTCTTTTGTTCTCTCTCTCGTTCTCTCTCTCATCCCCCTCTTTTCCCTTTCTCTTTCTCTCCATTTAGACTGAAGTTCCTAAATGAAACTGTCTGTGCGTGCAATTCTCATGTCAGTGTCACTACTTGTTTATTCTATTAAGAAAAGATTTTGATTCACATTGTGTGAAAAATCGGCCACTGTCCAAGGCTTCCTTCTGACAAGCCACTTCTTATTTCATGCGACGTAACAAGAACTTCTAATCACAAAACCCAAGAGCAGGCAGGAGGCTGGCCTTATCCAAGGGAACAGGGGAGAGGAGCGATTTTCTTTTTCTCGTTTCTTTTAAGCTCCTAAATAGCATCGCGACCCATGATTTGTCTGTTTCCAAATTGAATTGATAGCTCTGGCAATACCTGCACCATGTCTGTGGCCACAGTCTGGATGTAGCTAGCAGGACATTTCAACATCGCCACCGTTCAGAACTGATCACGGGATGTACAATTCTATGGAGAGGTAGATGAATGACTGACAGGCAAGGCTACTGCTGGAGACGGCTTTCTAAAAGCAAGAAGACGATTTGCCAGGACTTCTGAATCATTATCATCGTTGATAACAACGCTTCTTCGAGCAGCAAAGTTTGCAAACTATGTGGGAGCTGCCATCTTCCTCCCGCTCCCCATCTCCTTTTTATCCTCAGAGACTCTGATATGTGTGTGGCTAGAGTTGTTTTCCTTAAGCTAAGGAGCCTGTACACAGGTTGGTCCAAGATCAGTCTGGGCATGCTGGTCCTGTTTCAGATCTTCATCCCCCTCCAGCCCCCCCCCCACTCCCTGTATGGTGGAGTCCCTGCCAATCATTTTGCCTCTCTGTGATTCTTCTGGGTCTCTCCAAGGAATAGGAAACCTCTCGTTTCTAGCAGATGCACAGAGAGCCAAGCCAAGTCTGGCCAGAGGAAGCCACTGGGCAGAGCAGGTCAGCCCCTAAATTGGAAGCTGGGTTGAGGCATCCCAGCCTACTGTGGTAGGGTGGAGACTGAGTTGAAGGTCACAGGCATTGAGTTCAAGGTCACAGTCTTGCCTACTTACACGGAAATCCCCATTAAAAACTCTGGACCTAAGGCTGTCACTCTGTTACTAGAGCAGGGTATCCTAATTCCATATGGGGGCAGGTACCTCTGACCGGGGACCGTGAACCTATCCTCCACATACTGATCTGCCCCAGTAGAATGAGGGTAACCAAGACACAGCACCCACCCAAGGTCACTCTACAGTGGTGTCACATGCAAAGACCCAGATAAGCAGACAGCCAGGTAGGAAGGCTAGGGATGCCCAGAACGAGTGTCTGACCTCGGAAAAGGGTCAGGTTCTGCAGAGGGCTCTTTGCCCATGTGCACAAGGATACCTTATAGATCCATTTCAGGAAGCCACCATGAGGGAATTACATATGTAATTCCCCTGTGCCCTGCAATGCTTTTGTATTCACCAACATTTGTGTGTGTGCGCACACACACACACACACACACACACACACACACACACAGCTTTTCAGATAGGGTCTCAAGCTTTTGTCCCAGGCTGACCTTCACCATAATCCTCCTACCTCTGCTTCCCAAGTAGCTGGGATGGCCACCATGCCCAGCTCCATGAGCTCAGCTTTAAACAGGACACCCATTCACATTTCACAGCATCAGAAATGCTTGCCAGGATTACACATCTGCCATAAAATGGCAGTGCTGGAAGGGTACTGCGAGGGTGGCCTGCAGACCCGTTCCGTTATTCAAATCTGCACCTCTGTCTGACGGGCCAGGTGTGCACCATCCTGTGAGCAGATGCTGATGAGGCAGACACAAAGGCCCTGGACCTCCAGGGAGGTTACAGGTGGTGGAGATCAGTGACCCCCTCAAAAGGAAAGAACCCTGGAGCAATGCACAGAGTGGCAAATGGTGCTCCGAGCTACAGAGAAAACCCATACAGTAAGGCTATGACACCACACAAAAGCAGCCAGATGGGTTGTGCTTATGAGTGAATGAAATTAAAACCCAAACACGACCTTCGTCACTTCTAATTGTATTACATGAGTTCAGTGTCTCCCATACATGGTATGTGTGCGTGTGTGTGCATACATACTACGTATTGATATGGACATATACAAGTTTGATGACACAGGTACAGTTGAAGAGGTACAGGCAAGGATTTAGGGACATGCATGAGGATTGAGAGATGATAGACAGATAGATGATAGTAGTTGGTCAAGCTGGACAGATGATAAACAGATGAGAGAGAATTCTATAGAGAACTAGATAGATAGATATAGGAAAATAGAGATGAACAGAAGTAGATAAAGACAGACATAGAGACAGATACATGACAGACAGAGAGTGACAGGTCAATGGCTGGTTGACCCCCATCAGTGATATCCAGTCATAGCACCACATTCATGCGCCATGCCCAGCATTTTCCAAGCCTCTCTCAAAATAGCCTATTTCCTCTGGGCCTCAGCAGGCCTGTCGGCCCAGCAACCCTCACTGCAGGAGAACAGCAGTCAAGGCACTGGCATGGCGGGTCACAGGCCAGCAGGAGGACCGTGCGGGACCCACCTCCGTATCCACACAATGGCTCACTCCTGCTCCTCCAACAGCAGCTCGTCCCGTCCCTTTCCTAGCTCTGAGTGGCTGGCGACCTGACAGAGACCCCACACGGGTTTTCAAATTCCCTTCACAATAATGCATTGGTTGGGAATGTGAGGGCCCTATCATGGGGGGGGGAGGGGGGTTGGGGGGAAGTAGAGGTAGTCCTACAATTGTCAGTCCACAGCACCGTGTCAGACACATTGTGAATTGGCTCAGGCTAGGACAGGATGAGCTCTTCAAAATCCTATTACCACAGACTCAGAGTAGCAATAACGGGCTTCTATAGAAAGAAAGAAAAAAAAAAGCCCTCAATTTCCAAAAATAGTTTCCCACAAATGGAAGAAAAAGAAAGAGCTGGCCTCCAAATGACCAAATGACCCTAAAACAATCACTTATCCCCCCCATCTTCTGTTGGAAAGGATTAATCCTTCCCCACCCATTTTTAATAACAACACCTCAGCACGAATGACTTTCCTTCTAGTCTACATGCTATGTCCTTTGGCAGCATGGTGCATGAGACTTCTGAGTGAGCCCAACATCTTCTGTGCAGCCACCACCGTTTGATTGAGCGTCTCAGAGGGCACTGGCTGCACCAGGAAAGAAAATCCTTTGGTTTTCAGAAAAACAGTCCACATCCTATGGCTTTCAAAACTCATGGGGTTGGGTGGCGCCATCTTGAAAGAGGGAAACTGAGTCCCGTTACATTTGGAAACACTGATCTACCGAGTCATGGGTGAGAAGTGGGTCTCCATGGGGGGAGGAGGAGCTGTATGCCTTCTCAGAAGTGAGTTCTGAGTCCCCCATCCTGCTGGGTGAATTCCCTGGAGTGTAGATGATACAGGTATGTTCAATTCTGGCTAAGCCATTCGAGTCTCTAATGACAGCACCAGGCTTCCTTGACATTCTCTGTGGGTCTTAGCAATCACCATTAGGTAAAAATACCCAAAACAACACCTCAGAACAAGCAACTCTACAGGTTGTGTGGTTTCTAGGCCATCTCTAAATCATGACTCGGGCATTCTGGAGATTTACAGTCCACCTTTGGTTTTACCACGGCTCATTTCCATGTTGGTTTTTCCTTCATTTTCTGGCTTCACGAGGCTTGAGCTCCAATCATGCCATTGTTAGGTCAGCTAGTGGCTGGTTTTCATGAAGGAGACCCACTTAATTGTAGGCTGAAGCATAATACTCCCTCTTGTCTCCCTTCGTGAAGATGACGGAGGAAATGATGTGTTCCACAACTCATAAAATGGTGGAGTCTGCCCAGCCTGAACTCCCAAATCACTGTTTTGAACACAGTCCCCAATGACTTCCTGAAGATGCGAATAGATAGCAGTGTCCTACGAAACTACTGATGCTTGGCAAGTCAATTTGTTACTGCAGCATAACCTTGCTTACCCTGACTAATTGACTCTCTAAAGAAGACATCGCCTGTCCTCAAAGCACCTTCTAACTCTGCCTGAAAACGAATCCATCTGCTCCCGGGTTGGTACAATGACAGACGCCCCACAAGACTCTTCACAGTATTTATAGCGATGACAGACATTTCTGTGTTGCAGAGTGCAGAATTTACAATAAGTTTTTCTATTAAAACTCACAGCCAGCTTCTTGATCATTGTGTAAGGCATAAACATCTAGTGTTTAATTTAGTCCTGGCTTTACAGCCCTTTCTAGAATTAGCTTGAGCTCTGGGAAAGAGACATGGGGGGACCACGTCCTATTTATGGGAAGGGGGTCAGGCGGAAGTTCACTATCACTTCCTCTCACCTAAGCTCATGGGCTTCTCTCTTGGACATGGGGGTCAGTCAATGCTGAGGTTATTTCCAGGAGCTCAATCTGAGAAGAGGCTCCACCTCAAATGCTTCAAGTCTTCATCGGATGCTGCTGGGACCTGGTCCTCTTTGTAGCAATGGGATGTTCTCAGCAGGAAGTGGGCGCGCGCGCGCGCGCGCGCGCGCACACACACACACACATACACACACACACACACACATGCACACACATACACACACACACACCACTAATTTGGCATTCTCATTTGAAACCTGAAAGCCTCTCATCCCCTATACCCCACCTTCTCAAGGAAACTGGGACTGCTCTCTCCCAGAAGAGAGAGAAAAAGGACAGAGAGAGAGACAGAGACAGAGACAGAGAGATCAATATCTAATAACTAGCCCCTATGTGAAATATTACACACTTGAGAATACGTATATATACTCTATTGACCAGTCTCCTGAAAAGTGAAGTTACTCGAAGATAAATCTATGTTTAGCTGGCCTGGGCTGTCTAAGCAGCTTCAAAAACAGAATCGACTTTCTTGTGGTTGTTAAAGCCGGGTGTCTGATAAAGGGTCAGCCTGGGTGGGTTGCTGGTGAGAGCTATCTTCTGGTCCACCCACAGTATCCTTCTCAAGCATGTCTGACTTTTCTTGAAGGGCTACAAATGCTGTTGATTTAGGGACCACCATAATCTCATTCGACTTCATTCCCTCCTAAATGCTATCCACAAATACAACCACAATGGGGCAGACTGTGATCATGGCGTCCAAATTCCTGGCAAGAACAACTTCCAGATAAGCACAGATAGGATTTGTGCATCCCTGTTCTGTTCTCTTTGAGCAGTGGAAAGATGCCATCCTACAGTCTGCTGGCCACTCTGACTTTCTTGTGCTCCTTCTACACAGCCTGTATTTGCTTGCGGTGCGCGTTGGAAGTTATTGTCTTTTGTTTGTATCGCTGTCATGTGCTCTGGGTGTTTAAAACACTGTGTAGAGTTCTCCTGAGCTTCTTGAATGGGTGAAGCATGTGGTAATTTGTGGTTCCTGGGGAGAATTTGGCTATCGAACACACACCGTCTTCTCACCATTCCTCTTTCTGGGACTTAGATGATCCATCGTCCACTTCTGGTGTTCTGTGCAGAGAGGATTTTCCCCCATGTTTCACACTCAGCAACGTACACTGAGGTGCACCAAACGGGCTAGCCTTTCCACCCCTGTGTCCCACAGGTAAGACCATCAGGAGACACCGTGTTCTCAAACAATTTTAACTCATTGCTTCCTATGATTGCCCCTTCCATTAAATGATTATGCAGATTTACGCTACTTCCTGCCCTTAGCTGTGGAGTCAGACATTAGTCATGTCAACAAGGAGCCTTCTCTCTCTTTTTTCTTCTTCATTAATATGGGAGATGATTTTTTGTTTCTTCACACATCTGATGATTTTTAAAAAAAGAAATAAAGGCCATCCTGGCTGATGAATCTCAGAGAGTGGATTTTGTTATCTCATTCTGAGAAGCGTTGGTTTTCATTTGGCAGCAGGCAGAAAGTCTGGCTGGGTGTGAACTTCCATTCTGCATAGCTACTCTGGTCAGCCCATGTCCACTGGCTTCCTCCAGCCCTCCCACGAATGTTTCCCAGGGGGGCGCCCTGGAACAATGTGTACGCATGCACATAGCAGAGGTCAACGAGGACCTGGGCAAGTTCACAGGCACCCCGGGAGCTTCCTCCCCCACCTACCGCCACGTGCTGCGTTCGCGGACTTCCATCCTCACGCTTGGTTCCTGCCTGCCCTGTACCCCAGGGCAAGTGCCAAGGACCTGAACTTTCCCCCAGCTGCCTTTCCTACCACCCAAGGTCAGCCCTCTTTCATGTCCACCTCCTCATGCTTACTGGTGGATGCCCTGTAAGAGATGGCAATATTTAATGCTACCTTGTCCAGGATTTATCATTGTTATCTGTATTAGTCCAAAGCAAGCTACTCCGTTGCTGCTATAAGACAAAACTGCTGTTGCTCATTCTTTAACGGCTTTATTGGAATATAATGGGCACATTAAAATTGCGTAGATTTAATGTGTATGCAAATATATGCAGATAAATAAATGAACCCCAAGCCCATGGGCATAGAAACTGGAAGCCGTTGCCACAATCCAGGCAATGAACACACCCATCACTGGAGAAAGTTCTACGGTACTTTAAAGATAATTTGGCAGCACTCACATACAGCATTTCAATAAACTCCATGGGCCTGCAGCAAGGTAGTGGCTTCTCTTCAGCTCTGTAGATTCTGAACACAAATATTCATGGCAGAGCTGAATATAAAGGTTGAAAACCAAAGTAGCCTCCGTATGTAAAAGAGAGAAGGAGAGGGGGAAAAAAGAACAGAAAAATTTCAAGATAGCCATGCCACAGCCACGTTCTGGAGCCATTAAGAGTGAACTTGGAAAGAACTGGCCACAGTATAGCCAGGACTGTGTTATAAAATGCAGGCACCAAAATCTAAGAAGAAACAGTCCACGCCACAAACAGTTTCCATCTGATGTGGGGGACCTGGAGTGAATGCTAAAATTCCACTCTGATTTGTGGAAGATACCACATCCCTGGTGGCCTCTGCTGCCCCAGGGCAGGGGTGGAGGTGAGGCGGGGATGCCTAGAGTCTCAAATCAGGCCCTCCACATCAGAACATCCCCAGCACCACTCCCCTAACTGAATGGCCCGGGACTGCTCTGTTGACCTTCCTCCAACTTGTCATGCTCTGCCTCCATCAAAGGCAACCAATATTTTGTTGGAGACAAGTCCACATGTAACCAGGATGAAAGTGGTTTTGAATAGTGACATTACCCCCCTCCGCCCCTGCCAAACAGCTCCCAGTCTTGCTCAGATAAAATAGCTGTGGGATTTCCACACACGTACTACCACATCCAACCTATCCCCATCTCTCCCAAGGACACACAGCAGGCCGTGAGGTCTCTGGGGATCTTGGTTGAGCTGTTTCAGTTTATAAGCATTTGGCTAATGACCTAATCACAGACAACTGGCAGAGAAATATAGACAACTGGCAAAGGAATGTGTGTGTGTGTGTGTGTGTACATATTTGTTTATCGAGGAGAGTTACTCTGAAATGTAGCTAAACAGCCCATATTCTCCTGTTTTTCTTGTTCTTTTCCTCTGCCTAATTTCTCATCCTTTCAAAATCACAGAGGGGGAAAAAAGCCAATTTTTCCCCTACTATTTTTGGGGCAAATCTAGGGTTTTCTGCAAGAAATAAAAAATAAAAAGCAGTATTCTTCCTTCCTCTCCACCCCCGACTCCTACTGGCGGGCCAAGTACCTTTAATTCAGTTCAGTAAGTTCTCTTTTATTCGCGCACATCGATTATTCCTTTAAAAACAAAATAATTTCCACTCGAAGCCTTTCATCTGTTGTTCTCAGCACTTCAGAAACTAATTAATTTCCACAATATGCCTGGATCAGCACTCTCTCCCTTTTGTTTCTCAGGGCAGGAAACAAGCCGATGAAATTTAGCAGACTGTTCAAGGTCAAACAGCAGGTCCACATCTGAGCCTAGAGTCCCCCTGACGTTCAAGTTCAAGGTCAGGGATAGAACCAAGAGGCACAGAACCCTGGGGTACCATCCCAAAGGGAATTCACACTATACCATCACCTGTGTCTACACTACATGATGATTGGTGAGTTCACATTGAATGGCGACTAGAGGGGGCGGGGCTTAGGTGGGGACAGTTGGCTCATTGGCATACGTCCCAGCTTCCTGGGTGCCCTGGGGTGAGCAGCCCATGGCTCTGCCTGGACACAAGCCCTCCCTGGTGTATGCCAAGACAGGCTGGCTGGCATGAAACATTTGAAACTGAACCCGAGTGTTTTACCTCAGGGGCTTTGTCGGGAGACTTAAAGGTCATTAAAGGTCACTTGGTTCCCTACTGGGAGCCAAGTTTTACACACTTACACACACACACACACACACACACACACACACACACGTGAGCCTTGTAGGGGCCTTCAGTCACCATGATACAATGTCTTGTCATAGGGTCAGAATCCCCAGCTCACCGGGGACAATCCCTGCGATGAAGAAGAGCTCCGGAGTGTTCCGCTGCAAATGCTGAATGAAGGCCTCGGTCTCCCTTAGAACGCCCGCACCAGCCAAGGGAGCGTCCGGAGACCAGCCTATGCTGCCATTCCATCTCCCAGGTCCCAAACTTCAGCGAGATCATGGGCCGAGATGGGGTGACAAATGGACAGAGGTCCCAGGAGCAGTGAATTCTCAGAAAGGGAACTGCCTGCCCCCCTCCCACGCCCCAGGGATGGGAAAGGTCATGAGTAGGAGGTAGGACTCAATGAATCTTCTAATGACTGGATGTAAACGAAGATGAAGTGGTCTTGGGAACTGGAGTCTCAGAGTCGCTTAATTCTGTGTATCAAAATGAAATAATGGCAGGTTTCTGGGTCTACCGACAGAAGGCTGAGATTTCCACCAACGCCACGAACAGACTGTGCATTCACGAAGGCCCACCAGACACAAGTTCCAAAGAAGAGCTGGGGCTGGCTGCAGAGAACATGACAGGATCCACTCTGCCGTGCCAGCTTGATTGCATCCTGGTTTATGACCCAACCACCCTTCAAGAAAGAAGACAGGAATTGCTGGCCTGATTTAGGGAATGTCTGACAACCAGCAATTACTGAAGACTTCCCGGCCTTCTTCCTCCCCGACTTTGAGGCGGGTGATCGAAACGGTCGATCACTCATCTGATGTTTTTCTCTGATAAAAAATAAAATTAAATTAAAAAAATAGGCCCTGTGCCGTGTCATTTCGACGGTGCATACATTTACCAGAGTGTAAACGATTAATTTATGATCCAATTTTCTTGTCAACTTGAGGGCTGCTTTTTAAAATAAATAAATAATAAATAAATAATCCCCGTGAAGGAAAGGAGGGAATTTAGCATGCGATCGACTTCTCAAGGTTCTCATCAGAAGTGTGACCCAGTATTTATGGATGGCCAGCTACCCTGGGGGCCTGCCTGCAGTCCATTAGAAGGTCCTGGTCTCGGGTGGAGAGTGAGGGCAGCCTTCTTATGCTAGAATTGGAATCAAGGATGTCATCCATCACTTTCTATCAGGTCACGTGTTCTCAGACCCCGTGGGAGACGATGGCGTTGGGCTTTTAAAATGTTCTGTTCTTCTACCTTTGCACACACAAAAAGACAGTAATGATTGTCCCCGCAGTACAAATTAAGACTGCATGGAGTTGGCAGCCTCTCCATCCAGGACAGGCTGTGATGGGTACCAGCATGCCCTGACTGATTTAGAAATCACATGACAATCCTCCCGACTGCACATGCGTCTCTTTGAAATAAAACCAACACAAGATTCAGTGTGTTCGCTTCACCGAAAACAAAGATACCGCAACAAACACCGGGGTCTCACGCCTGTCATCCTAGCTACTCGGGAGGCTGAGATCCGAGGATCGTGGTTCAAAGCCAGCCCCGCCAGGAAAACTCTGTGAGACTCTCATCTCCAATTAACCACTCAAAAACTGGAAGTGGTGCTGTGGCTCAAAGTGTTAGAGCACTAGCCTTGAGCTAAAGGGCTGAGGGACAGCATCTAGGCCCAGAGTTCAAGCCCATGACCGGACCCAAAAATAAAAAAATAAAAAAACTTTAGGATACGCATTTCGTCTCCTCCTCCTCTTGTCTACTCATCCGGCCCATAAATACATTCTGCTAACTTTACCTAAAGCCTTGCTGCCGAATGGATCTCGGTTACCAGAGCTGTCTTCTTTCTCTCTAGGAACAGATACATTTTGTTGTTGTTGTTGATGTTGTTATTGACTTAACCCACGGCAGACACAGGATCTCCTGAAGATGTGAGTCAGATATTGACATTCCTCTGCTTAGAACCTGCTGTGGATTTCTCATGTACCCCCAAATCAAATCCAAACTTTTTTTTTTGTCAGCTATGGTGCTTGAACTCTGGGCCTGAGGGCTGTCCCTCAGCTCTTCAGCTGAAGGTGAGCACTCTACCACTTGAGCCACAGCACCACTTCTGGTTCTCTGGTGGTTCACTGGAGATACGAGTCTCATGGACTTTCCTGCCTGGGCTGGCTTTGAACCATGATCCTTAGATCTCAGCTTTCTGGGTTACTAGGATTTACAGGTGTGAGCTGTTGGCGCCAGGCTTTCAGTACATTTTTTAAAGTAATGAACGGAAGCACAAAACATATTCCCAGAAGCCCGCTGAAGTTCAAGACGTGGGACTACAGGAGGCTGCTTTGGACATGTCTCCCCTAGGGCGGGAGAGAACCTTTTGTCCTGGCCTCTCTTGAGACGGAGTGGAAGGACTTATGGGGCTTATGGTGTGTGTAAACACACCTGCACACACACATACACAAGGAAACACCCATGCCTGCACAAAATGCCGATGGCAGCAGCATACCTTCTAATGAATGGATTCGCATCCATTTACAGAGTGGCACAGGCGCCCTGTGCAGCGGGGAGAGGGGGAGGGGAGGAGGACCCCTCCCAGGTGTCCTCCCCCAGCTGCCAGGAAAGGGCGTCCCAAACCTACCCCCCCCCCCCCACGGCAGCCCCAACACACCCAGGCCGGCCCTGCATACCACACAGCTGGCTGGCTCCCTGCTTCCTCCAGCCTGGGACCCTGGTGGTGGCCCTGTGGATTTTTAATCCCCAGCTTGGCCACCGGAGTCCCCACCCTCCCTCAGCCTGATCTGCCCCTGCAGTGGCTGTGTCTCTGGGGCCTCCGTTCATCTGCTCAGGGGTGGCTGTTGCCTGAGCTGAATTGGGGGGGGGGGGGTTGTCGTGAATGGTCCCTGTGGCTGTGGGTGTCAGGTGTTCCTTCTTCGAGCCCACCCCATCCCCCTCCTGAACCGCCATGTAGAGGAATCCAAGATCAAAACAGCCGGGTTCTCAGATGTGTAATTGGACTAAGTGGGCCTTCATTAGAGAGTTAGGGGGAATCAAACTCCACTGGGGATGGGAGGGAAGGTATCTCGCATTTCAAAAGCCAGGTGCCCTGCTTTGCTTTCATGTGGCTGGGCCTGAGGAGCTCCTCTCTGGAGCCCCGTCCAGGGGAAGGGACTAAGACGGCCTTAATCATCAAAAAGTATGTTAGACAAGCAAAGGAAGTCTTTGATAATGGGCTGGGAGGGTGGCCCCTCCCCGGCCCACCTCTCTCCCTTCACCCCCCCCTCCCACCCTGGGGTATATACTGTGCCTCTCCCTTATTCTCTGGCCTTTGGCCTCCCGCTGCACACAGGGCCGGCTCTGCATCTCCTCTCTACTCTGATTTCAGAACTCGAGGTGGCACATGATACAAAATGAGCAATAAAGCACCTGCAACCAAAAACAGAATCCTCCACAACTAAGACCCACCGGACCGACCGGCTCTCACCTCAGAAAGGAAACAACAACACAAAGCCAAGCTGGTTTAGGAGAAACAAACACAAAAACCAAGTTATTAGTTCAGGAGGTTGAATAGCTCAAGGCGTGGAGGGGATGCAGGCACAGCTGGATTCGGGATGTTGTCAAGAAGGCCATTTTGTCGGAAACCTCCCACACCACATTTCTCCCTCCAGGCCTGGTAACCCCCGTTCTAATTTCTGCTTCCAGGAGGTCAACTCGTGTAGACTGTTCATATGAGTGAGCTCGGGAGCGTCTGTTTGTTTCCACTAGCATAAAGGCCTCTAGATCAGCCCCTGCCCGGTGGCTGCAGATGGACCCTCCTTTTTCAAGGCTGGGTAGTACTCTAGCCTACGAGGTATTGTACATGCAAACACGTTTACTTTTTATTTTTAAAACTTTTAGTTAAGAATGAGAACTCATAAAAGAAAAAAATGCATTTAAAAAAACACTCCTGTGGGGTGCCATTGAGTCTTGGTTCGAGTCTGTGAATGGATGTTTGAGTTCTTGGCCTCCAAGTTCCATGACTTTGCTCAAGTCTCCTCCCCAACGCTCACGACTACACACATTCGGCTTCCACCAAGCTGACTTCCAAACATAGCTGGGTCAGACACACCCACCTGCTCCTTGCCCACACAAAGGGACCAAGAGAGCTAGAGCAGCAGGCATGGAAGAGGGCGGGAAGGAACTACAGGAGGAAACCCAGGCTCTGGACCATGCATGCATAATGGGATGGACCACAAAGCTGGCAGGGCCCCCGCCCTCCACTCCAACAACAAACACAGCTCAACTTTACAGAGAACCAGAACCCCAACCAACCACAGCCAGCAGCGGGGTTAAAAATATAATCATCAGGAGGCCCAAAACCGCTGAGCCCAGCGGGATGTGTCCCATGTTTCGTGTAACCTTGAGCAGAAGGCTGCTTTACAAGCCTGTAAGCAGATTTATCACCCCCAATATCTGGAGTTTAAGTTGATGCTAACGGCTTTTAAAAAAAAAAAAATACTTCTCACTTTACAAGGTGGTTTTTCTGTCCCCCCTCCCGGCCCCCTCCACCCGTCAATCCAGCCATGTCCCCCTCTCCGACTGCCCGTAGATAGCTAGGTGCATAGGGAACTGAACCACGGCTCTATAGGAACATCAGGCTCACGATGCTGAATGCATTCCAGAACCATCCAGGGGAGGGGCGTGCCTCAACTTCTGTGCCCTCCACTGCAGAGAGGGGTGAGGACCAGCAGGGGGCAGTGTGGGGAAGGGGGGAAGGCAAGCCAGGGGTAGGGTTACCCTACCCGCCCCCCAGCCCCAGCCCCGGGAGCCATGGCTTCCCTGTCGAGTCCAGAACCTGTGTTCCCCGCCCTAACACTGCTCCATGCTCCTTGAGCCTCATCTTGTAGCAACCATCGGCCAACACAAGCTCACCTCGCTTCTAACAGATGTCTGCCGGGGTGGGGAGGGGGGACTCACATCCTCTAATTGTTATAGACATGGGTCTTTTTCATCAATCACCCCGTCTGGTAGTTAGAAGCAGGAAGTGGACTTAGTTGACCACTACCCCTCGTCCACCCTGGGCACACCACCACCTCTGAGGGATGAAAAACACGGGCTCTGCCAGCTCCGGTGGCTTGACCTTGCCCCTGACCTTGATGCCGACCTTGTCGTTGGCAGATTCACTCCCCTGGTAGCATCTTCCCGTAGTCATGCAGTGACCAGGGTGGCATCAGCCATCCGGAGACATTTTAGAATGAATGTGAGTTGAGAGTCTTTGGAAGGGGGAGAGCATTTCCAGAAAGCACACAGAGGGAAGGTATGGAGACCAAATGCCCCTGTCCTGTCCTTGTCCACACACTTCTGCATCTATGAAGGATGCGGAAGCCACGCAGGGTAGGGATGAGTTTCTCGGGTGGTGGGGATAACGCTGAATTCCACGCAATAGTCATTCTCTAGTTAGAAAATGACGTCCCGAGCAGGGCAGGGCGGTTCACGCCCATCATCCCAGTACTAGGGAAGCGAGGACAGCTCCAACCTGACTACGTGACAAGATTGTGTCTTAAATTAAGAAAAAGGAAGCCGGGCACCGGTGGCTCACGTCTCTCATCCTGGCTACTCAGGAGGCTGACATCTGAGGATCGCGGTTCAAAGCCAGCCCCAGCAGGGAAGTCCGTGAGAGTCTTATCTCCAATAAACCACCAGAAAACTGGAAGTGGTGCTGTGGTTCAAGTGGTAGAGTGCTCGCCTTGAGCTGAAGAGCCCAGGCCCCGAGCTCAAGCCCTATGACCAACAACAACAAAAATTAAGGAAAGGAAGATGCAGACATATGTCTGAAGGTGAGGGGTGGTGTGAGGTAAATGCCGGCTCCATCAGAGCACAGACAACGGCCATGGTCACCACCTGGGCCAGTCTTTAACTAAAAGGCCACATCACAGCCCCCCGGAAGGGAAGCGCTTTGTATGCTTGCTCAAACATTCTCACCAAGCAGCCTGGCAGAGAAAACTCCTCACAGCTCCTCCATCCTTCAAAGATGGAGTTCTGGGGTAGCAGAAGGAGATGAACAGGCAGACCTCTGAAGGCCCCAGGTTCTCTTACTTTGTCCCAAGAAGGATACGTGATTCCTTCCGGGTACAGCCTGGACAAACACATCTGGCTTATGTCAGATGTAAAAGAAATGTGTTCAAGCCTTCTGTGAGGGAGACACGCGTAGGAAGAGAAGTCGGAGGGGATTAAATTGGGAGCGACATGGACACCCTGGTAAGCCCCACTGAATTGCCATGCATTTCCGGGGAACAGGGGAGAGAGAGATGCGATTTTTGCTGCAATATTTGTGTATTATTTTTATCTCCCCGCACAAATAAGATGATGATTGGATTCAAATCACATTTCAAATGGGGATTCATCGCTGAAATGTCAGAAATGAGGTAGCACTCCACCCTTGCGACACCTTGAAATCTGTTCCCTAAAAGGCAATTTCAGCAGAAAAGTATGGTTAACCTTGAATAGTCAGATTAATGATGCAGGGCCTAACTGCGTGGGGCGCCGATGAATAAACAAAACTTTACAGGCGCATTTAGCCATGTCAGAGAAGCAGAAGGAAAGCAAAGCCAATCAGGAGAGATGAATGGTAGGAAAAAGAGAGAGAGATTTCGGGACAGAAAGAGACTGATGAGCCACAGAAAGCCAGACGTGATGCCTCTCCCTTCCCCTAAAATTTTCATATCCTAGGAGATCCTTTATGCTCCGAAAGACAGACAAAAATCACCAGATCTCATCCCTGGACCCTTCAGTCATAACTGCTGCTTAATAACTGGTTCCCATATTCGGAGCCACTGTATCACTCATTTTAATCGACATAATGGTTCTCAGCTACTTGTTCTTAACCTCAAAGAAATAAGTAAGGAGAGCAGGATAGACAAGAAAATGGTTTTACTGCCCACAGGGTCAGAAGAAAAAAAAGAAAAGATGCACAATCATCACTCTGCCTTTCCCCAAATACAGAGCATACTGCATAGGATGTATCACAAAGCAGACTCTGAAACAGGACGGAGCCATGGCCGGATACCTCAGGGCACCGGCAAGGTGAGGAAGAAGATGTTTATGGTGAGAAGCAATCAGTGCTATACACAAGGTGCCCTGAGGATGGTGGCGTTGCTCGTCGCGTTGGTCAAGGGTAGGTTGGAAATGCCGAGTGCTAGCTGTGATCTGTGAAATAAAAGCACTTGATTGGCTGGTGCTGGACTGGGTGATGTAAACTCGGACATCAGCAACAACCAACAACTTCACTATCTTGATGGAAATGGATGGTGTCTTTTCCATCGGATGAAGAATTCTTCCCCTGAGGTTCTATTTTAGGGGAATATGCCCCCCACCAAAGAGATGTGTGCAAGGACAATCACAATCACAATACCTGTGAGAGGGGGAGACAAAAAAGAAGGAGAAAGAAAGCCTAAGGATGACCTTCCAACCACACTCTGATTCCACCCAAGGGTAATGAACAGTGACCGCCATTTTGCTTTCAGCCGAACTTCCACCATCTCTGCCTTTCTGTGCTTTATCTCTGTTTCGTCCAGGATACAGCTCTAGTAAAGGAGATTGCACACCTTCCAGATAAACTCAGTGCAGCTGAGAGGGCTGATGGGGGGTGGGGGTGTCTACAGCCCACCCGTGAGCCCTCCACCCCTCCACTCCCCCACAACTCCCATCCCAAGGCCAACATTCATCCCTTTGGTGTCCCTTCCCTGCCCTCATTCCCAGGACTTAGAGCACAGACGGCATCCAATGTAAGCCTTGGAACGAGCAACTATCTTCCATTTCCCACGTGGCTATTTAAAGCCCTGTCAATTCCCTCCCCCTCCCCCAAATCCCATCTTCACTCTCCTCTCTCTCCCTTCACCACCACCACCCACCTCAGGCAAGACAAGAACATGCCAGCAGAGAAGAACATACTCTAAATCCTTTGCTGTAAAACTCAGACGTTCAGAGACAAACTTTCTCTTCAGGCAGCAAGAGGTCCACTCTCATATGTGTTCCCCACTGGGGGACACGGCTATCGGGTGAGCCAGGTGATAATCCCATCACGGTTGACAGAGGTATGCATCCTGGGACCCTCACCAACGGCTCCCATCCGGTCAGCCTTCTCCAGACTCCTTGCCTGTCTGCCTACCTGGCCAGCATTCCTCCATCCTCCACAGCAAAGCTCCTGTGTTACTGTTACGTTCTTACTCCCTGAGATCCACACCGTGGACCTCCTTGGCCCACCATGCCACACCACGCTAACCCTGAGGTTGCATCTCTGATCCTTATAGGCCTTCCTCTCAGTGGACCCCTCGGCATAATTTCCCTCTTGGAAATTTTCTCCCCTCACACCCACTGTCTCACACACCTGCGCTTCCTTCCCCTCTGTGCTTGCTCTGGTCCTCTAGGGTCCCACTGACTGCCACAGCACTGGGCAGTGAGTGGAGCTGTTAGAACTTAAGCTGATGTTTGGATTGGCCAGAATGTGTGGTGGGCCGCTCCGGTTTCCCGGCCACCTGATCCCATTCCCTCATTCGGCCTCTCTTCTTTGTGACCTGTGGTTTTACATGCGATTGCTCCCTGGAGCCTACTTGAATATTCTAGTCTCAGCTGGTCTCTCCCAGCCGCCCAACCTCAACAGTGCCCACCCAACTCAACATCTTCCGCCTGATCTCTGCCGCCACAAGTCAGTCCCCTCCCCTCTAGGACCCTGTTGAGAAACAAAGGCAGAGCTGTCTCTCCTTTGTATGCACCACAAGGTTCTTCTTCTAGGCCCTGCTGCCCAAACGCTCCTCCTTGGGTTCAGTTATTTCTCCATTGCTCCTTTTCATTTATTTATTTATTTTGGTTGGTCATGGGGCTTGAACTCTGGGCCAGGACTCTACCACTTGAGCCACAGCACCACGACTGGTTTACTGGTGATTCACTGGAGAACAGAGTCTCATGGACTTTCCTGCCCGGGCTGGCTTTGAACCGAGATCCTCGGATGTCAGCCTCCTGAGTAGCTAGGATGACAGGCGTGAGCCACCGGCATCCGGCTGCTCCTTTTTTTTTTTTTTTTTTAAACCAGAGCCAATCTTCTCCATGAGAACCACGCTGCCCATCCCATGCCTCCATCCCTGCCTCCCCTCCTCTAGCTCCAAACCACACCAGTAATCATCCCCCCCAGAGGCGATCAGGAGACACTGTAAATAGGACCCTCACAGGCGGAGACCAGGGGGCTAGGGAACAGGAGCTCCAGCCTTAGGTGGAGCCATGAACTTGAATGCAGAGGATGGCCTCGGGGGAGGATGGGGGGCTGGCACTGGAGCTGAGTGTGGAAAGAGTAGGGGGAAGAGCAACCCCACAGCGGAACCAGGCACTGCCAAAGCCCCGAGGGCACGCACAGCTCAGCTAGAAATAGAACGCGTCCCCAAATTGGCCATGGCTGCGTGCACTCTCACACACACCCCCAGGACCAGCTGAGACACAAAAGACCAAAATGGCCCTTCCAGCCTTTCATCCATCGTAAGCCACGGGCTAAGAGGAAAAGGCAGAACAGACCAGAGAGTTTTCCAGAAGCCTGTAGGTGTGGTGGCTGGGTCTGTGTTGACTACCGCCCGCCTCCAGGGCTCCTCACAGAGGTGAGAGGTGAGGCGAGGCGGGTGGGGTGGGGGGAATGGCAGATGGAGCTCAAAGGCTGGGGGTTGGAACCGAGCGCAATCCAAATCAGCTGCTGGCGCCCCTTCTCCTGCAAGAGCCCCGCCGGCAGTGGGGTCTCGGCAGCATGGCGGGCCGGGCAGGGTGGAGGACTCTCTCTTTGCACCCACGAGTGGTTAGGGAGAAGACCAGGAAAGAAAGAAAACACAGGGCTGCCCTCTTCCGTTTGGGAGGCTCGATGAAGCCCCCACAGGAGACGCGGCGCAGAGGCTGCTCCCTGGGGGCGGGGGGTGAGGGGGGGACACATCTTTAAACAGCCAGGAACTCAAGTCCAAAGTAGCAGCTGGCCCCCTCCAGATCCCCGGAAACATGAAGGCCAAAGCCTGTGTGGTGGCGTCCACGCCATGCCGTAACCGGCTCTCTCCAAATTACATTCCTGATTAAAGTTTTAGTGCCAAACCTTTTATATGATTACAGACAGAAAGTCAAAATTTGCATTTAAATAGACATATTAAAAAAAACAACAAATCACTCCGAGAGAGGAGGGGGTGTGCGCTCTGGAGGGGTGGTCTAAGAGGGGACAAGGGCCTTCCAGAGGGTTCTCTCCTTTTTGTCAATAAACTGACCCCTCCACAATCTGTCACGTGCACGGACAGATGCTACGAAGCATCTGTGTACGCGGAGACTTGTTCAAGCCCATAGCTCCAGCATGCATCCATCCATCCATTCATTCATTCACTCATTCATCCTACAAGTCTGTGTTGACCTCCATACTGGGTTGGATCATCTCCAGAGATTCCCATGTGGCCCCAGGGCCTTGGAATGTGATCTTACTTGGAAACGGGTTCTTCATGGGTAGAATCGAACGAAAATGAGGTCCTGCCAGATGAGGCTGGGCCCTAAGACAATGATGGTGGTTCTTGATCTCTTTCAATCTTCGCTTTATTGGGATTTGAACTCAGGGCCTCACACTTGCTAGGTAGGTATTCTGCCACTTGAAGCATTGGCCCTAGTAATTTCTGCTTCGTGTTTGTGTTTTGTTTTGGATGGTGATCCTGACATCTGTGCCTCCACGTAGCTGTGATTTTACAGGCAGGCACCACCCTGTGTGGCTTATTGATTGTGATGGAGTCTCATGAACACTTTGCCTGACCTTGCCTTGAATCATGATCCCATTTCCCCCCGACACACCCCACACACCTAGTCTGTACTTCCACCAAGTGGCTGAAATTACAGCTATGAGCTACCATGCCAGGCCTGATTGCTGTCTTGACCAGCAACGGAGTAGACGGAGTGGAATGGTAGAAAGGTGAGAAAGGTTCCCCCTTTGGTCACAAGAAGCTTGGAGAACTGTAGACAGATGCTCTGCTGGGTCTTTGGATGGAGCAGGGTCCCAAGACACGTTCATCTCCAACCAGAAGGTTCCAGAACTAAGAGAGAGTAAAGGTCAGTCTTTTCAGACTGGGTCCTTGCATTGCCGCCCTGGGGAACACTTGTGAGAGGAATGAAGAGACCAGAGTGGGATCCATCGAGGACTGGTATTTTCCCAAGAAGAAGAAGAAGACAGCCACAGAGAGGGAAGGCAGCGCCAGGGGGAGACCCCCAGGGAGAAGCCACATGTGGATGGAGCGGAGGTGACAGAGACACAGACAGGCAGGTTCAAGCCAACGCGTGTCAGAACCCACCTACGCCAGGAGGTCCCAGCTACAGAACTCGGGGAAAACCAGGCATGCCAGAGCCCCGGGAGGCTCGTGGGATCCAGAACCCACTCAAAGAACCTCGGGGACCAACGGGAGATGCCAGCTGCGATGCACCCTACATGGGAGATGGCCATGAAGGAAGAATTCGTGGTAGAAAGGCCTGGTCTGCTCAGAGATATCTGGGGAGATGGTCCTGGAAAACAAAGTCGCTGGGCACTGGGGTGGCAGGTGGTTGAAATAATCCACCATCAGCGGCCCCCTTCCCCCTTCAAAGAGACACACATGGTCCCCAAACTACAGGAAGGACACTGGCCAGCCTGGATGGAGGCCAGTGAGGATGAGAGTCCTTGGTGTTTGTCTGGGTAATGGGAGGCAGAGAGGACGAGAAGGACTGCATGCACAGATCCCCTTGGTGCCTCTGATTCTGGCTCTGCCGTGAAGCCTAGCTGAGTGACCTTGCATCCACCAAGGGTCGTGGGTAGCCGGAGCCTCAGGGCTCCCATCTGGATGGGGACAAGGCGGGCTGGCTGACAACCAAGAGGCTGGCTGGCACATGCGGCCGTGCATCATGGGAGGGTAGCCGAGAACACACGCTGGGCTTTTCCTGGACTGTGTTCAAATAATCCCAATGAGGGATGAGATCTGCCTGCTCAGAAACCAGAATCTACCCCCAAAATGTCAAAGATAAAACCAGTTCTTCACCTTTGGTTTTGCAATAAGATTAAAAAAAGAAAACAATCACGCAACTATACTCAAGGTTGGACTTGAAGCTTATAAAGTCTAGTGACTGCTTTTATTCCTGGGATGGTTTATTTTGGTTCTATTTGTGGGGGACAGACAAAAGAAAGAAAGGAAGATAAAGAAGGAAAGGAAGGAAGGAAGGAAGGAAGGAAGGAAGGAAGGAAGGAAGGAAGGAAGGAAGGAAGGAAGGAAGAAGGGAGGGAGGAAGAAGGGAGGGAGGAAGGAAAGAAGGAAGGGAAGGAAAGAAATTGCAAAGGAAGTTTTTCTCCCCCACTGATAAAATAATGCCCAGGAAAGGAAGTCAGAGACAAGAATTCCTTACCAAAGCCATCTGTGAAGTACACTATATATATAATTACTTTTGGGGTTGGAGAAACAGAATCTCAATATTTTGAGGCACCCAGCCACTCATCCCTAAGAAAAGGCTTCCAGCATTTCCTGGGTGCTTCCCTCACTAGCCAGTGTGGCCAAACATGGCCAAGAGAGAATATTAAACAAACAAAAAAAGAAGCAAATAAGAATCGGACAGGACCATAGCTCCAAGCCCAGTGCTGCACACAGCATTCACACTTCTCTAGGCGACTGGATTCCTAAAACTGCCAGCTGCTAACAAGAATCCCACCCCTGATGCCTGAGAAGACAAATCCCGACAAGCTCAGAAATCTTTCATTTCACTCACAAGTTGTCTGTTCCCATCTCAGGTTCGCAGATTAAGAATAAAAATGGATTTGACTGCTAAGGAAGGCGTGTTTTATGTTTAAGAATACCTCCATCCATCCTATGCACATGAGTTCTCTGCCACGGGCCCTGTGTTGTGTCAGAGTGCGCTGGGCTAGAACCTACTTGGGGGGAGAAACACAGAAGACCTCTTCAGCTGGAGGAATGTGACTTTGCATTCTGATACACGTGACGGAGCATCTTCCTTGCATATTCCTTCCGTGAAGGCTCAATCATTGCATTTCTCTGCAGACACCAGCATTCAGAGTAGATCCAAAAATGACCCCAAAAAAATTTTTAATAGAGAAAATAGGTCCTGAAAGTGAGATCAGATAGCCCTTGTATTATACCCACATGAGAAGAATTGGCTGGCTCATTTCATTAAGTATAAGAAAAATATTTTAAAAAATACTCCAGGACTGACCAAAAAAAGAATAATAAAGAATGATTAAATAGGTATTGTTATGGCTCCTTTACTAACGAGTCCAGGTCCTGGAAGCTGTGTCACCCGGAGCTGTGGATACCATGCAAACATTTTAGAGGGTCTGTCACATCTATGGGGACTTAAGACAGAGAAAAGCAGCCGAAGGGGGTACAATCAAGATGCACAGGATTGTTGCAGCTGAGATAAAACATGCCACGGCACAACAAACTCTTTATAAGGAGGTGGAATACATCTAACATGACAAAACCTACAGATCTCCATGCAGCTTTCCAGACTGTCTGCATTAATGGACATTCAATACCATGTAGGAGGCTGGGTCCCATTAACCGCCCCCTCCACCAACAGGTGTAGCTGCCTGTGTTCTTAATGACAGCCATCCTGACCAGGGTGAGATGGAATCCACATAGTCTTCTTTGGGTTCCTGTCTCCTTCATGGCTACAGATGTCAAACATTTCTTCATGTTTTTATCTTGGCCAATTGTACTACTTCTTTTGTGAACCGTCTGTTCAATGCGTCTGCCTAGGTATTGTCTGGGTTATTTGTTCTCTGGTGTTTAGTTTGTTGCGTTCTGGACTCTTGGGGGAAAAAAACAAATGTGAAGACCACGCAAGGTAAAGCAGGAGTGTGCTACTGCAGCGGACTGAAGGCCGCTTAAAGAGAACCAACCTAGCAAGCACCCGAGGCATGTGGAGGACTGGATTCTGGGTCACAAGAAACTGGCCACCGAGGTAATTACTGGGAAAAGCAGATGAAAATTAGAATGTGTTCTGCAGATGAGATGATAGTGTTGCATCCTGTGCTCCAAGTGTTGACATCAATGTTGTATTGTGCTTATGTAAGAGAATGTGCATGGGCTCAGAGCATTCAGAGCAACAGGGGACCGTGCCCGTAGCCCACAGTAAGATGATTTTTAAAAACGTACACAGAAGTAAGTGAGAAATGCATGGATGGACCAGTTTCTTAAAATAGGGTGAACGTTGAATAGGATATTGGTTTTATGTAAAAACATCACAAAATATTTCAATCTATTTCAGAAGTACCATATACAAGGCAACAAACACCTCTTTCCTACAGCCTCTTTAATCAATATTATTTAATCAATTATTATTTAATCAACGTTATTATATGACTAATTTAGAAGTCCTATAGGAACCTCTTATGTATACTTGTAACTTATTTCACGTTCGTTTTTATGTTTTTAATTTTGTATACAGGGTCGCATGTCCTTTGCCACTTGTGGGGTTTTTTCCCCTCAACATTTAAGATTCAAAATTTTTTTTCAAGTTCTTTTTCATTATTGTACAATCGACTATCACATTACTTTTCCAAAATTCATCTTTGTTATCATTTTGATGACTAACTTTCTCTTATAATTTAGACAAGTGATACCACATTCAGAAGGAAAGCCTGGGTATGGGAGTGGGGGCTCACATCTGTAACCCTGGCTACTTAGGAGGCTGAGATCTGGGGATCACAATTCAAAGACAGTGCAGGCAGAAAAGTGTGTGAAACAATCATCTCCAATGAACCACCAGAAAATGGAAGTGGTGCTGTGGCCCAAAGTGGTAGATCACTCACCTTGAGCAAAAGAGCTCAGGGACAACGCCCAGGCTCTGAGGCCCTGAGTTCAACCCCCACAATAGACAAAAAAAAAACCCTATTTGTCTGTCTGTCTGTCTGTCTGTCTGTCTGTCTGTCTATTTTAAGGAAGTGCGGCTAGAGGTCACTCTGGATAGGAAAGATCTCTGAGCTGGCTAGATGCTTCTTTTTTAATTTTTTGTCCATTGTGGGGCATGAACTCAGGACCTATCTGCCATCTATACAACCATCCATCTACCCATCTATACAACCATCCATCCATCCTCCCATCCATCCATCCTCCCATTCATCCATCTACCCATCTACATAAAACCATCCACCAACCATCCATCGATTCATCTATACAACCCATCCATCCATCCATCCATCCATCCATCCATCCATCCATCCATCCATCCATCCATCCATCCATCCATCCATCCATCCATCTATGTAACCCCACGCATCCACACATCTAGCTACCCCTCCATCTATCTTCTATCTTAAGACAGATTTGTAGCTCCTAATTTTGTCAAAACATAAAAAAAAGTGAATCCCTTGGGGCTGGGAAGTTGGCTCAGTGGTAGAGCGCTTGCCTTGCATGCCTGAGGCCCTGGGTTCGATTCCTCAGCACCACAGAAGCAAAAAGAAAAAAGCCAGAAGTGGTGCTGTGGCTCAAGTGGTAGAGCACTAGCCTTGAGCTGAAGAGCTGAGGGACAGCGCCCAGGCCCAGAGTTCAGGCCCCACAACCGGACCAAAAAAAAAAAAAAAGTGAATCCCATTTTGGGCTTGCCAATCTTGGATGATGTCACCTCAGGGCACCTTTATCCCCTGGACACTCTGCCCACGCCTCACCTCCCCAACTCAACAACAACCCAGAGGGAAGTAAAAGGGTGCCCTTCCCACCTGGGGGGAATTCTTTAGATATCTCATGATGTCCACAAGGTTTCGATGTGCAATTCAGGGTGAGGAAATTGACATAAGGAAGTTTACCTCTCTGTTACTACACCATAGGTACCACAATCAAGAAGAAAAGCACTCCACAGGGCTCACAGACGCTCTGTATCATGTCTGCACTAGCATGGGCGTGAATGGAACATATGCATATACGAGTACCCACACATGCCTACAGGTAGATACACACACATGTCCATCCATGCATTCAGATGCATGCTAGGAAACACAATCCCATTCGAAGGGTACTATGATCGCCCCACAGAACAAATGGGTCTGCTTGAAATCCATGCTTCCTTGGAATTCAGCCTTTAGCGGGGTAAATATTCAAAACAGCAGCAATGCTAGCAGGGTCTTTCATGGTCAAGGGGTAGTGGCGAGGAAAGAGAAGAGAGGGAGGAGACCCAAGAAAAAGAGAAAAGAAATGGAAAAATAAAACATAGAAAACAACAGGAGAGGAAAAAGCAAGGGAAAGCGGTTCAGCTTTGCAAAGCTAATAACCAGCCTTAAACAGATGAAACTGGCTTTGGATTTCCTGGGGAAAGCACTTATGCATTGTGCCAGCATCTTCACAGCAGAGCACTTGAAAAAGGCCCCATTTCTCTCAGTTTCTGGAGGAGAGCAGGGAACAGACGTCTGGGCAGAAGGTCCAGGGGTGGGTAGACAAAACCTTTCTTTCCCTTCCAGCCATTGTTCTAATGCAAAACCCCAGCTGGCCAGCCATTCAGTCACAACATGGGTACTGCTTCTCTGGGTGTGTGTGGGGGCGGGTGTTAGAACCCCTTTCCTGCCTCTGGGATTTTCTTTACCATCGCCTTCAATTGCATGACTTCCACCGAAATACTGCACCTAGGTAGACCTACTTTCATTGAATAAAACATCTCTTCCATTTCCTAGGCCAAAAATATCACAGAATCAGACAGACTTCATTAAAAAGTAACAAGAGGGTCTGATTTTACATGGACACAATTATTAGTTCTGTCACTGAATGACAGTGAACAGAACAATTGATTCACATATATATATGTATATATATATATATATATGACAATCTGTTTGAGCCTTTTAGCTAAACCCCACAGTATTTCATTCCATTTTGTTTCATTTTTCTATTTAAAAGGGGGATTTCATCTGCGAACCTGCTTTGTTTTCCTGTGGCTCATTACCGGTGTTTCTTTCAAAGATACAACACTTGTTCCCATCAGAAACAACCTCACCTCGTGAAAACAGCCTCATGGTAAAACTTCGGCAATTGCAAAGGACACAATGATTTGAGCCAATGATTAATCCCATCACTTCCCACCGAGGACAATCCCCTGATCACTCTTCAAGTCTCCTTGAAAGTTATTTCCAGCCCATTCCACGGGCCATGGGTCAACTTTCCAATGAGAGCTTTGGCTTCCTTGCACGTACAGTGTTTAAAGGACTGAATTTATCTCTCCTCTGGTCCTCTGTTTATACCAAGAAGCCATAGCTTGGGCTATGATGTTCTTTGGTTGTGCTAGAGAGGTGTTAAAGTGTATTTCAGAACGGAATACCAAATTACAGCGGGGAGGAGAGGGGAATTCTTCAAACCTAGGACTGAGTTGAAAGTTTTCACATTTTTCAATGGACCTAAGAAGCGCTTCTGGGGAGACTGAGCTACTTAAGGATGCAGAAGTAGCTCACGATGTATTTCACTTGAAACATGATTCTTCCGTTGGCATTCTGAGCCAGAGATTCTTTCCCACACGGAGATGTGTAGTCCGTGCACTCCTGGAGAGAACCCACTGTCTGTGTGGCTCTGTCCATGGTGGTGGGCTGAGAGATCCCACACTTCTAAAAGGGCCCAGGCGATATTCCAGACAGAACAAGCCTCTACCACCTGCCCACGCCTCCACCTTCCCTCCCCTGCTTCCCAACGAAGGTCAAAGAAGTCCTATCACGGATGTAACGCCTGGCAAAATCCAATAAAAGCACCCGTCATACATTTCCCTCACCGCCACTGCACTGACCCAGATAATGGGAACTCGTGATTGCCAGTGACCCACGTTGAGCCACCACCAGTCAGTGGCCTTCTGGTTCAAGCCATCCGTATTCCAGAATCAATCCACTTAGCCATCCGTTTGCTGCGCCCTCTGTCTTCACCTAATCTAATTTGCATGGCGGAACAGAGCGTTGATGTGACAGGGCCTCCGGTAGATGCAATCCCGTGCTTCCTGGCACACGAACGTGCGCGTCGGTGCCAGCTGATGACACACCAGCAGGTGGCCTGGTACAGGACCAATTCTGCACTCTGCCTAAATTTGAGGGCCCCTGACTTAGGCATGGGGATGCACAGCTTCCTCCTGGAAGGAGATGAAACCGGCTGTGGGGAGGGCCGGGAGGGCTCACGAGGAGAAGCGATAGAAATTCCTGACGTGGCGGAGGGCTATTCGAGTCATGTGATGCTTTTGCTCCCGTAAATAACCTCCAAGGCAATGACCTTGTCATCTGGGCTTTCCACCTCTGGCTGGCCCTCAGCGGCCTCCCTCACTTTTCGTGCTGCACTGCCTCCTACGTGTTGGTTCGCTGAGATAGGGGAGGGGTGGGTAGATCCAGGAGCGAATGGGAAGCCCCCCCCCTTAGTGATCCTTCGACCCCATTGGCTCTCCAATCTGGTTATTCCTAGGAAAATCCCAGGTGCCAGCATCCCAGCTACTCCAGAGGAGAATTCCGGCCAGCCTGGAGAAAGACAGACAGCAAGACCCTGCCTCACAGATAAAAGCCACTGGCTGAGAGCACAATTTGAGCGGCCAAAGTCTCCCCTGTACCCCAATACCACAGAAAGGATAGGGGACAATTTTAAGATACACTGAGGCCTACACCTGTATCCTCAACCCAGAAACCCTGGCCCCCTGATTGTGATCTACATGTGGCCCTTCAGGTGTTTCTGGCTGGTCAGATGGTGGAACCCCGCCCCACCCCCCCAAGCAGCATCTTTAAACCTCCCAGTGTCTGAGGCTCCCAGCCTCAGCCTAGTGCCAAATCTGCCCTCCAGAGCCATGCTTCCATGCCAGGATCTTTGCTATCTGATTTCTCCCCCTCCTTCACTCTGTGTCAGTGACCAAAGCCCCACCTGCAAACACCCTTTCGGTTATATGTCCGTAACATGTTATAAGGTGAAATCACAGGGCCTACAGCAGAAGAATAACACGTCAGGGTCCTGGGGGCAGGGTGCAAAGGCAGATCTGGGCCATCTCTGAATGCCTTCAAACACAGTGTGCCTGCCTCAAGGAGCGAAAGGCAAAGGATGTATCAGGACCACATTACGGCAAAGGTTGCTGGGCTTCAGGCCAAATAAGAAACTCAGATTCCCCTAATCCGCAGGCATTATATTACACAACAGTAGGGGGCGCCACTCACGCTGCTATGGGGGTAGAAGGCCACACAGCCAAAGCTCTTTCCTGGCTGTCCAAGAATGACCAAGGAGCAGCTTCATAACACCAGAACATCGGTGAAAACCCACCATGGGCAAACAGATGGCTGTGATGATCACCTCAAATACTCCTGAAGTTGTCTGTCCTACTCTACTAATCCTCGTCAGGAAAGATGCTTGCCCACCCATCCCAGACTCACAACCACAACCACACGACCACACTGGAGAGAATTGAGTGGGTTGCCTTTTCTATAACACAGTTTCAAAATTGTGTAAATGTCAACTATAATAATTATATTGAAAAAAATCCTCGAGGGGTAAGTTGTAGGAGCATCCATCTATCACTTGGATTTCTTTTTTTTTCTTCCCCCCCTCCCAAATATAGTATGGGCAATCTGTTTCAAAATGTCAACATAATGGCAATAAAATGCGATCAGAACTTTCTGGTTGCAGACGTATAAGCCTCAGAGCATTAAATACATGATCGGCGAACCGATCCAGATGTTCTATGCCAGAATTCCGGCACATCACAACCAACCTCTCCTAAGCAAGTCTCCAAAGAAAACCTACCAGGAAATATTACGCAGTTATGCAAAAGCATGGGAGGGCTTTATTTTCCTCTCCTTCTCCTTTTCATGACAAGGTACAGACTGAAAATTGTATGTCCTATATTTTAACTCAAAAACAAGAACAGATGCAGAGGAGAAATCAGAGCCATGGAAACGAGCACGGAGTTCATGACTGTCTGATCACAAGTAGCACATTGGGAATGAGCAAATGTGCTCCTTCCCACTGCCCAGGCCCTTTCTCTAGGAATGCAAGGATGGTTGGTTTAGAAACCTTAGAGGCTATAGATCACATCCCAATAGCTACAAGGTCTAATTTGAAACTGGATAGCACTCCCTAATGGATATAAATACTAATTAATGGGTTGGTTTGGTAGCATTCTTTGAACACCTGTGTATGTTCTGTGGACTTGGATGATATCATGAGGTACTTACAGTAAGCTTGTTGAGTGCCTACTAGCTTTTTATATCCCAGACCCCTGGTCTGGAAGGAATCAAAGACAGAAGGGCTAATGGAAGCCCATCACTGTGGAAACTAGCCAGCAAGAGGAATCAGACATCAGGGTGTGATGGAAAACCAGGGACTAGAAGGAAACAGAGTCTGGACAACTCAGCCCGCGGTCTTAAAACATACCAGACTCTCCCTGCCCTTCCACACTGGAGCTTCTGCAGTGGCTCTGTCTTCTCTGAACCACTCTCCTCGTAAGAACAGCAAGATGAAAGATTCATTTAAACCTCTCTTCTGTTGGGCATTGGACAAATAGAAGCAATAGAATACAGCAATCAGGAGAATGGGTCTGGGAATCACAAACCTCATTGCTTCTTATTAGCCCTGAAAGCTTGGAAGGTCTCTGAAGTGGAAGGAATAACATACATTCTCCTCTCCTTGTGGATGGATGAGATATAATACCACTGGAATACTTTGTGCACCAACCCAGGCCTATAGTAATTGCTTAATTAAGAAAAAGGATCTGTTGGACTTAATATTGCACAAAGAATGGGACACCTCGGCTTGAGCTTTCCCTGGGAGATGGAGCGGTGAATCATCAGGCCACACCCAATTTCAGTCCCCTCAACCACTTCTGATCTTTCCCTTAAGAGAATACGAAGGCTGGCACTGGCACTGGCACTCCCCAACCCAGAGAAAAGACAATGTGAAAAGTGAAACCTGAGCACTCCACATTTCAAAGGACACATGCATGAGGCAGAGGGTCACTTGTCCTAGCAAAGAGGTTTCCGTGCTCTGGGCTGGTCAGAAAGTGGAGGCTCCTCGGCCCTAAGTGGGAACTCTCACATCAAAAAACTGGACAGTGAACCGGACAGCTCCACGCCCCTCCCGTTTCCAGTCTCACCTTCATCCTCCCAATGGGGTCCTGACATAGTTCTGAGGATGAACCCCCAGATTTCTACCCGTCGACCGATGGATTTCCCAAGGGCTCCATTGATTTCTGTCCAAAGTGTGCCTGACACCCAGAGATACAGAGCACAGAAATCAAGGAGCAAGAGAGAAACGTGGGTTGGGGAGGGGGTGGGAAATCTGCCGCTGGGTGGCTCCTTCCAACGCCTGGGAGCCTCGGGCTCCTGGCACAGGAAGAGGCAAAGCTCTCCGCCCGACTCCAGCACAGCGGTCACAGACGTTCCCATCCTCCCATCCTCCGACAATCTAGAATGCCCATGCCTGGACCGCACCCTCGCTCACAGGTCTCAATCTGCAGAATATCTGTTCTAGGGAGAGGCTTCCCTCCCCTTCACATCTGGTGTGGACAGGGCGCATTCCTCACGCGAATGCACCCCCAGGTTAATGAGCGGGGACGGGGGAGCATGAACCCAAGCCTGGGCTGGGCCTGGCCTCTTTTGCCTGCTTCCTGTCCTGGGAAATCTGTCCAGAGCAGCATGGATCCTCTTGGTGGCTCTTCAGGCTGGTGCTGGTGGGGACCCACTCTCCAGCTGTCTTTATTTTGAAGTCCCGGGCAGTTATGAGAAGACATAGCTTGGGGTCTCTGTAGACGGTCCCTCGATTTAGATTTGCTCTGCTCCTGATTTGATGGAGGTTACAGGGGGCTCAGAAGGGAAAGGGTCTTCCCACGGCATCCAAGGTGCAGAGAATCGGCAGCACTCAATCCGGGGACACAGGCTGAGGATTGGGGGCGGGGGGAGGATGCTTTCCCCAGAGGAGAGGTCCATCCTCCTCTCCTTCCTCCTCACCTGCTGAGTTCTGCACACCACGCAGCCCCATCTCTAATCAGGAACAGGAGGTGATGTCCACCCCAGAATCTCCCCCTGCATGCCGGGCACTTTGCAAATCACTGAAGGTTCACCACCACCAGGCTGACCAGGGTCAGAGGTTTCCTGAGGCCAGGGGAGATGGGAGCATTCCAGAAATGTAGGAAGGGTGAAAGGAGATGGAAGGAGCCTTAGGGGACTTCTAGGGACAGAAACCCAGAACCATCGATGGAGCTGCCAGTGCTCCGTCTTCCCCAGTTCTCCTGGGAGCCAGCAAAGCCTCCTGAAGCCCTGTCTCTAACTCTAAACCCGCGTAAGCATCAGGTTCCTTAGTCCTCCTGCAGCTTATTAGAGAAACCAAATAAATGCCTCGTTCTATTTGTCAGGAAAGCACAAAGGAAGTTCAAAAAAATAAATAATGTGTATTGAGAATGGCAAAGGAGCTGGGGCTCCTTCCAAGAACAAACAGAGGAATAAGTAAATACCTAAATGAGTGAACAGCTTTCCTTAAAGCAGAGGGGAAGTTTATCTGGAGATTAAGTTCTCAAAAGCGGCTGAAATCCAAGTGCTTCTTCAACGCAACTCACTCAGCCCTACCACCCTCTCTGTCTTCTGTTGCTCCCTGCAGAAGATCATTCTAGAAAGTGGGGAGAAATGGAAATACTGCTTCCAGGTTTGTTTCTACAAGGCAAATGCAGCCTTCATCCTGTTCAAAAGCATTTACAGCTCAGTGAGAAATCCTCTTTCTAAAAAAAAGAAAAAGGAAAAAGAAGAAAAGAAAAAGTTACTTAGGCAAAGCTTTTCGAAGGGCAAGAAAGACATTCACCCAACTTCCTGCAGAAGCTCTGACTATTGAAATAATTGTTTCTCATGCCCCAAAGCAAATGAACCACATTCCTGCATTGAATCATCCCCTCCTCTTTTTAGCTTATGATTGGCTTTGCCTGTGATGCATGTTATGTTTGCAAGCATGAATGAAATTGTATTAAAAAAATTGCTTTGTGCTGGACCATGATTGTCTAAAAGTACTAAATAGATTAACAAGGCAGGCACGACTTAAAGCTGTGTGAGCTAAAGGATGGAGCTGGAAATTTCTAGCTGTTAAGCCCAGTGTCAGCGCTCATGCCTATAATCCTAGCTACTCAGGAGGCTGAGATCTTAGGATAGAAACTGTTCAAAGCCAGCCCGTGCAGGAAGGTATGAGACTTAATCTACAATTAATTACCAAAAAGCCAGAAATGGAGCTGTGGTTCAAGTGGTAGAGCCAGCCTTGAGTGAAAACACTCAGGAACAGCAAATCCAAGCTCTGAGTTCAAGCCCCAGTACCAGCATAACCACATAAGCTGTTTTACTCTTTCAGTATGACAATGCTTTGTTTCTGGAAACACTCGGGACATCCATTTTTTTGCATGACATGGCATGAATTATGTCCATGACTAACAAATAACTTCCCCAATCACCCAAGGTGAGAGAGAAAGAGAGACACAGAGAGAGACAGAGACAGAGAGAGACTGAGAGATTTGTGGGGCTTGAGCTTGTTGTTATTGTTACTTATTTTGTTGCTCCTCACCATCTCCCCCTACACACACACACACACACACACACACACACACACACACACAGCTCACAAATCTCTCTGTTGTTCTCTAAGCATCAAAAGTCTTTGGAAAACAGAATCAACATGCACACTGGCCATAAATAGCTCCCATCACTCAACACTCCATGTTGATTTTTTCGCCCCCATAAGTCCCTTTGGTCATTATCTATGGGGCATTTATTTTCATGCCTAGTCCTTTTTAGGTACAAGGAGCTTCCCAATGGGGGAAGGAAAGCTAGAATAACCTAAATAGCCTTTATATTCACATAGGAAGGAAGAAATGAACGAACAATAGGTTAGAAGAAGCTAAGCGGGAAGGAGAGAAATAACCCATGAAGGGCTGGGTCTGGTGGCTTTGATTACTCATGGGACTGAAAAATATCTTACCAAACCACTCATAGTTTCTATCTGCAAAACATACAGCTCCTTCTACGCTGTCTCCTTGCCTGACAGGGAAGAAGGCAGATGGAAAGGGAGTAAGTGTGGATAAGTTCAGCCACGTATCCCAACACTGGCTAGCACCCACAAATCAGGGTAGCTTGGACACCTTACATAACCTGACTGGCACTCCTCCAATGCAGAAGGGAAGAGTCACCATGCCTTGCAGGTACGTCGTAAAAATAAACAAGGTCGGGTATGCAAGCAACCCGGCCTCTTCAACGATGGGAGAAATGCTAATAATCCTTATCTTCCCTTGCATTCTTAGAGCTAATTAATGCTATCTAGCATAGAAGAATAGAACTCACTCTCCTGATCACACAGTTGTGTATTTATTATGGACAAGCTTAGAAAGAGAATACGCGTTCCTGTGTATATAATTTGCCTCTCTGGGAAGAAGGTATGAGGATGGTTAGACCCTTATGTCACAAAAATGCTTTCTTCCCAAAGCTCTGACAAGCAAATGCTATGGCTGAAAGGTGACAGGAGAGAGGGAAAGAAAGATCCAGGTGCATTCTCCCTCTGCTTTGACTCAAGCACCCCTGGGTGCACTCATGCTCAGGCATTGCCTTCTAGGGACCAGGTGCCAAGCAATCAGATGGCAGGGCAGGCATAGGGCAGGAAGCCATTCAAGCTCTAGGTCTCTAAGTTCTCTGGGTTCTGGTTCAAATCCCCATACGTCTATCTGCTAACAAATGCATCCTTTCCTCGCCAGTATCATTGGAATGTGCTGAGCTTTCATTGAATCCAGCCATAAAATGAACTAATGCCGCCTACTTCTGAGCTTTGCGGATGAGCATTAACATAGGCATCCTGTGGCAGTGTCTCCATACCCATTAAATGCACACAAAACCATGCTGAGGGTTGGCAGGGAAGGATTTTATAAAGCTGCCAGGACACCAGGCACGGTACTCACGCCTGTAATCCTGGCTACTCAGGAGGATGAGATGCGGGAGATCGAAGCCCAAAGCCAGCCGATCAGAAAAAAATCTACAAGACCCCAGCTCGAATTAACAAGCAAAAAACAGGGCTGGAGGTGTGGTTTCAGTGGCAGGGTAGCAGTCATGAGCCTGCAAGATCTTGACTTCAAAATCACCAGACGGGGGGGGGGGGGGGGAGGGGGGAACCAAATGAAGCCGTGACGAAAACCAAATCCAGTGTACTCCGCACGGCACTGCATTTTGTTGTTCAAAAAACAACAGCAACAAAACTCTATGTTTCACGTTGTTTATGCTGCCTCAAAGTCATGTAATGCAACATCAACTGCAGAACTCTCCAGAAATTCATGACTTTTAAGGACTAGAGATGTTTGAGCAGACCAAGGTAATTAGGAACAAGAGTCCTGTTTTTCTCAGGAAGGAGGGGCACACTTCAGTCGATCACAGGTACTTCTCTGCTCAGCGTCCCCCCCACAAGAATTCTATAATTCTATGTGGGAAAATAACATCTCCATGGTCCCCTGAACTATTTATTTGGTTGGGGATCCAGTTAATGGTTCCCTTCTGTAAAGTAGGACAAAACCCTGTGCAGTAGATGGGCAGCCACCACAGCCAGATGGGGCCAGGGGCCCAGCACAGACTTGCTTCCCTGTTGTCCCTTGTACCAAAGGCTTGTGCTCTCCACAGCCTGGATTTAGGGGATTTGAAACATAGCTAATATTGCCAGGCACCGATGGCTCACGCCTGTAATCCTTGCTACTCGGGAGGCTGAGATCTGAGGATGGAGGTTCCAAGCTAAACTGGGCAGAAAGGTCCCTGTGAGATCTCCAATGAGCAATCAAAAACCAGGAGTGGCGCTGTGGCTCAAGTGGTAGAGTGGCGCTAGCCTTGAGCACAAAAAGGCTCAGGGACAGTACCCAGGCCCTGAGTTCAAACCCCACAAATGACAAAAAAAAAAAAAAAAACCCATTGCTAATATTTACTAGACTGTACAAAGCAATCAGGGACCACTGGGACCCCCGGGGTGCATTACAAAGGGAGTTTTCCTCCAAGGATTTCCTTCCTGGGATTTTGAGTAATTTAAGCCTTTAATCCCTCCTCATTATATAATTCTGTGTGTAAACAACCCTATAATTTCTACGTACCCAGTTTCCCAAGTGGATTAGTTCAACACCGGTATGAGGTCTGTAAGGACTTAAAAAAAAAAATTTCCTCCATCCATCATCAAAATTTGGGAAGTCGGAGTGACTGGCAAATGCTGCCTCGCGAGGCTTTAATCTGACAGAACTTCTAGGCAGAAGCACACGACCTGTTTCCTTTATCAGATGGTGAATTCCACATTCCAGTCATGGGCAGGGGAAGGGAGGAGCTAATTTCACCTGCCTGCAGCTCTGAAGGGCACTGTCTTCCTGATTCCAGCTGCTCTAAGTCTGTCTACAAGTAAAGTTCAAATAAGGATGTTCAGTTCTGCCAGAGAGAGAGAGAGACAGAGAGACAGAGACAGAGACAGAGAGATCAACCTGGGGCTTGAACCCAGGGCCTGGGTGCTGTCCCTTAGCTTTTTCATTCAAAGATGGCACTACTTGAGCCACTGTACCACTTCTGGTTTTCTGGTGGTTAACCAGAATAAGTGTCTCATGGGCTTTCCTGCCCAGGCTGGCTTTGAACCCTGACCCTCAGATCTCGGCCTCTGAGTAGCTAGGATGACAGGCATAAGCCACTGGTGCCAGCTCCTTCCTTTCATTCTGAGTCTGGGCTGGGCTGGGCTGCAGGCTGGCTTCTGTCTCTCTTCTGTGTGCTTTGCAAAAGCAAATGAGTTGTTGGAGGTCACCGAAGAACCTGCTCAGGGCCCATTAATTCAGCGCTCACTCCTTCTCTCAACAAACAACTGCTGTTTAGTTAGAGGAATGGACCCGGCCATCGCCACTGGCCGACTGTCAATTCTGATGACTCTGAACGCTGACATTGTGTACTGTGAATATATCTGAGGATATTATTTGTATCAATTTGTGTGCGAACACGGGGACCTAATATTTATTCATAGACGGGGACATTTGGTTTCTCCTTGCTCAGGAGATACCTACCATTCAGTCTCTGCAGCCTCAACCCAGCCCACTCCTGACTCCTTACTCAACTCTCACAATACGTTTAGCACAGGCTTTGCTCCCAGACACCTGGGCCACCTGTATGCAAGAGCAGCTTCTATGACATCTGTAATTAATTTGCAGGGACAGTTGATGAGGGTCCCCCAGGCTATGTGAGAAGATGCCGCTGGTCAGTCCACCTTTTGAAACCCAGCACGCTATTCAGCCTAAACCTCCGATCAAATACAGCCCGCTCACACTGAGGGCGGAGAGTCAGAACCAGTGACTGCCTAAATCACCTGCCAGCTACTACTGTCTGAATTACCTGATTCCACTTTAATAGCCAGAGCCTTCCACCCAGCACTCTACCATTCCAGGAAATAGTGGCCCAGGAAGTTCAAAGTCCAAATAACTTGATTGTTCCTTCTAGGGACTCCTTAAAAGACCCATCACTTCGTTGACAGAAAGCATCCAATGAGGCTTTCACCTGTACGGGCAGAAGAAACCTTTTTGTCACCTGCCTTAGAAGGCTTCAATAATTGAATCCGGGGAAGAGCAGACAACAGGCAGACTGACAGGAGAAAAGGCATACAAGCTCATTACAAGCCAGGGTATGGGCACTGGGAGAGAGAGGGGGTGGGGTGGGGACCCAGGGCAGTGGGAGGAGGCCACCAGCCAAGTACAACTACAAGTGGAACAGGCTCAGGACACACTTTTGTCTCAAGCTCTAGCGACCATGTCAGCTACAAAAGTTTTGCCCAAGAGCTCATCACCTTTAGGTAGATGTGAGAAGATTAGAGAAAAATCCTAACACGCGTGTTGGAGGAGAAAGAGGAATGGGAGATGGCGGGCAGAGGGGAGGCAGGTTGGTTCAGAGAGACCTGGGTTTCAGACCTGCTTCAAGAGAGACCTGGGTTTAAAGTGTTTTCCTACAAAGTGCTTATCGTATTTGGGGGTGGCACTGTCATCTGAGCCCCAAACGCATCCCAGGGTGCTCTGAAGGTGTGGTGGCTACATTTTGCCTTGCCCTGCCCTCCGATCCCAAACGATCACATTAGGACGTTCATTCCATACCCACCACGCCTCTCTACCACCTCCCCACGCACTTCGGCATCTCCATAGATGTCTTGGCTTTTTCCCAAGACGTCTCTGAGCTTCTGTTCAGGAGGTCATCCGCTGTCATTCAGCTAGAGTCGTGGCTTTGCAAAGACTTGATCGTGGGCAGGACACAGCTGTTGCCGTAACTCATCTTGCCAGTCGCAAGGCGAGCCTCAGTCGGGAAGTTACCTCAGCCACGGGCTCAGGCCCTCACAGAGGAGCTCTGCAGATGCTGAACGAGCACCTCTGCCTGTCTTGAGAGGCCCGAGGCCTCCACCATGTCCAGCTGACACTTCCCCCAAAGCCAACAAGCAGTGGTAACCAGAGCAAAGGCCGGAAAGGAGACTAATTCAATGGCCGCGTGGGGGAAGACGGTGACCGAGCATTCCAGCCCAGCCTCCTGGCACGGACACAAGCTTTCGGCTTAAATAGAAGAAGGATCAGGCAAGGGTGGAGGTGGGCAGAAGTAAGCCGTTTTGTTCCAACCACCCAGTCTGAGGTCTGGGTGGCCATTATCTCAGTCCTGCTTCTGTGAGGTGACTACTGAAGTCCTTATCACCTGAGGGGACAATCGGATTCCCAAGAGATGTAAGCCCCTGCTTGCAAGATTATCTCTTCCTTGCAGGAGCAATCTGCCTGAAGGGACCTGCTGTTTCTAGAATCCAAGGTGACTTGCAGGCTTGGGACGTTGTCTGGAGAATTCCGGGTGCCTTTGGGCATTTTGCGGCTGGACATTGTAACAGCCAAGGGTGAGGTATCTCTAGCACACATCTGATCTCTGAACCTTCAGCCTCAAAGAGGGATGATGGAGGACTGGGTAGCACTGGTTTCTAGAAAGATGCCCCACAGGTGATTGACAAGCCTAGGATCCAGGCTGAGAACGAGGAGACAGATACAAGTCGGAGGCAGAGATGCTAGGCTCTTTTCTTATTTTTGCCAGTCATGAAGGTTGAACTTAGGGCCTAGGTGCTGTCCCTGAGCTCTTTTGCTCAAAGCTAGTGCTCTACCGCTTTAAGCCACAGCACTGCTTCCGGTTTTTGAGAGGTTAGTTGGAGATAGGAGTCTCATGGAGATTTTCCCGCTTGGGGCTGACTTTGAACCGCGATCCTCAGATCTCAGCCTCCGGAGTAGCTAGGATTACAGGTGTCAGCCACAGGTGCCCGGCCCAGGCTTTTATTGTAGCTACCTTCTGGACCCAAGTGGAGAATCAGGGCTTTGAGACAAAAGCACTTTCCAAATATCTGTTCTCTGTGTGGAAAATGAACTCTACAACTTGTAGGTGGGGATAGGAAGGGAAAAACTGGGAGAGAGAGCAAGGGAAGGGGTGACATGGTCCAAAAGGAGATGTACTCTTTACCTGACTTGGGTAACTATCACCCCTCCATATATCACCTTTATAATAACAATAAAAAGATAACTCAAATGAATAAACACCTTTTCCGTGGCCATTTCTTACCCTTCCCTGGATTTCTTCTCCCGAAGCTGCATTACTGTTCCTTCCAATAATAACTAGCCATTTGCTGATGGGTGATGATACCGAAGTAAGGATGTTGAATCGAACCAGCACTGTCTTGGCCATGTGGTGGATGATAGCCTATTGTGTTTAACTGCTCCATCTTGCCTTCATAGGCCATCTTGTGTTCATGGCAGAGGCCGGAAGTCCCACCTCCCAGGGGATGGGGGTGTGCCTGAATTCCTAGCATCAGAGGCGGGCAGGGACTTGGACAATAAGTTACCAGACCTGCCAGACTTGAGTCATGAACTCTTCAGCTCCCTGTGATCCTGTCCCCTGACCTGACCCTATTTAGGCCTGGACCAGCTCACCTCCGTGTCTCCATGTCATGTCTCCTGGCGCGCCTCCCAGTCAACACCGTATCCCACTTCAGCTCTCCATGGGAGCTTATCTGGCCTGTGGGTATTGCTTTTCTGTTCTTTCTTTCCTCTCCGGCTCCCACGGTTCAGTCTTCTGACAGTGTGAAGTGTATTCGCAAGGTTGCAGATCTCTGCAACGAGAGTCTGCCTGCTGTCTCTGGCCTTCTAATAAAGACTCTGGGTGTGACCTCTCAAAATGTGGCTTCTCTGTTTTCTTGCCATATAACAACAGACTCTTCTTCTCGCAGAATATAAGCTCCCTGAAGGCCAGGCACCAAAGGTTTGGTCACCAAAGTCTGCCCACCTCTAGGACCCGGCCTGCAGAGACTCAGCACATAAGCAAGGGAAGGAAAAAGCTGCTTGACTGGATAAACTGTCAGGAAGTTAAAACTTTCCTTCTGCAGGCTCGACAGACCTTCAAGCTTTCTGAAATATTAGAGTCTGCTGAAAGAGATAGATTAGTGGGAAACAGACCGTAACAAATGTATCTCAACATACTTTTATTTGACAAAGGAGCCTATACACTGAAGACCCAAAGACCCGGAGTGAACTCTCCATTTTCATGCTTAGGTTCAATGAAGCAAGGACAGACCCGTGATTGGACAAAATGCGGTGATCTGACACTAACAGATAAAGGAAGCAAGGCAGCCAGACCCATCTGCTCAAATCCTTCCCGGCCTCTCTGTCACTCCATGTGTGGGGCTGGCCTCTTTCTGGATTCAGGGGGGGGGAGGGGAGAATCTTATGACTCCAGATCAAATATGGTAGATTAGAGGATTTCTTTATGGCTAGCTCTAATACTTCTAGCTTCTTTGGCTAGCTTTGAGGGGGGGAGAGGGGGAGAAAGAGGGTAGTCCTTAAGAGCCTTGGGGAAGAGAAATTCTAGTTTCTATAGCTTTCCACAGGAAAGAATGAGCGAGGAGGGACAGGAAAGAAAGGGTCACAGGGAGACTTTGCTTCCACGGCCTTCCTCTTGTTGCTCATTTTCTAAGCTCCAAGATACAAGAAGGGCAACAGCGGGTCCTCTACTCACTTCACATGCTAATGATGCTTTCACCCACTCTAGGAGCTCATGCTACCTTCCCAAGAGGCTGACTTGGCTCATTCTCATGTTAGAGATGAAGGGCTTGAAGAGCAAAAGTTTGCTTAAGGCCAGGCAGTGGCCAGCCCAGGCAGGCCTCCAGTTTCCCTGTCACACTGCCTGGGCCTGGATGAGAAGTAGATGTGAAGGAACTGCTGACCAGCAGAGGGACAGTCACAGGGACAGGGCCCAGAAGAGGCTGCTTGGTGGGAATGAAGTGTGAACTGCCCAGGTGTGTAACAGGGAGAGGGAGAAGGGTGTGTGAGAACTCCCAGCAGAGGGACACAGTGAGGAGAAGCATCTGTGATTCCCAACAATGAAGACAAAGCCTGGCTTCTGAATTATCCTTGCTCGAGAAAGGGAATCTGACACCTAAGAAATGGAGAAGAGCTACATATCCCGAAATGACTGAGAAATATGGTGGGCGGGCCCAAATCCCAACACATGCACCCTTGCAATAAAAGGGAGCGTTACAAGTTGGATGTGCATTGGATATCCATTAAAAAAATAGCTAGCCCTTCTACAGAGTTATTTAATATCTTGCTATACTCTGTGGGTAGCCTAAAAATGTAAGTACTTTTTTTTGGGGGGGGTGGAGTGGGGTGGGGAAGGGAGGTTAGCCAAAATAATCCATGAGAGAAAGGATGAGAAAGAAGGGCAGGAAAGAAGGGGGAAAAGAAACTGTGTTTAATTTCAGATGGAGGGGATAAACAGAGGCTGAATTAACCAAATAATTATCTCAAATCCCCACTTCCACGATTTGAGGAGAGCTTCACTGAAGGCCATCTTGCTTTAACAACCACCGAGCGTAATTTAGGGGGGAAAAGATCCGCTAATGACCCTCCATTCAGAAGGTTTCAGAAGGAGCAGTGGGTGGCATGTTTAAATGATAATAAGATGCCACTGGGACAGCAGAGGACAGAGACTACCTAATAGGCAGAATTTTCTCCCATACTAATAACTTCCAGAGGACCAATGTCAGAAAATGGGAATCAAAATGAAAAGCCATTTTATCCTTGAATTTCAGATGAGACGGTCTTTTGTGGAAAGCACCAGGGAGGAGAGGGGCTGGAAGACCTTCATGCAGACCAGGACACACACATTTTCTCATCTGGCCCACTTGAAAAAAACGTCACATCTCCTTTTCCCATAGATGGAGAAGTGAAACCCTTATCAGACAGGTATCACCCTCAGGTGCAGCTTCGCCTGCCAACTGCAGGCCCTGGAAAAGGAGAATTCTAAAAGTACAAACGTCGGATGGTATTCATTCAGTATTCAAGGCACCTGATTTAATCAGGTTTCTCATTAGAAACTGTTGTACAGGAGAAGCTACATTTTGAGAGGTAGAATTGGGAGCCTTTATTGGAGAGCCGGTGACGCAGGTAGACTCCTGTCCCAAAGACCTGCGGCCCCTCAAATACACAATGCTGTTAGATAACTGAGCCATGAGAGCAGGAAAGAAAGAAAAAACAATACCAACAAACCAATGGAGAGCTGAAATGGAATGCCATGGTGACCGGAGGAGAGCCAAGAGACATGAAGCATGGTGTAATGAAGCCTGAGCTAGCCTACATTGGGTACTGATAGGGGACAGGATCACAGGAACTTGAGAGTTCATAACCCATAACCTATTGTCCAATTCCCGCCCCTGCCTCCAGGAATTCAGGCACGCTCATCACCTGGGGTTGGAACTTCTTCCTCCACCATGAAGACAAGATGGCACCCAATTTCCTGCCATCCGCCATGTGGCCAAGATGGTGCCGATTAGACACAGTATCCTTATTTCAAAACAAGTGTCTACTTCTTCTGTGCAGGATAAAGCAATTCCCCCCTGGTACCCAGTGAATATGAATGCCTAAGGGATTAGCACCCAGGAGAAATGTCCCAGCTCCACACTGGAAGACGGGCCCCAGGAGGAACCAAACCCATTTCCACCCAACGCATTCACAGGGGTGACTGTTACATTTGGAGGGAAAGCACGGAACATGGCTTTCAGAGATGAGGACCCTGGGTGGGGTGGGCCCCGTTCCTCAGTCCCCCAGCACCACACTTGAGAGCGATGGGTCGCTTCCATGCTGGGTTGCCTGGCATCCCTCCGGTTTTAGTATAACACTTAGCCAAACTGCCCAGGCTGAGGGCAGCAATTCCTATTTGCAGTCTCAAGTGCGGGAGAAGCAGAGGCATGGAGGACCGTGAGTTCAAGGCTAGTCCGGGCCAGGTCCAGGGAGACTCCCAGCTCAAGATCAAAATACAAACCAAAGGCATGGCTCAATGGTAGAGCATTTGTCTACCATTGGCCAGGTCCCAGCTTCGATGCCTGAACCCTCCCCACCACACCCTCCCTCATCACCGCCCAATTCTTCGGTTCTGGAAACCTGGGACAGCAAATCACAAAGTCACTTCTGCTGGCCTCCCATGGCTGGTATGCAGCATTTAGAAGGTCTCCCCAAGAAAAGCTCATGGGGAGCAAAGGACATGGTCCTGAAATATGGATGCTCGGTCTAACTGGCGCCATCTTGGCTTCACCCCCAGGTGATGGGAGTGCCAGAATTATAGAAGCAGAGGAAAACACCTGGACAATAGGTTACTGGACCTGCCAGACCTGTACCATGAACTCAGGAGAGTCTTTGAACTCTCAAACTCCCTGTGGACCTGCCTGCCGGCCACGACCCTATTTAGGTCCCAACCACCTTGGCCACCATTTTGCCCAATGCCTCGGGTCTCCTGACTCTCCTCAGATCACCATGGTGTCCCTCTCCATTAGAGCTGATCTGGTTTGTTGAGATTATTTTTCTCTTTTCTTTACTACCATCTTGGCTCCGTTTCCTAACAGTATTAAGTTTGGGGGGACATGTCTCTGTTGTTAGTTGCTGGCTTTCTCATAAAGATTCCTAATTTGACCCTTCAAAATGTGGGATCCAATTCTCATATTACAGTCTACACTTTTTGGATTAAAAAAATAAGGTCGTTGTTATTTGCACATGGTGTGTGTGTATGTGTATGTGTGTGTGTGTGTGTATTTGTGTATGCATGGAGTGTTTGTGCATGGATGGTTGTATGTACTTGTGTGTATGTGTGCATGCTTGCTTGTGTGTGTGTGTGTGTGTGTGTGTGTGTGTGTTGCTAGAAACTGAACCCAGGTCGCTAGTACATTCTAGGCAAATGCTGTACCACTGAGCTACATCCTCAACCCAATGAGTGACACTGAATATGATTTATAAAGGCAGCTTGAAAAAAATCAGTCACTTCACTCAATGCGTTTCCATGCCTCCTTTTCCTTCTGTAGCTACACACAGCCTCCCATCCCTTATGCTAGGAAAAGTGTGCTCCCACTTTCTGGGTCATCCAGTCTCCCAGGCACGGCGTTAGAGCATCTCATGGCTTTCAGAGGTGAGGAGACCAAGGCCCAGGGAAGCTTGGAATTGCCAAAGTTCCTTCAGGTGGTGTGTAGTAAAGCTGCAAATCCAGCTCTCTGTGAGGCAGGCTGGGCATGGACTCTTAAGTAGGAGTGTGATGTTCAAATCCAGTGCCGACCCTTTGATACCCATGAGCCCTCATGTCTCTAGGCCAGGACAGTGGAGCACAGGTGAGAAAACAAGGCTTTGGGTCAAGGGGATCTCCACACTCAGAGGCTGACTTCAAAACTGGCAAAACCAGCCCGTCGATGGCTCGACAGCCCATCACTGGGCCGGTAGGTTCATTTCTATTTCTTCCATTCATTTTTATTTGACTCACTTTATTCACATTTACTATAGTTCTTCTTATGATTAAAGGGCAGATTAGAGCAAGGTCATGATCCAACAGGCCATGGCTGTGGCTTCCTCCCTTCCTGGCTCTCTTCTCTGAGGACACATCTGCTTAGAAGAAGGCCAGGAGGAGACGGCGGCGGCAGGCAGAGCCAAGACCTTCCCCTGGTGGTCTGACACCAGTCCCGAAGGTACGAGCGCTGACCCCCACAAGCCCCCATCCCGTGTGACTCATCTCTCCTGACACACACAGAACCGAGCTAACCCCACACACGATGCACACTCGCATCTACAACACACACGGATCTCAGCCCCATGCAAACAGCATTCCCGAAACAAGATTACAAGGGAAACTTCCTACGAGTGAACTGTTGTGCCAATCCGGTTAGAACCTCACGCGCTATCCCCTACCGAATTAGAAGGTTATTTCTGAGATGCCCAACATGACATTATTCTGTCAAACTCATTCGTCGAGCTATTTATGAGCCAAGGTGAGTAGCTAGGTTCCCCGGGAGCAAAGGGTACCCACCCTCCCCCTCCTTCACGCCACAAGGAAGATGTCTTCCTGCCTCCTGGAGTCCCACTGTAAGACTTGGCGCGGGAGCCACAAGCAACACCTCCTGCTCTCCTAGAAGACATCGCTAATCAATCACGGCACCTTCCTGCGGAGCTCAGATGCATTCTGCCCCAGCAGGACAGCAGGGAGCTTTCCTTAATCAGGACTGGCAAAGATGAAGAAGTCATTTGTCTGCCCTCCGCCGAGTCTCAGTTTACCACACCGGTCCAGATGCACAGATTGGAGGCAGGACCTGACTCCTCCAGGTCTAACGACCAGCCTGGCATAGTTAGCTGGCTTCTGATAATGTACTCCACTGGAGGGGCTGGCTGAGCTTCCATATTCCACCATGCTCTTGGCTGATATCTCTCAACCGTCCTAAAGTGATACTTTTAAGTTCCCTCTTCCATTATTGATGTCCTTCCTTCAACTGTTAAGATTGATCTTCCAAGCACCTTTCTGAGTCTAATTCTTTCCCTCCCTACCTCAGCCCTTCAAGATGTAGCTTTAATTCACCTCCATTCACCACCAGCCTTCAGAATACTAAGCAGCTTTATGCCATCTCAGGGCCAGTGGAAGGAGCCTCCTATTTCACTTCTTCAACTAATAATGCAGAGAATCATCTAAGAGTCTACAACTGATGAGTAAGACTGACAGATGATGTGTTGTACCTTTTGGAGAAAAAAAAAGTATCTACTGGTTTCTGAGCATCTGTTCATGGGATACATATAAAAAGCCAAGTTATGGTGCTACAAACTACAAATTGAAATGTTTATGTCCAAGACTGGTGTGGACAAAAAGCACTAGACTCTCTCTGAAAAGTCATCTAAAGCCAAAAGAGCGGGGGGGGGGGGTAGCTCAAGTAGCGAAGTATAGATTTGTATCCAAATGAACAGGAATTCACAGGATTAAAAAAAAAGAGGAAATAACAGAACCTTAGGATTAAATTTTTTTTTTAAGCATCAGATGAGAAACAAACAGTCTTTAAACTACTTGCAAAGAGAACAGAGAAGGCAAGACTTCCGTGTGGAGCTCACCAACGTGGAGGTCACTAACAAAGGACCTGCCTCTGGGGCCATGATCTACCGGGGTGGCCCACGTTTGTTGGGCTGCAGCTGATGGACGAACTGTCTAAGCCTTGAAACTTTCAGAGGACTCGGGTCAGAGGAGTTGGGTCCAATCAACTGAGCATTCCTAGTTCATCTTCCAACACCTGCTGGCTTTCCCAGTCCATATAGCTTCTGACTTCCACATCACTGACCATCACTGAATTCGTTCACGGTTAGACTCCACATGATGAACAACCCAGGGCACTGTCTCCACCCGGCTTCCTGCTTCAACATCGCCAGAGCTGGCAGATGTGCCTCTGTGTGTGTGTGTGTGTGTGTGTGTGTGTGTGTGTGTGTGTGTGTGTGCACTCATGTGTGTCTAGAGATACAACATCACTTCATGCACAGCATAAATGACAGGCCCAGTATTCATAGAGGTTAAGTAACCTAACCATAGTCCCAGAGTCAATTGGGCTCCACATAACTGAAGTCATTTTTGATATCGCTAACAGCTTTGCTTATTAAATGGAGCTTCTAACTGCTACTCCACCTTTCTGATATCTGACAGGGGGTCAATTACTCTGAAGTCCTGCCTCTTCCAGTGGATCCAGGGCCTCACTCATCTACTATTGATTCCCTCCCCCTCCACACCGCTCCTTCCGTTTGGCCAGCAGGCTTCAAGTGGCAACACGCACACAGGACACATGGTCCACACCAGTGGGCTGAATTTAGGTCTGCCTTCTTCTGTGCTGCCGTACAAGTCTCTTCATGTTGCTTTCATCTGTATTCCTCCTCCCCACCACACACCCCATTCAATTATCCTTCCTCAAACCCCCACCGGGCAGTCACAGAGTTACAGTTTCTCCATCCGTCTTCCGTTTACATCTAGCTAGGCTAATTATTTCCCTGTTGCCTCACACCCCATGGGTGTGACACAAAGCACTGGGACGGCGCCACCTCCTGCAGACAGTGCTGGTGTCTCTGCAGCAGCCCGTTTGACACTAGAGACGGAACTATTAGGAACAGTAGCCTTCAACGCATGAGAAATGATGTAAAAATAAATCACGCCAGCCACGGTAATCCTGAGGAAGGTGAGGGCAGGAGAGGTACAGGCCAAGGGGCCGCCTCTAAGCCCATGGGAGTAGGGGAGAAGGAGCCATTTATCCCCTCCCAGGACATGCAAAACACAGGCATAAAAGGTGCCAACGCGTCAATGGAAATCTCACAATGTCTGCAGAGCTGAGATTGTGCTGGTAGGGGGTCACTGTTGCTCAGGGAATTGAGTCAATGGCTGGTATTTATGCAATACTAAGTAGATGGCAGGCAGATGACTGAGAAATGACAAATACAAGTCAATAGGTAGGTGATAGGTATAAAAGATACACAGATGATAGACTATACATAGATACATAGATAGATACATAGATGGTGATAATAGAAACATAGAGCTAGGTAGGTAGGTATCTATGATTCATGATAGACAGTTGATATTAGATAAATAGATGACAGGTGATAAGATAGATATATAGCTAGAGCTAAGCAGATAAATAGATACAAAGATAGATAATAGATGCAAAGACAGATGATAGATAATAGATATAAAGATAGATGACAGATGATTACATAGATTCAAAGGAATACATACCCAAAGACATAATAGATACAAAGATGATAGACAGACAGACAGACAGACAGACAGACAGACAGATAGATAGATACACAGACAGACAGACAAACAGACAGACAGATAGATAGATGGTAAATACCTATCCATAGGTAGGTTATACATAATAAATACAGACAGGTTGTAGGTAGTTAAAAGTAGATAGGTCATCAACAACTACCACACAGGTCAGTGGGTCTGTAGATGAGGGAGTGGATGACTTGTCTGACAAAGGTTCTTTCAGCTTCATTCCCTCCCTTAGCTACAGCCCCATTCTAAGCCAGGTCATCTGCCACCCACCCCAGATGGCTTTAACACACACCCTCTTAACTGAAAACCTTGACTTTCCCTTTCGCTCCCTTCCAAGCCTTCTTCCACATGATTGCAGACGGATGGGTTTTAAAACACAACTGTGTCCCTTGCTTCCTCAGACCCTCTGAGGGTGCCCGAGAAGCTGATGTCTGGACCTGGGTGGATTTCTCCTGTATCCAGTCCGGCTTGTGCCTGTGTGCTGTTGTTCATGGTCTTCAGCTGGTGATGCTAGCGGGGGGCAGGAGGCTCTGGAAACTTCAGGAAGTGGAGCCCAGCTGGAGGAAATAGGTCACTGAGTGTCCGTCCTTGGGGTGGTAGGCTCCCTACTATGGCCTCTTCCTGTCATGTTCTCTAACTTCCTGTCCACCATGAGGCAAAGAAACTCGTCCATGACACACCCCTGCTGCCATCCAGCCAAGCCCATGGGCCCAGGGATTCTGAAGTACTCCAAATACTCTGAAGCCATGAGGCAAAATAAATCTTCCCTCCTCAGGGCTGTGATATATTTTGGTGATGTAAAAGGTGACGGATACACACGCCGGGCTTCCAGGAACACTGAAACACGCACACGCTCGGTGAATGAATGAAATGAATGAACTTTGCGACAGGGACAGGCAGTTTGGGTCTTCCAACTGTTGACCACGGTCGAAGCTCCCACAGCAGAAGGGGAGAAGCAGGAGTGACAAATGGTCCCAGGGGCCTTTAAGTTTAGACTCTGAGTGGGCAGGTGAGGTTCCCCTTCAAGGCATCAAGTCTGCACAGCGCGAAGGCAAGAGTTTGCCATCTGGGGTGACTCTCGCCAGGCAGGGACAGAGGTGTGTGCTTTGAATAATTAATTTTTTTTGGTTACTTTATAGACTGAAATAGTTATAACCTTCCTTGTATTCCCCCACTCTCCGAAGTCTTTAGGAAGCCTTTGATTATGAATAGTAGGAAAGCTATCCATATACACGGGCAAGCACACCCATGCGGTAGAGCTCCATACCTCCCCCTCCTTGTTCTTCCTGTGTGTGCAGGAGAAGAAGAAAGCAAAGCATCACACCGCGAGTCTATGGAAAAAAAAAAACCCTACCAGCCATCAGCTTCATCTCCTTCAGGAAGAAGTAGGGTTCTAATTACAACTCAGACATTAGCATGGCCTTCAGGTAGCACCAATCTCAGCTCCACACATGCTGTTGAAGCCAAAGGGCCTTGCCAGTCAGTTCTGCTGTGGTGGGGCTTAGTGGTGCTGTCGGGGTTTGTTTCAGAGCAAGGTCTAGCATAAGGATAGAGTTTCAAGTCACATGGCTGGAGTTCAAACTCAGTTCCAGCCCACACTCCAAGCACAGTCCTCCAGTTTCTATTTTTCTCAGCTGCAGGACCCAAGCCACTAGGAAAATAGCAAGTTGCAAGTGAGATGAGGTCCTGAATATACAAAGAATGGTCCCCCCCCCCAAATTTTTTTTCTACAACCCCCTTGCTGGCATCCCAAGGAGTAAGGGCAACACTTGCTGTCGACTGAAATATGGACAGTGGATCTAACTGGTGCCATCTTGGAGTCTGGGTGGATGAGGGACTTTCCAAAACCTCTTAGAGGTCAAATCCTGACCCCACCCCCCAGGTGATGGGAAAGCTTGTATAATTCTGAGGCAGGGGTAGGGACTGGGACAATAGGTTTCCAGACTGGCCAGACCTGTACCATGAACTCACGAGACTCCTTGAACTCTTGAGCTCCCGGTGACCCTGGCCCCCAACCATGACCCTGTTTAGGTCCCCATCACCCCAGCTGCCATTTTGTACCATGCCTAGTGTCTCCTGACTCTTCTCGGGAGAACCGTTGTGGCCCCTCTTCAACTCTCCATTAGAGATGGTCTGGTTTCTTGAGATTGTTTGTCTGTTCTTTCTTTGCCTTTACTACCTTCCTGGCTCAGTTTCCCAACAGTATTAACTGTATTTGAGGCTGCAGGTTTTGGAGGGGCACATGCATCTACTCACAGTCACTGGCTTTCTAATAAAGACTCCCGATTCGACCTCTTAAAATGTGGCTTCTCTGAAGTTCATGATGGAATTCCCATATAACAGCGCTAGATGGGCCCAGACAGGATTGCAATGCTGCAATGCTGCACAGTCCCTTTGGAGAAGGGAATACTGCCAAGCAAAAATCTTCCAACATTAATGACAACCAGTGATTTCCTAGGCCACCCCCCCACCACCACCACCACCATCACTTGCTGGTTAGGTCTCTCTCCTTCCTTCATTCTTCATTTCTTCTTCTTCCTCTTCCTCGTCAATAAACACTCTCTCCTGCTGAATTGATCAGTGTCAAAGCTCTATTCCCCCAAAAGGCTGTTTCTTAACAAACAACCTCACTCCCTCCCCCCAAAAAGGACTTTAATCTTCACAAGACACCCAGAGGTTAAGATCACCATGCTGGGTCCAGAAGAGGAAACTGGGACCAAAGAAAGGATCAGTTGTTTTCTTGAGTTGGGAGGTGTGGTAACTAGACAGTGCCAAGAGTTGCATCTCCCTTTGTCTGGTTCTGAGTCTGCATTCTTCCTCCTGAGGACTGCTCCTTGCTTTATTTGAATTCTATTGAACCACCAGGCAGGACCCAGCCATCTACTGGACACACACAGCCCAAAGCAGCACAGCAACTCTGACCTTGGCGGTGCCCAACTCCGAAACCTTCACCAGCTGCAGGGTCAGAGGTTACCGTGTCAGCATATGCCCCCACGGAGCACAGGACAGAATGTCCCGGAGACGCCCTCGTGGAGCAATCACTCATTACCTGGATGGCCTCTTGCTCATCCCTTACCATTAGGATGATAGGAATTAACAGAAAAACACCAGGAACAAAACTTACCCAAACTCAAAAAATCATACCACGAAATCACAAAGCCACACATCTGGGCAGAGATGTGGGATGTGGAGGGAGAGATACGAAGAAGTTGCTGAAAATGGTGCCCAGGTATCTCACTTCCTCAGTGTCTCAAGAATTGTGTGTGTGTGTGTGTGTGTGTGTGTGTGTGAGAGAGAGAGAGAGAGAGAGAGAGAGAGAGAGAGAGAGAGAGAGAGAGAGAGAGGGAGGGAGAAGGAGGGAGAGGGAGGGAGAGGGAGGGAGAGAGGGAAAGAGAGTACAAAGTGAACACAAAGAAGGTCAGTGAGAGCTTGGATTCTGCTCTGAAAATAAAAGATGGGCAGTTGGGGCACCGCCCCTGGGTGGAAGAACCCGAGTTTGCATGCAAGACATGGAAGGGTCGCCTGCCTAAGCCAGACCTGTGCCGGCTGGGGAGAGCAACCACTCTCTCTGGCCATCTGTTCGGGGGTTACAGAGGCAGCCAAGTGTCCCCGTGCCTGCCGCCTGGGAGGAGGCTGGTCACCAGTCAATCTGCTCGGAATTGCCTCCTATGATTAGTGCGTAATGACTCAGGTAGGGCCTGGGCCCCGGTGTTTCCGTGATGAATGCGTTAACAGCTGCCTTCGCAGTGCTGAGTTGCAGGTTTATGAGTTGGTGGGGGAGCTGGTCTCTGTGCACAGTACATGGTCCTTGCTGGGGAGGGGGAGACAGCCCTGGGAGGGAGACGTTCTGTGGGAAGGGCAGGCATGGCCTCTGATGTGCAGGCATCAGCAAGAGTCCCGGGTGCTGGCTCACCTCTAAGATGGAGCTACCCAGGTCCTCATGGTGCGATCCCATTTCCTGACACTGTGGCCATCTGAGAAAGCCAGCCCGGGCAGGGAAGTCTGTGAGACACTTATCTCCAATGAACCACCAGAAAAACCAGAAGTGGAGCTGTGGCTCAAAGTGGTAGAACACCAGCCTTGAGTGAAAAAAGTTCAAGGAGAATGCCCCCAGGCCCTGAGTTCAAGCCCCAAGGATCAACCAAAACTAAATAAAAAAAATATAGATGCCAGTTGTTTGTCCTTGATACTCCCAGTCAACTGTCAGATAATAGAATATTTCTCTCATCACCAAGTTATCTATTGGCTATTCCTGTACTAAAGAGAGAGGCAAACCTTAACATAACTTCTCCCAGTTCATTAACTAATTACTCATAATTGAGACACAGTGTCATGAAGGCCTAACCCAACAGGAAGTTACAAGTGGAAGGAAATTGCTTCAAGCCTGAAATTCAACCGCTGGTGAGCTTTCTGGATCATTCTTTCATGCACAGAGATCACTGAGGGCCACCAAGAGCCGGAACACACTCACATATCTGGTTTATAACCAGTGAACTATTACATATCACATCATCGCCAACCTGTGTCCAACACCAAAGGGGCATTCTGGGAAAATCACATAATGAAAGATAACCAAACTTGGAAGCAGGAAATGGAAGCGTTTGTTTTTTTGTTTTGTTTTGTTTTTTCTTTCTGGAGCCAGCCAGGATATTAAAACCCTGCCTCAGATCAGGAAGACGCCCTTCACATCCGATGCTCAGGCTCAATTATCAGACATGTGTGAATTCTAACTGCCAAGTCCTGGTTCCTGGTGTCAGCCCAGAAGAGAGGATGGTGGTCTTGTAACCAGCCATGTACCCCCAAAGCATACAGAACCCAGACACACTGCCAACTCAGATGCCAAGACCCCTGCCTGCTCGGTAACCAGGCAACCTCCCCCACAGGAAGTAAGTGAGTGACCTCTTGCCCTGGAAGTAGATGGAAGCTCTGGGTACCAGACTGGCCATAGTCCCCAGGAAAACACCTGCCAGACACGGAGATCCAGTGACACCCTTCCATTTCCCCCATGAGGCATATTTTCATTTCTTCTTTCTACAATTAAATATATATGTTTATATATAAATGTAGCAGATTAGATTTATATATAAATGTAGCAGATTAGAATTTTTCTTTTTCCTCTTTAGACTGCAGTTTGTAGCTACGAACTACCATATCCATAGGCAAATTAACATGAGCTCCCTGAAAACACTGCATTAATTATCCTCGGGGACCAGAGCTCCCCGCCCCCCATCCCTGCCCGGGGAGACGCTGAGGCCCAGGTGCTGGGCTGGAACATGAGCCTCTTTCATGAGAAGCAGCAGTTTTTGTGCTATGAGGGTCATGAATCTACACAACCTGAAATCCGATTGATCCTTGAACTCTCCTTCCTCTGCCTTTCCACTGCCTGTCCCCCACAGCTCTGAGGTGTCCAAGAAAAAGATGCTGCTTTGAGCAGGAAAAAACCAAGTAAAGAGCATATTTAACTTTATACCCAATAGAGCTGAACAGACTTCACGCCAAATTTTTTTTTAAAGGATCTTTTTTTTACTTACAAAACCTGTCTATTTTTAGGAAACGTTGTGTCCTAAACAGCCAAGGCAAGAAAAAGATAAATGTGGCAGGTACGAATTTCCTTTATGATTAAGAATAAAAGCATCCAAGTCTAATCTCCTGTGTAATACAGGCTTTAGCTGATCAGGGTGACAAAGAGTAAGGAACAGCAAAATCTCCATTTCTTTCCTTCTCTCTGCCTCCTCCACCTCCTCCTCCTCCTCCTCTTCTGCACTTGCATATGCAAATTCCTCATAATAAGGACAGGGATGCAATGCCAAGTGAGGGCAAAGAATTCTCTTTGATCAGCTTCTTCCAGGTCTAGAGTCCCCTGGCCTTTGACTCCACCTGCTCCATCCTGATAACGAATGGTATTTGACGAAGCAAATTAGACTCTGTTGCTCTCAGAAGAACAAGCTAAGCAATACCGAAACCCATCAGACAAGCGACATCTTGAAAAAATAAAATTTCCTCAAGTGACTCTGTTAGATTTGGATATCTGTTAAATTATTACACATTTATTCATAAACACAAGTGGCTCCCAGATAGATCTATAAAGCCGATGCTGGAAACTTACATATATATATGGGAGGTCATCGGACCAAACATTGCTGTCTTTACCCATAGTAAAGTCCTTGGTTATGAGTAAAAAAGCACACAGAGGAAAAAATGCTTACTGGCTAAAAACAAAAAGAAAACACACAAATGATATTTCTATACTGATGTCTTAAAGCAGAAAATCCCGTTTTGTATTTGCTTTTATATCATTGTTGCACATTCTGCCCCTCAAAGAAGCAACGTGAATCACCCGCAAGTGACTTCAGTCTTAAATAAGTTTTTAAGAAAATGAAAGCAAGGAAAATTCACAGTGACACGATCTCACTAGGAAGCCCGTGTCTGCTGGGCTTTCTCTCTGCTTGGCAGAGGAGACACAACGTCTTCCTAATGAGAGGATTGTGGGTAACAGAAGGAAAACACAACTCATTTTGTGTTAACCTCCAGACGCTCGTGGTGGGGCCCCCACAATCGACACGCAGGTTTCCAGCTGACGGGAGGAGGGAGCGCTGGGCTGGAGAGGGTGGTTCCACCTCCCAAGCCCCTTTCCTATCTCCGAACCTGACAGGATGGTGCAAAACTAGACAAAAGAGACCAGCAGACAGCAACGTTTCTGTGGGAATTTCAGGCGTACAGAAGAGAGCTAGGCGCAGAGCACGTGGTCAGAGAAACGGATATCTGTATGTAATGAGTGATCCCAACGGATCCACTTACTGAGTTCTGAGTCCAGTCAAGAGAGCCACGAGTTCCACTTGCATGAGTTCTTTGAGCAGGTTCCTGAGGGAGAAGAGAGGGGAGGGCATGAGTCTCGAGGTCGGTCTCCCCGCATCGTGTGAGCTCTTGGTTTTTGGCCCAGTAATATCAGTTAACCTCTAAAATGGATTCCAACTGTGCTGTGGGGTTCAACAACAATGATGGTGTTGGGCATGATGAAAAGCTTCTCCATTCATTTTCAGCCAATCAGGCATAGAGGCTGTCAAGAGGAGGCAGCCTTCCCACAGAGAATGGGCCTTACGTGGAACACCTGGACATGGGGGAGCCTGATTCTGAACTTGGGCATGGGATGGCATGGCTGGAAGTGTTGTGCTCCATACAGTTCCTATATGGTGAGCTCTTGGTCAAGGAAAGCCCAAAGCCAACATTTCCACCCACCTACCCACCCACCAATCCATCTGTCCCTCCAACTATCCATCCATCCCCTCAATCACCCATCTATTCATCTATCCCTTCTATCCTTCCAATCATCCATCTACCCATCCATCCATCCATCTACCCATCCATCCATCTACCCATCTATCCATCTACCCATCCATCCATCCATCCATCTACCCATCCATCCATCTACCCATCCATCCATCTACCCATCCATCCATCCATCCATCTATCCACTTACCCATCCATCCTTCTAACCATCCATCCATCTTGCCAGCCAGTTTTCTAATTATCTATTCATTCATCATCCCTCAACTCATCCATCTATCTGTCTGCACATCTACTATCTAACCATACATTTCTCCCACCACCTATCTTTACAATATTCTTTGGATCTATTATCTACTAGAGTTTGTGGCCATGATCAAGTCACTAAACTTTTAAGAATCTCATCTGTAAAACATACTACCAGTCACAGAGACTGGAGTGATTTTTTTTAAGTTGGTTTTTTTGCTCGTTTTTATTGCTGCTCTTGTTATTGTTGTTGCAGTGATCAGGATTGAACTCAGGGTTTCATGATTACCAAGGAAGTACTTTGCTATTTTACCATGTCCTCAGTCTTGCATTTTTATTGGTTATTTGGAGATGGAATCTAGAAAACCTTTCTGCTTGGGCTGATCTTGAATAATGGTCCCCTGAGCCTCCTCTGAGTAGCACCCATCAGTGCGCTACATTTGGTTTTAGTCCAACTTGCAGTAGAAGTGGACCTTCTAGGTCCTCCCTTCCAGTAAAAAGAAGCCAAGTGCTGGTGGTTCACACTTGTAATCCTTGCTACCCAGGAGGTTGAGATCTGAGGACTGTGGTTCAAAGCCAGCCCCATCCAGACAGGACAGGTCAGGACAGTCCAATTAACCACAGGAAAACAGAAGTAGAACTATGGCTCAAAGTGGTAGAGCAGTAGCCTCGAGCAAAAAAGCTCAGGGACAGTGCCCCGAGTTCAAGCACCATGATGGCGGGGGGGGGGGGGGGGGGGGGGAATTGGCCAGTTCCTTTTGATAAGTTGTTTTATAAAAATAAACAAAGGCTGAAAGTCGCCCTCCCAGTGAGAATAGAATGCTTACAACCAACGGCCCCAGAGACACCTACAATGCGCCTCCTAGAGTTGTAGGGGAGGATTGCAGCTTCTGAACTTTTTTTATTAGCATACATTAGATGCACAATGGCTTCACTGTGACATTCCCTCCATGCATACACTGTAACCTGATCAAACTCACCCTGTAATGCGCTCCCCCACCCACCACCCCTTCCTGAAACAATGGTGACACATTTCATTGTGCTAGTCTCTTGTTTGCCAATAAATTCACCCTTGCTCACCCTCCCCTTGCTCTCCCTGCTCTTGTTCAGCCTGTTTTACTCTTATTCATGGTTAATGCCTATTGGTTGTACCAAGGGGGTTCACCATCATATTTCAGACACGTATCTACTATGCTATTCTAGTGTTTTATTTTGTTTTTTTAACTCATCTGGGCCTGGGTTGGCAATGACTTGTGCCTCTGTAGCCACGGACCGTGTGCCTTGGGTCCTGGTGTAAGTGGGTGGGTTTTCATGGCATGAACTGAGAAGTTGCAAGAGGAAGAGGCAGAGGTGGGCAGCTGATGTAGCTGATGGAAGGGAGTCCTGGCTCCACAGATCCCCTCCCCTGCTCCCCTCCCCTCTGCACTGTGTCCTGACAGGTGCGTCACACAGCAACCTGCTGATGTCCAATACGTGGGTGGTGCTGACCCCTGCCGGTGGCACTGACCCCTGCTGGTGGCACTGTCTCTCTAGGCAAGGCTGGCTGTGACAAGGTCTCTGATTTCCCATACTGTGCCACGAACTGCGCCCCAAGTCCCCCAGGGAGAAGCTCACCCACCCCACAACTGCCTTCTGTCTCCAGGTCCTCTGTAGGCAGAGCAACCAGCACGAGACATCATCACAGCTTTATGGGATACGTGAACCCCACCAACCTGGCTCCCAAAACACCACCATAGTGAAGGGAGGGGGGAAAGGAGGAAGGGAGGAAGGGAAGGAGGGAGGGAGGAAGGAAAGAAGGAAAGAAGGGGGGAAAGGAAGGGAGGGAGGGAGGGAGGGAGGAAGGAAGGAAGGAAGGAAGGAAGGAAAGGCAGGAGGGAGGGAAGGAGGGAGGGAGAAAGGAAAGAAGGAAAGAAGGGAAGGAAAAAGGAAGGGAGGGAGGGAGGGAGGGAGGGGGAAGGAAGGAAGGAAGGAAAGGCAGGAGGGAGGGAGGGAGGGAGGAAGGAAAGAAGGAAAGAAGGGAGGGAAAAAGGAAGGGAGGGAGGGAGGGAGGAGGAAGGAAGGAAGGAAGGAAGGAAGGAAGGAAGGAAGGAAGGAAGGAAGGAAGGAAGGAAAGGAGGCAGGGAGGGAGGGGGGAAGGAGGGGGGAGGGAGGGAGGGTTGAGTCACACACTACTCACTGAGACAATCCCTAGATGACTAGCCAGTTTCTCTAAGTCATTTCCCTCCGCTCCCTCCCTCCTCTCCGTCTAGTGCTGCACTGGAGATGCTGTCCCGAGCGCGACCCGCCGCTCCACAGAAGGATTGGGTGGAGCAAGGACAAGGCCTCACTTGACCCAGGTTTAATTTAATTCCAGGAAATCCTCTCCTTGGAGAGCTAGTGGGAGGAATCTGAGAACGCGGCTGCCTAGCCCTGCTGGGCGCTGCTTCATGACCCGTCCCACCCCCCGGGGAACCTTGTCTTCTCCATTCACCACAGTCCTGCTGGTGAAGGCTCGTGGGGTTTGGGCAGTACTGGGGTTTGCATTTCTAGCCTTCTACTTTCTGAGCAGGTGCACTACTACTTCAGCCATGCCCACCAGCCCTCTTCATTTTAGGTCATTTATTAGATAAGGTCCCAGCAAGCCTGGATTGTGCTCCTCCTATTTATGACTCTCAACACCACACCCCACTTTTTGCCTGGTCTATCTATCCTTGAACAGCGATCCTCCCAATCTCAGCCTCCTAAGTACCCATGATTACAGGAGTGATCCATGGCATATGGCTACTTCTGGTAAAGTCTTAAGGTCACATCCCCGTGTTAGGGGTCAACACAGCACTGGGCGCATAGTAGGAGCTTGTGAAAGATTCCTGCCGTGAGGCACCTGTGAAGCTCTCCTTGATGAATGCAATTGTGGCTGCCCTTCCCCATCTCTCAGTCTCAATGCAATCCATGTCCATTCCTCTTTCTGCTGCACTTAATGCAAGCCCCTCCCTCTCCCGTATCACCCCTCCAATGGGGGCTCAGGACGGCTTCTAGGCACTCTGTGGAAGGCTCTGCCATTCACAGTGCAGGGAGCAGGGAGCTCTGGGGGTCTCCAGGAGCCTAATGATAACACACACACACACACACACACACACACACACACACACACACATGCATGTATGCCCACAGCACAATGCATACATGCGCACGTGCTCATGCACACATGCACGCAAATGCACGCGCGCGCGCTCACACACACACACACACACACACACACACCCCTTTGCGCCTTCTTGTTGGTGTGTTTAATTTCCTGTCTTGGCCTTACAGGAGATTTCTAATGTTTGGGCTGCAGGCTATGTTCTGATTAAAAATAATCCACCCAATTATGGGCTGGCACGAGCCTCTCTGCCACCAGCCTTGGCTTCCCTGTCAGCAACGACTATCTGCAGTTCCTAACTGTAAATGAAAACCCAAGGGGCGAGTTTGGGTCCCCAGCTCCTGGGCCACACGGCTCTTTTAATTTGCACTGTCTGTCAAAGGGATACGGCCGCGCATACTCTATGGAGAGTTTCCCTGGACTCTGAGATTCAAGGCCACAGAAAGCGGAGGTACCAGCACCTGCTCCCAGAGATGGCTTTGGAACCCTCCAGGGATAACAGGGGCCCGCATGAGGCCTCGAGGCTCTTTTCTGTCTGCTTGAGCGCAGGTATGAGAACGGGAAGCTGAACTCCATGGGGATCTCGACGCGTATTTACAGGATTTTCCCCAGCAAGTACATAAGACAAGACGCTGGATTCAAAGGATGGGATCACAGCTCTTGGAAAGGAAATCTATACCTGAGACCTGATTGTTTCAGGCTTTGTAAAATTAAAACTTTCTGTAGATCTGAGATCAGCAGAGAGGAAAATTTCAGTTGAGAAATGGCATGAAGGTAGGACCCCATGACCAGAGAATAGCTGTCCCCCCATTGCTGGTCCTAAACAAGACACCGAAATACACAAGGAGTCACAAAAGGCTCCGTGATGTTGTAACCCAGACATTAGCCAGGCATCACCCAGACATTACCCAGACATCACCCAGATGTTACCGGCATTATGCCGGCATTACTAGGACATTCCCCAGCAGACTTCTATTTTAGGGCTAAGAAGGCTGGGAAGGCTTGGTGTGCCTCCGTTCCCCCTATCTGTTTTTCTAAGAATGACATTTGCTGTTCCAGACATCGTCTGGGTCCCTTGTCACACTTCCTGGGATGTCTGGCTGAAGCCCTGCTCTTAGGGTAAACAGGAGAGTCCGGTGCATTGTTCCAGACATGGCCCCTCTGGCTGAGCCTGGCTTCAGGGCATTTCTACAGTTGATGGGACAAAGTTATCCAGGTAAGAACAATTCAGAGACACGCAGGCAGTTTGTTCCACCTCCTTTCACGGTGCCCATCAAGCAGGGAGCATAGATCGGTCTGGCAAACTGGGGCTGCACCATTTGGTGAATAAAGTTTTATTGAGACGCGGCCCTGCACACTCATCCTACATGCAACATTCCACTCCATCCCTGTCACCTCTCCAGGCTGTGGGCACCGTTCTCCAGCTCATCAATGGAGCCTGGGACTCAGAGTGGTTAAGCAGTGGAGTGGGTGCCCAGTGGTGAGCCAGGCCTCCAGCCCTGATCCAAAGGCAGCCAACCACGATAACGGGACTCAATGACGCGCTCTGCCACCGACTGTGAGACTCCAGGAAGGGCCTGGCGTCCGTGGTGGTGATGCTGTAAGCCTTCCACAGACATGGTCCCCCTCCTCCTCATCAAGTCTCTGTGGTGCTTAGCCCTCCCCTCCTTAGTCCTGGGCAACCTCTGTCACTGCAGAGAGGAATCAGCAGGTTTACCTCCTTCCCTCTCATGACCATATCCTCCTTGCTGATCTCCATCCACGCCAGGCAGGTTGGGGCCTAAGTCACCCACGAGGTGAGATTGGGGAAAGGCTAGAGAACAACCAGGAAGCTCTCTGGAGGGCGTGACACAGACAGATTTATGGAGCAGGGATACAGAACGCATCATTGGCAATGCGTGACACTTGCGTTCATTCATCATCGGTTGCTTTGAATCTATGTCTCCATGAAAAGTAACTTTCCTTTTCGATTACCAAGATGGATGTGTCAAACAGCACACCAGGGCCTACACTGGACCACAGGGAAAAGAGCAAGAAAAAGACGGGGTGGGGGGGGAGGCAAAAAGAAAACCCTTCAGTACATCATGTGATATATTTGCTCAGATTACGGCTCTATTTACACCGCTGAGAACACTCTCATTTTTTTTTCAGCTTCATAACTCATCGCTCTATAAAGAAAAAGAAGCTAGCTCGTAGCTACCTATTTCACCATGGGGAGAGAAAATGGACCATAAGCAAAAACCCATTCTCCCTTTTGCAGGTCCCAACATACACTCACGCTCACACACACACACACACACACACACACACACACACACACACACACACACACACACACACACACACACACACACACACACACACACACACACACACACACACACACACACACATTCTATTTTAACATGTGCTGGACTCCTGAGCCGTTTGCTACCTTATTTGATTCAGAGTGAAATGATGTCTCAGAATTTTAAAAAAAAGCCACTAAAAGCATTGGGAAGGAAGTGATGAAATGTAGAGACATCAGATTTTCTTCCAAGAAATAATCAGCTTCTCAGAATTCACTTCAAACCCAAGAAAGGTCTCACTGCGACCCTGAACATTCAAGCTGGTCTCATCACAGCGAGGATGCAATCTGGGGGAAATAGTGTAACGATCTAGACAAGCCTGGCACTGGATTATCTGCGTGTCACAGCCATGGGTGCCAATGGCCTGCCCAGCATCATGCCGCCAGGCCCCTTTCTCAGGGACAGAAGACACCTTGGCATAGAATCAGTGAAGTGCCAGCACAGATAACCGGCTACGTTTTTTGAAGTCAGGAGGAGTACTTCTCAAAATACATCTTTTACATCTACATTTCCCCCCTGTATTTGGTGCTCTGGGGCAGGGGACAGGGGGTATGGGGTAGGACCTTATTTTTCTTTCCCTGTTAATAAGAGCATAGGTCCTGATGACATCCCAGCTCTTCGCTTGATGCTTGGTTCTTGATTATGTGGTTTCATTCTCTCTGGGTCTGTTTCCCATTTTGCACAAGGAAATAGTCGGCCCTTCTTGGTTTCAAAATGTTCTTTTTCCTCGCCACAGATGATCTTTTTCACGAGCCTGCTCGCGAGAGTGCGAGAGGGGGAAAAAAATCAATAAGAGTAAGAGCAGAGAGACCCCGAAAGTGTACCAAAGTTTCAGCAAGAATCAATACCGAGAGAGAATAAATGGCATTACCCAGTGTCACACATACCTGGCTGCGCACACACACACACACACACACACACACACACACACACACACACACACACACACACCACAAAAACCAGACAAAAGAAGATATTAAACAAAAAATGAAAAAAAATCTGGTCTGAAGGCAATAACTCATTTGTTTTAATGCAATGGGGTTTGAACTTCCTGATCGCTGAATGTTTTTACGTTCTGCGGAAAACCGCCAAGCCCTTCGGCCCAATGTTCCAGAAAAACAGACAGTAAAATGAAGAAGAACTGGCCGTGGTGGGTCGATTATGGTGCTCACAGTCCTCTGGGTGCAGGGGGAGGGAGAGGCGGGAGGCGGGGGAGAATTCCTGAGGTGTGAGAGCCATGGGGCCACTGCAAAAGCCACAGGCTCTGGAGGAGACCTCACCCAGATCCACACAGGACGGCAGCTCCTTGTCTTACCAGATCCCAAGTGGCAGATACCCACTGCAGACACAGGGATCGGAACCAGGGGATGTTTCCAGAAAATAAAATGGCATCTCCGGTGCTGCCGTGGAAAGCGTCAACTTGGAATGGAACAAACTTAAGATCCAGAGGAAGCAGATGGAGGGTGGGATGTATGTGGGTTGGGTTTTTTTTCAGCCTTTGACTTTGGGTGTTTGACTTTGGTCCTTTCCTACCAACCCCAGCACAATCTTCTTTCCCCTTCTCTGGCTCCCCCACCCCACCCCAGGAGGCCTGCAGGGGCCGGGGCCACAATCCTGCCTGTCTGTCTCTCCTGCTCTCCCCCCATCCACATGCGTGACCGTGGTTCTCCGTGACCCGCACACGGCTGTCTCTCCTCCTACCCCTCTCTCTCCATTCCTCATTAAGTCGTTCTATTCCCATTTCATCCTCAATAATCAAAGGCATTCAGATTTCCCAGCTCTCCCTTCTCTGGCTTCATTGCTTCCTGAAACCACAAATTCTTTTTCTCTTGCCTTGTCGTGGGCTGATTCTCCATCTATTCTCACTCCACGTTCTCTCTTTTGGCCGATGGCCTTCAACCTCACTGCATTCAAAATCCCCTTGCGGTATTCTGTTCATGTTAAGCAGCTGGGGCAGGTAGGACACGGCACACACCGCCTGCCCACCCCCATCCACCGTGTAGCAAGGCTAGCCATGTTTCTGCATCAAGAATCAGTCTCCATTGTGAAGTGCTGGATTCAGCGGAGCCTGGGACAGCGAGAAGGAAGAGGCTCCATTTCAGAAGGGCAAGGGGCCAGAATTCTGGCTCTAGATGCAGAGAATGGAGCCTGGACTGCCACACACATCCCCAGACCCAGATGCATCCTCTGCCCTTTGACTGTGGCCATTGAACAGGCAGCCGGTCAGGGGTGGGCGGCACCTGTGGAAATGGGCAATCTTCCTGTCCCTCCTTGACTCCGGTGGGCTTTTATTCTGCCCAGCACCAGCTCTGGGTAGAAGACCAGCCCAGCCCATTCATCTCTATCTACCCTTCCCCGGCAAAATCAATGGCACAGAAACACCTCAGTGGCATCCGGAAAAAAAAGGAAAAAAAAATTTAATCCTATTGTTCAGAGATTTTTCTGGGTCTTGTCATTTGGAAGAAAGATCGACACTATTACTGTACAGATCTGTACATCTCTCCGTGATCCTAAAAAATTACTGCACACCCCTCCCCGAAAATTATCCTATAATGCACGCACACACACATCAAGGGCAGAGCTGGTTAAAAAGACAAAAGGGATGAAAGCTCATCAGGTTCTAAGTCTGGAGCTGAACTCAAGCGTTGCTTACTTTTCTCTCACTGCTAGGAACAGAGGAGATTGCTTCTGTGCTCTCCCGAGATTTGGAGGGCGGGGGAGGTGGACAGGATATTAAGGACAACCATTGGCCTTGAAAGTCAATGACCAGGAATGGAGAGTGAACCCACCCACATGAAGTTCCAGCCACCCGCAGCCCCCAGCCCACAGAGCAGACACGGCCAAGGTCACCGTCAGATAGGTGAAGCTGACCACTCGCTCATTATAGATTCAAGCCCCGGCTTCCACCACTCAAGCAGGGACAAGACACAGTGGACAGCAGTTCACAGGCTGAGGTAGTGGCCAGCGACCGAGCCCAAATGCAAATCCTGCTGAGTCCTACAAGGGCCATTCCGACAAGGTGTCTGTTCTACCTGAGTTTTTACTTTCATCCTAAAAAAACGAGGGTACTAAACATTTTTTAATGGTCATAGTACCTGCCACAGTACATTTGCATAACTGGACACATGGAATAAAACATGTCTCATGGGCAGGGTGGTTAGTGCATGTGTTTTCGATGCTCATGATCCTTGCTACGCCAAGTGGGATCCATGACTCATCAACAGCCCGGCACTACAAGTTCATTAGAAATGCCAGACCTCAGGCTCCACCCAGACTAACAGATCAGAACCTGCATTTTCACAAGAGCTCCCTCCCGGGTGTTCAGCCAGAGAGATGAAGCCAGGACTTGGCTTTCCATCTGGATAAGCACTGCAGAGCAGAAACGTTTCCTCCACACATACCAACAATGTGCGGACACGTTCTGAAGGGAAAATAAGGTTACTATTTGTGAGCAGAACCAGAGTGTGTCTATATCACCTGAATGTCTGTCTCTCTCTCATACACACACACACACACACACACACACACACACACACACACACACACACACACAGAGGCCCAGGGATATCAAGTCACAAAATCACAGAAGTAAGCTGGCATTGGGCTGTTGCCACTACCTTATTTGTACAGACTCTTGTTCCCAGACAGAAAAGCTGAAAGAATGCATACAGTCAGTACCAACATTTGACATTGTTGATCTTTCTTCAGTGAGAAATTTCAAAAAAATTCATATAAATTGAGCTTGGTGGTTCACGCTTATAATCCCAGCTACGTGGTGGGTGGAGGTAGGAAGATCTTTCTCAGAACAAGAGAAACAGAAAGGGCTTGGGGAGGGGTGGTAGTCACATGGAAGAGTATTTGCCTCACAAGTACGCGGCCTTTGGTTCAATCCCAAGTACTACCAAAAAATAAAAATAAAGAAAGAAAGAATAAGAGAGAAAGAGAGGAGAATACATCAAAGCTTAGAAAGTTCTAGAGAAAGCATGCCCATGGCGGTAGACTGGAAGAGTCACTGAAAGATTTTTACGGTCTACCAATATTTCTAAAGATGCTTCTAGCTTAAGAACATCTGTTGGTTTTTTTTAAAATTAATTTAATGATTTTGTAATTTCAGACTACTTCAATTTCCCATGTTGAACATTTCAGGTTTTAGGTGGACAGATGAAGAGGGATGGAGAGATCTTGATTTACTGTCAGACAACGTTATGCATGTGAGTGGTGCACACGCATGTGTGTGTGTGTGCGCGTGCATGTGCGCACAGAGATGTACGCTGAGTTCCTGCAAGACTCTCGGTTCTTTCCGGCTGCTCATTGGTAGAAAGTTTCTCACAGTCCAACTATGAATCGGGCACCTCAAAAGCAGCCCATGACCCCATGCAGCCCTGGCATGATGACACTGGTCACTGGAGTGCTCACACGTAGCGTGGTATCTGACACGCAGTAGGTCTTCAGAACTCACCTGTCGCCTTGCTTCCTGAGCGCTCTGTTGTCACATACCAACTGTCACCCGGGACGGTTAGCATGTTTGTTTTCTGCTGACAACACAACCCGTGTGATTTCAAGTCTGAACAGATGGCCGAGACAGAGCAAGCAACGCCATTGCTATTTTTGGGTGGCACTCGTTGGCCATTTCAAAGACTGATCAGCCACTTTGTTCCCCTGGCCTTCCTTGCGCTTCGATTTCAGATCCACAGATTCACGGAGCTTGTTCTCGGAGGCAGAGACTGTAATCCAGATGTGACTGGAAGGCTCCAAATGCCCTTCAGCAGAGTGTGTAGAGTTTTAGTTCTAGAGAGGCTTTCCCATCATTCCACCACTTTACACTCTACCCAAGTAAGAACGTGTAGATCTCTGTCGGTATATTAGATCTATAGTGGACTTTGTGCATTAGTAGATCCTTGTCAGTTTCAGGATCTCTGTAGATTGGTGGCTCTCTGGATCAATAGATCCCTGTCGGTAGCTCTAGTAGATCTCTGTACGCCAGTGGATCTCTGTGGATCAGTAATCTCTGTAGATCGGAGCTACAGAGATCAGTAGGTCTACAGAGACCAGTAGATCTGCAGAGATTAGTAAATCCAGGAGATCTAGAAGAAGTTACAGTATCAGAGAACCTAGTAGATCTCTGTAGCTCAGTTGATCTCTGTCAGCATTGGGAGATCAGTAGACTGTTGTCAGTAATATTTGGGACTGTTCAGCCTAATTCCCCCGGTTGGTTTACTCCTGCTTGATTTATTCGGGGACACCCTGAGGGGTGTTGGCTCTGTACGGGGCACCGCCACCCTATCAAACAACTATCCTCCTGTGTATGTCCTCACGAACTATGGCTCCGGGAGAGAGAAAAAACAATACACCCACATTCAGAGGAACTGAGATTCTTCCATCCAGGCATGGTTTTCCTGGCACAGTGGCCTGGTTGGTGGGCAGCGTTCGCGGACCCTGCCCCTCAAAGCATATGGCTCCAAACGAAGCCTCTGGTTCCCGATCACAGGGGAGCCTTCTCTGCTCTTCAGGCAGATTCAGCAGCTTCTCCAGCCCCGAGGTTCAGCGAAAGGACTCCCATGGAAGTTACCACGAGCACAGAATTCACACAGGGATCCAGAGAGGCCCCGGCAGGTCATAACGACCAGCAATCACTTCACTTATCCAGGAGACGATCACCGCCTCCCAGAATCCACAAAGCCAACACCACCACCACCACCACAGGAGACCACCACGCCCTAGGCACAGCAGACATATCCTCTCTAGCCCCAAGGCAGGCTCTAGAACCTTCTAGGTTATTGAGAGAGAAAAGACTCGGAGTCATTCAGCCAGGGTAACTTGCAGCTGGCTTCTTACCAAGGTGGTGATGTTTTTCAAAGCGCTCACACGTCGGAGTCAAGATTTCTGAACCTTTCCTCAAGTGATTGGCAGTGTGTCTGTCCCTGGCTGCGAATGTGTCTTTCCTGATGCGTTTCAGACACAAGGCATCCTATCCTTCGGGGAAGAGAAGCGAGTACAAGTGGAATGAAGGAGGACACCACGAGTTTGCGGTTCAAGGATCCCACCCCCTCTATCTCCCCCCACCCGAGACTCAAGCTGTCATGGATTATTTGCCGTACTACCTCGCAACTCATTTCAGCCTCTCCTCTGGAAGGGGGGGAAAAGCCGTAAGTGAGCATTAATCAGTGCCAAGATGGTGTGTAATTAATATTTTGATGAATCACGTTCACCTGTCTTGATGTTGACTCTCACAATATTAGGTTGGCTCACAATGCTTCTCCGGCTGTGTGTGAGACAAGAACTCTCCATTTATTTAATTACGTGTCTGATGATTTATTGCGGCACCCCCTCCTTGGGTGGCGCGTTGTGTTAATGGGCCATCTATGTAAATAAAATCTGTGCAGTTAGGAAAGGATGTCTGTGGCGTGCGGGGCACTCTGGGCGCAAAGGCAGGGCAGACAATGGGACGCACCTGGAGCCAGCCTCTCCTGAAGGTGCCCAAGGAGCTCCACCCCCAGCACCACCCCACCTTGTTTGCTTGGCAATGCAGACCACAGATTGGTGAGCCAGGGTGCTGGTCAAACGTCTCGTCGGAAGGAAAAGCAGATCTGTCGTGCATTTCCCTAATGGTTGAGGCAAGGAATGAGCCAGGTTTCTCAGTTGCCTGGGGAATCCTACTCCAGGAGTGGTTTTTCCATTTGCCTTCTGTGGATCCTCTCCTGTTCCTCACCGTCGAACGTGTTTCCCCACGGAGCGTCACGTATTTGGTACAGCGTTAGTATCTTAACCCTTGCCCCAAACACCGAGCACGAGAACCATTTGGGCTTTCAGATCCTTGTGGCTCCTGGGATATGCGTCTGGCATAATGTAGACCCACGCATACCCGTAAGCTTCACCTGAGTCTTAATGGACACAGTGTAAAAGGGAGGACATTTGGAGGCATCCCTGCCTTTGGACTGGCACCCACCAGGCGAGGTGGGCTGTGGAATTTTCCACTGCGGCACTGGATGATTCCGGAGCTTCTCAGATCCGCTCGGTGTGGAGGAGCGAGGCTCAGCCTCCATCTGGAACCCCGCCTCCTCCCCTCACACCTCCAGCGCTGACTGACAGCTTTAATCTCCTTTGCCCTGATTTTTTTTTTTTAATTTTCCTTTTCCAGGACTCCCTCTTGGAAACCCTGGAAAAAAGCAGCACCAGGAACAAAATTGCCCAAAGTCGCTGGCCTCTCTCCAGGCCGACGCTACCTGACCTGAAATATCTCCTTGAAGTCCTCATTCCTAGAACTTCTCCCTCCCTTCCCCTTCTCCCCCCACTCCAGGCCCCTGGATGTCATGGGCCGGGTCAGAAGGATAATAAACATGCTAGCCATTTGGAGATAGATTTGTTTCCACCAACGGCAGTTAATAACCCTCTAATGAGAAGAAGGACGTGCTCTCCATGTGAGAACGGAGCCCCGGGGCTGCTCAGACTCAGCCCTGAAGAAATGTCACCTGACTGAATACCAATGGCTGATCAGGGAAAATGATTTCATCCCTCCACCAGGGCCTGCAAGGTCGAGGTGGCCCGTGCCACGCCATGATGGAGTAGCTATTTGGCGGTACAAGGAGACACAAAAGCAGCGTGGGCCCGCACCATCTCTTTGGACTCGTGCCTGACTTTCTCTTGGCTCCAGGAAGACGTCCGTGCTGTATTAAAAGCTCGGAAACATCATGGCCTTGGCTGCTCTCTCAGGCAACACAGGTGGGAAGGGAAAAATAAAATAACCTTGGATGAATGGGAAGGTGAGCGTAGGCTCTGTGATCCACCTGCCTCCCCCAGCCCCTTCCTGACTCTAGCTCTGGGCGGCCTTGCTTCATCGGCGCAGATAACACTCGCGAGGTCTTCCTCATGAGCACCCCAGCTCTTCCAGCAGTGTGCGGGCGGGCGAGCCTCGCCGGGATCCGCTTTCGGTACAGGTGCGAAAGGATTGGAAATTGATTTCAGAACTCTTCCTCAGAGCCATCCCGACGGCGGGCGCCCGGAGAGGGCCAGACATGCCAGTTCATTTCCGTGCTATTAGCACAACCGAAGAATTAAAAGCCATCGCCACGGCAAGATGAATGATGTTTTCTAGCTGCTAAGTAGATAATACAGGTAATGGGAGCGGATGATTACCGTCCCCCGTGCGCGGTGCACTAACTCAGAGTGTCTCATTCAGAGCCGGTGCTGTTGATGGAATGACTTTGAAAACCAGCTACATGGGGGGGAACAGCTCCCCCTCGCTACTCCCTGGGCCGTGTGCACGCCTCGACTTTCTCCCCTGAAATCACCAGCCTCCCTCTCTCTCTCCTCCTCCTCCTCCTCCTCCTCCTCCAGATAAGAACAATGCTGGGAACAAAGGCAGGCTCAGGGCAGACAAGGTGTAGACACATGAATTAAAAACACCATGGCAGGTAATTTGACCCCATCTCTGCCACCCACTGTCAGATCAGACACGGGCAACCTCTAATTAGAGGGCTGGAAAGGCAGAGAGCAGGGGTGGGGATGGGGCGCGTCATGTGGGCACTGTGCAGTGCCACCCCTGACTGTCATCTCTACACTGAAGGCTGAAGGTAGAGACGGGGAATCGGGGGCGGGGGGGTGAGAGGGGAGGGGGTGTCATCCTCCTCCTCGGGCTTAGGATCAACCACGTTTCAAGGCCACGTTCAGAGGCCACGTTCCTGTGTCCGCTCCTGTTTCTGACACCTGGAGACGCGACGTGAAGCTGGGTCAGGAGGGAATCAAGCTAAATGACAGGGGCCTCGGCCGGGCAATGCCTCCGCTCCAATGTGAGAACATGCCGGGTGGGGACGGGGACCCTGCCGAGTAAGTAGGAAATCGAACCGATTCTCCGTGGCACAAAAGAACAAACCGCAGTGAGGATTGTGGAGTGAGTGAGACAGAGGATGGGATTCTAGCCCAGTCGCTCTGTAGCAGTGTGACAAAATATGCAAACCTCTCTCTCTCTGTATTATTAGGATTTCAACGTAGGGGCCTTGCTCTTACAAAGTATGTTCACGGGCACTCTACCACCCGAGTCATACCTCCCCACCCTCTTTGTGCTTTTGCCATATTTTCCAACAAGGTCTTGCATTTTTGTAGGCAGGAGCAGGCTGGATTGCAATCCTCCTATTTCGATATCTAGCTGCAGCCTGGACGGCAGACATCCGTCACTTTTACTCGGTTATCGGCTGAGATGGAATCTTGCTAGCTTTTGCCAGGCTAGCCTTCCAGCCTTCTGAGTCGGTGGGATTGCAGGTGGAAAGCCCCGCACGCATACATCCTCTCTCTGAGTGCTCTATATAGTTTTTTTACATCCTCTCTCTGAGTAGGTGGTCTCTTGCTTGACACCTGAGGGCACACAACTAAGTAGGATTAGCAGATAAGGATGGCCATCTGTACAAAATCCTGAAAGAACTCATTCCATTTAACAACAACAACAACAAAATGCCCAACAAATGCCGAGGGCCGTACTGTGAGGCAAACTGTATTCTCCTTGATTCTGAAGACTTCCGGGGCCAATGGGAATGTGCCTGAATATTTAAATGACATGAGAAAGACGCTGGAGCAAGGAACAGGAAAGAGGCCCTGAAATCCTAGCTGGGCGTCAAAGCGGTTGATCAGAAAAGGAGACCAGAATTTACCTTGCTGAAAATTTCCTTGCATCTCTCACTTTCTCATCAGCCCGGGTCCATCTGTCCCAGACATGCAGTGTGCTGCAGCCAGCACAGGCTGGGCCGGCTCCCAAGAACGCGTCAGTGCTTGTGAAGTGGAGAAGATGGCTTTTCCGAAAACGGGGATTTCACTTCCTGCTGGGGGTAGATGAGGTTCTTACCCCCTCCAAAGGGGAACAGCTCCACCCAGGACACTCGGGCTCCATTTCCTGCTCACGTGTGCATGCCCTTTCTGTCCCCGTGAGGCCCCTAGGCCCTGTGGTCCAGTTTCCATTTCTTCTTCTTCTTCCTCCTCCTCCTCCTCCTCCTTCTCTTCCTCCTCCTCCTTTTTTGCTTTTGACACCACTTGGAATCAAACCCAGGACCTCACTCATGTTAGGCGGGAGGTCTACCACTTCAGCCACGTCCCAGCTCTTTAGGGATTTTTGTTTTTGTTGGTTGGTTGGATGGTGTCAGTCCTGGGGCTTTAACTCCGTCTGGGCACTGCATTTTCGCACTCCAGGCTGGTGCCCTATCCCTTGAGCCACAGCTCCATTTCCGGCTTGGCTCATTGCGGGTGAGAGTCTCTTAGTTCTGTTTGCCCCGGCAGGCTTTGAACCCTGATCCTCGGATGGCAGCCACCGAGTAGCTATGATTCTGGACGAGGGGCATTTGTGCCTGGCTCTGCATTCTGTTTTGGAGAAGAGAAGGCTCTTGGGGTGTGGGCTGGCTGGCCTTGAACTTGAGGTTGTCTTTACTCTGCCTCTGGTGTGGTTGGGATATCAGGTGGTCTCGGCCTGCTTTCTCTTCAATCTAAGAGTCTGGGCATCCTGGCCTAAGGCCTGGGTTCAGATCTAGCTTGGTCTCTAGGGTAGCAGGGAAAGCCAGATTATTGAACCTCTGTCACCTTCACTGTCCTCAGAAGCTTGGATTCAGTGAGAACATTCCAGAACTTCATCTTCATCTATGAGGGAAAGGCCAGGGCCACCAGCACCCACCCTGCCTTGGCCCATGAGACCTTTGCACCCAACATGGCTTCCCCCTCTCTCTCTAGGAATTCCCGATTCTCTGACCGGATGGTTCTTCAGCATGTGGTGTCCATCTAGAGGCATGGGCCCCAAGGGAAAATTCTCTCTGGGGACAAAGTGCTCCTCCATGCTGGGTGACACTGGCCAGTGTCCACAGCCTCTCTGAGGCTCAGGGGATAGAGACCGGCACTGGTTTCTCCAGCTACAACGAGGAGATGGCTGGACATTGTCCGCAGGGCCCTCATCTGGCCTCTGGCACAGCGGAGGCTCATTTAAAGCTGGCTGCGCGGCATTCACGTCCCTTGGACCCCACGGACAGCCCTCACCGTGAGAACAGACACCTCCCCCCTGCCTTCTGGGCTGCTTCTTCCTCTGCCAGGCCTGGGACTTGAACTCACTTGAGCCTCACATTCTGGCTCACAGGTCTGCACCCGGGCTCTTGAGCCGTGCCTGCCGCCTGCTGCCTTCTGTTCTTTCGGTGTTGATGGACCGTGCTTGGTGATGTCAGATCTATATGCCATCCCACGTATACTACGCACGTCCAAAAGACAACGGAGCTCAGAGGAAGGTTCATGGGGGCGGGGCTTCGTGTTCAGAGCAGCGCCGGCCCAGGTGTCTGGGACAGGTGAGATCTGGCAAGCACGTGTGAACTGCCATGATTCCGGCCCTGAATTTTCTTCCGCCATGAATGTTGATTATACGATTTCCTTGTCTTCGTCACTTCCAGCTGGACCCCTACTCAGGGGGACTAAATAATGTCACAGCCACAGCCCTGGCTCCAACACCTGGGCCCTGGCAAGCAAATGTATGCCCTTTGCCTCTCCTCATAAATCATACCTTCCTCCCTCCCCTACGCCACCCCACTCCACTGACAGCCTTTCTCCAGTCTATCTCCATCTTCCTCCTACAAACGGGTCCTAGAAACAAATGCTACAGGTGAGGGATGGGTGAGCTGATAGATAGGAAAGATGGAGAAATCAGAGAGAGAGAGAGAGAGAAAGGAGGAAAGGAAAGGCGAAAGAGAGGAGGGGGAGGGAAGGGGGAAGGGGAGACAGATGGGCAGAAGGTAGAGGAAAAGAGGAGAGAGGTAGAAGAAGCCACAGAGATTCAGAGACTCAGGAGAGAAATGACGCACAGAGAGACAGAGACATAGAGGGAGAAGTAGGGAGAGAAGGGAGGGAGAAAGAGAATTGGGGAAAGGAGGAGAGAAGCCCCGGGCCGAGGGAGGAGGAGGGCTGCGGAGAGCTGTTCTCTGTATGTGGGAGGCCGGATTTCACCTCATCCAGCCCCACGGAAGGAGAGATCACCTCCAGGACCATGTGCCTCTGTGTCCCCCACCTCTGGTGCATGTGTTTCCTTCTGGATTTCCTCCATCCCTCCAGATGCGCTTTATTCTCTTCTCCCACCCCCTCAACAGTGCAATAACCTGTCTTTTCTAAGGGCATTCATGCCGTAAGCCTCTCTGTCCACATTTCTAACCTGCTCAGGGTAGTAAGTTTGCAACACCTTCTGATTTGTATCATCTGCAAATTTCATCAGCGTGCAATTTGCTTTCTCTTCCAGATCAGTTTTAAAAAAAAACAACAACAACAAACAACAACCCACAACCTCACCTAGACCCAGCTATGATGAATCTCAATCCGACGCTCCCCAGATGGCAATCAACCGGGAGCATTACCATTTATCACGATCTTTTGTTTATCATCTCCCCGCCAGGTTTCATCTAAGCCGATTAGAACTCATCTTGACGGCGAAAGAAAATTCAGATCAATCAAACCAAACGCCAACATCAAACCCAGTATCTACAGCACAGCAAAGGGCTCATCTCCGCTGCTTACCTATCTGTTTCCTATCTACCTTCTCCAGTGACCATTCCTTGAGTTCCTTCTTCAGGGCCAATACTGAAGGAAGTTCCCACTTAGTGCTCATTACACAGGCATCTCATGGGGATTCCATCTCTCTACCCCCAACTTTTGAAGTTTTCCCTCCGCGTGTTCATCTCCTGTGATATTTTTAAACGTGGGGTGGCCCAGTACATCTCTGCAGAGGGAGCGCTTTAGAAATCCTCACGGTCTCGCTCAGAGCGTGTGGAACAAACCCACAGCCTCTTCCTCCGAGACTGAACAAGAGAGTCCTACCGCCAGCCCTGGCACTCTTCACGTGCTACCTAATGAAGTCCTGTTTACGGCTTTAATGAGAATAAAACAGCTATTTCCTGCAGTAGGTGCCAAACCCAGAGATTGATAGCCAGACGAATCCTAATACAATTCCCCCTAATAATGGCCAAAAAGCACTCGAGCACCTTAATACATCACAATGTAAATGTCTTATAATTCCCATAAACACCCCGCAGAACCTAATGGAGTTAACTTCACCAAGATTGAAAGAAAGAGGGGGGGGAGCGGTCTAAAAATCAATTTGATGGCACCTCCATTGATTTCTCTCCCCTCCCCCTTCCCCCAGGATCAATTAATTTTGCGCAATGGAAATGCATCGGGAAGTTTCCGACCCAAGCCACGCATCAGACGCCTTTCACCTTCCACCGTCACCAGAAGCGTCTTTGTGAACAGCACCAGCCATTTTAAGATTTGGTGTCAAGGATGGACTTGTGTTACGGAAGCCCATCAGGCTCGGAGTGATCAAAATGACACACAAACTTGAAAATGGACAGGGGGTCATCCACATAGACCCCTGAACTTACTGACTGGAGTACAGGGTGGATGACATTAGCAGATTTTGTCTTTTTTTCCCCGTTCCCCTTTTTGCCCCAATTAGCCTTCATGAAGCTAAAGAGCAAGTTACTAAGGTGAAGAAGAATGATACACCCCTGTGTGATAAGATGGCGTGCCCTGCTTCTCTAGGAAACCTCAGCTCCATGCTGAACCCTGCAAATTCCCCAGGTTGGAGGAGCTTGAAGGAACCTTGCAGCACACAGAATTGTTCTCAGCAGGAAGGATTTTGAAGGTGCACGTGCTCACTGCCGGGCACTGGGACAGGAAGTGACCTGCCATGGATCACTCCTGGGAGGATACAGCATAAGGGGCTGTGGTCACAGGGCTCCACGCCCACGAATTTACTGTCCCGTTATGGCTTTCCATAAAGTTCCATCATGCACACTGGCAAAGAAAGGCTCCATTTATACAGCATAAAAATTAAGTGACTAATGAGCTATGTCCAATGAACTCCTACCCACTCCGCAGTGAAGAGAACCTCGCATTTTAAACCGTTTGGTTGCAGGAGGCAGCAGCATGTCTTCACCTGCCTGATGAGGGGCTGGTGATTAAACTCTTAGGCACGAAAGGCTGCGTCCATCCACAAGGGAACCCGGATGTATGTCTCCAGGGGCTTTATAGAACACGACTCCAAGGGGACAAATCAGAGGTTTGCAAAGTCCTCTCCGCCAGGATCTTGTAGGTCTTCATGGCAATTCTCCAGTGACCCCCTCTCTTCCCTGCCCCCCATGAAAGAATATGGGGTGCACGTCATTGTCTATAGGTTATATGACAGCTGGAACCCAGTAAGTCAGCAAGGATTCGGACGAGATCATGGGTATACAAGTCATTGCACATCATGGATTCCTTTCTAAATCACTGATCATTAATAAACTGCAGTATAATAACTAATAAGGTATAGTATGATGAATAATAGTTTAGGTATATCAGAGACGAGACTGCTTTGTTTTTAAACACTCTAACCAGAGGAGTCTGTTTCCCAGTTTTCCTGGAAAGATACGACCACATCAATTAATTGAGCACAGTGGTGCAGGCCTATAATCCCAGCACTCAGGAGTTGGGATGGGAAGATTGCAAGTTCAATCCTGAGCTATGCAGAGATGCTTCCCATTTCAACACAACCCTCTGAGTTTCAGAATTTAACAAACAGTAACCAGGTACCTGTACTGTGCCAAGTACTGCTCAAAGAACTGAACACAAAGCGTGGTGTCAGATGCCTGTGGTCCCTGCCTTCCCAGAGCTTTTATTCTTGCCAAAAAAAAAGCAAAAGATGATAAACTAATCCAGTGTCAGTGAATCATACCTGTCATCCTGTGCAGACAAGGCTACAAGACTCCACCTCTAAGATAACCAGCAAAATGCTGGACTGGAGGCATGTATCAAGTGGTAGAGCACCGGCTGTGAGTAAGAAGGCCAATTGAGAGCAAGAGATCCTTAAATACAAGGCCTGGGACTGGCACACAAGCACTTATGTACCTGTGTGCACACATGCGTGTGTAACCACACACACACACACACACACACACATACACACACACACACATACACATAGGTGCTAAGCTAAGGTATCAAGGCAAATCAAGGAATTCATGAAAGTATGAAAAGTACGCAGAAAAATGGCCAGCAGGATCTCATGGTGGAGGGTGACAGGCAGGCCGGAGGATGGTTTTAAGAATTTCACCACCGGAACACATTCGGATTGCTTCCATTTCCCAGCGATTACAAATAAAGGTGCCATAACTGCACTCCTGGGCAGGTTCTGTGTGAACCCAAGCTTTCAGTCCTCTGGGGTATTAATTAGTCAGTGGCAGAAACCACCAAACAATCTCCCCGTGTGGCCATGGGAAGTACCATTCCACAGCACCTCCGGGATGGAGAAGTATCCACGATCCATGGGAACGTACCATTTTATAACCCTTCCCACCCCTGTCTAGTGATGGGAAAGTGATCAACCCTGGCTATAGTTTGAGCCACGCTTCCAGAACTGTCTTTTGTTAGTTGTGTGGAGATGGGAGCCCTGTAGACTTCTCTGGCCTTGGCTATTTTTCCTTATCCACCAGGTCTCAGCCTCCTGAGATGCTAGTACATATTACAGGCATGAGCTACCTGTGCCCAGCCTTTCGACCATTTGTAACTGGGTTGTTGGGGTTCTTTGTTGTTGAGTTTTGTGATTTTTTAAAAAATTCTAGTCTGTTGTCAGATCTCTGGCTTATAAATGTTTTCTCTGAGTCTGTTATCTTGTTATCTTATCTGGGCATTATGTAGAGCAATTGATTTTTTTTTAATATTTCATGACTTCCCATTTGCTGCTTTCTTTCCTTCATGGATCGTGTATGAGTTCTAATGGCTCTTCGACCCAGTTTTAGATCTCAAAGATGTGAGACTTTGTTGTTATTTCCTAAAAGTGTCCAAGCTTTATGTCTTGCATTCAACTTGATGTCAGATGAGAGATTTAGGGCCAGGATATCCAATTGAATTTCTGTTGCTGCTGTTTCATGGGTCAGAGGCCATCTTGCTTCTATTAAATTGCTTTTCCTTGGTCAAAATTCAGCGGGCCATATATATTTACGTAGGTCTGTTTCAGAGTTTATTTTGCTCTATTGCCCTATGTTTCTGTCCTTCTGCCAATACCACCCAATTTTAATTACTGCCACGATATAAATCTTGCCTTTAAACCTTGAGTTCCTCCTACTTGATATTTCAAGATTGTTTAGTGATTTTAATTTCCTTTACCTTGCAGAGTCTTTTCTGAGTTTTGTCTGAGCTGCGAAGTATTTGTACCAGAACTTTGACAAGAATAGCATTAAACCCACCTTTTTAATCTATCAGTGGCGTTAATACCTATTTTGATGTTTTGGATCCATAACTATATGGTACATTTTTACTAGGATTTTTCAAGTATATTTTTTTTAAAGAGGGCTTGAATTCAGGGCCTGGGTACTGTCCCTGGGCATTTATATTCAAGGCTACCGCTCTACCACTTGAAACACAGCTCCACTTCCAGCTTTCTGTGGTTAATTGGAGATAAGAGTCTCTTGGACTTTCCTGCCAGGGCTGGTTTCAAACCACAATCCTCAGAATTCAGCCCCCTCCCCTAGCCCCCAGGAGCTAGGATTACAACAGGAAGGGGCTTCAATCGGACACATACATTTCTAAATACAAAGCATCTTGATCAATGTCATCCCTTCCATCCATTCTCCCTGATCTTTCTTCACCCCACCCCTCCTTACACATTATGTGTGTTCTGAATCTTATCTGAAGTTTTGTAACTTCAGATAAGAATAAATCACGGAGTTTGAAAAACAGAGGAAAGCTCATTGTTTTCATGTCCACTTTGGATATCTTCTTTGCTGAAGTTCTGATGCTTCCTTCTTTTCTGATTTTTCTCTTTCTTGGGGAAACTTCTTTTACCCATTGTTTCCACGTGGGTCTGCGGGAAATGAATTCTTTTGCTTCTGTCTCATCTAAGAACGCCTTGATTCCTCCTTCTGCCTTCCCTGAAGGGTATTTTTGCTGAATATAGAATTCTGAGCAGACAGATATTTTTCTTTCAGTACTTGAAAAACACTCAGCCTTCTTCTTCTCCGCCTGGCCTCCATGGCCCTGAGGAGAAAGGCACTTCTTCAAATTGTTTTTTCCCTGTAAGTGTGCTACCCTTTTCCTTCTCTGTACTTGCAAGGGATGAGTGTGTGTGTGTGTGTGTGTGTGTGTGTGTGTGTTGTTGTTTTCAGAGACTTGCCTATTGTGTCTAGGCTATGGCTGCTCTGCGGGCTTTCTTTGGAGCTTTTCAATCTGCATATTTGCATTCAGGGATCTTCATCTGCACAAGGTCTGCAAATCGACTTCATCTTCCCAGAAGTCCGCCCAAGACTATTTTTAATGGTTTATTTGCGTGCTTGTTTACCGCATGTTCCTGCGATGAGCGAGGCATGACCCATCAGAACACAGGCCTGGCTTTTTGATTTTCTACCGCAACCTCAGGCCCCAGGGTGAGTTGTGATACACCATAACCAGTGGATCATGACGATGAGATGGGGTGAACAAAGTCTTGGGGGGGCTTCTTCTAAGCAAGCTCTTGGGGATTTCTTGCAAACTGTAGATTCTAGACAGCCTCGTCCCTGCCAACTCTGACCCAGGAGGCCCACTGGGGGTGGCGGAGATTCTACACTTCCAAACACGTTTCACAGGGAGCATAGGGCAATCTCAGAGCCAATGCAAGCAGAAGAGCTACGATCTGGTCTAGAAGACCAGGGCGCGTATGCGTGCCTGCGGCTCTGGGGAGGCGGAGCCTGGGGTGACACGTGTGAGGGTCAATGCCAGTGTCCTACGCCATTCCACTTGCCGCCACCAAGGTGACTTCCTTCCCCAAGCAGATGCAGATCTGAGGACCCTTACTTAAAATGGAAACCTTTGGAGAGGAAATGGTTGTCCAAGGAAGGTGTGGGCCACGGAGCAGGAAGTGGGAAGTGCCGACCCTGCCTTCACTCATGCATTTTAAAACCCTGTGCCTGAGGAAAGGAAGGGGGGTGTTTACCCAGCGCAAGGCCATTAATACATGCCGTCCGAGAGGGAAGCAATTTTAATATTAATGGTCTTTTTATGAGACTTTAATAACAAAGTCATGGCTTCCTCGTGTTTCAAGACACAGGGGTTAATTACTTCAAACGGGTTGGCAGGGAAAAGGTCAAATTTTACTGCTGACCTCAACAGTTTGAGAGAAAGATAAAAAGGTAATAGCCCACTCAAAGCCATGATGCACGCCGTGCTCCATGGGTTGGGAAGGTGTCACACCATGTGTGACCTGTGGATGCTGGCTGTGGGTGCTCAGAGGGGCCTCAAGCCTGGGCCTGGCACGTGCACACCAACCTGAACCAGGCTTAGTCCTCTCATTTGTGAGAAAACACACACACACACACACACACACACACACACACACACACACACACACACACACACACACACACACACAGCTACTCAGGAGAACAGAGGAAGGCAGATGGTAAGTTCAAAGCCAGCCTGTGCAAAGTTAGCAAGACCGTCTCTCTGAAACAATATTCCATAACAAAATGATGATGGGGGTATGGAGAGAATGTCAAGCAAGTACAACAGGCCCTGCTGGGGCGGGGAGGGCCAGCAGGGAGGGCAAAGGAGAGAGAATATTCTGATTCTTTCTATCATGTACAAAGACAGAACAAAAACACTTGTTGAACCTGGCTTGTGAACAGGAGACAGAGGCTGGGAAGGATGACCCGGTGGGTACGTTAGACCAGGGTACTTGGCATGCGTGTGTGAGATTGTCACAATGAAATACCTTCTTCACCAACTCATAGAAAATAAAATAGGCCCAGTGCCAGTGGCTCACCCCTGTCATCCTAGCTACTCAGGAGGCTGAGATCTGAGGATCGCAGTTCAAAGCCAGCCCGGGTAGGAAAAGCCATGAAACTCATCTCCAATAAATCACCAGAAAACTAGAAGTGGTGCTGTGGCTCAAGTGATAGAGTGCTAGCCTTGAGCTGAAGAGCTGAGGGACAGCACCCAGGCCCAGAGTTCAAGCCCCATGACTGACAAAAAAAAAAAATGTTTTAAAGAATAAAGAAAAAATTCTACAAAAGCATGATGGGGTAGAAGGTTCTGTAGATACAGGGCTTATGGCTCCTGTGGTAGAGTGCTTACCTAGTAATTGCAAGGTTGTATTTAATCACACGTAATGCACACACATACACACTCAGTCACACACACACAGTATGTATATATCATAAAAGAAGACACCATCGGAAGTGCGTGTTTACTCCACTATTCCTAGCACTGAATACCAACAGTGTTAGAGATCTTTCCCATCTTCTGCTTGTGGCTTCCTCAAATCTTACACTACCACTGGTTCTGAGAGCAGCACTGAGAGGCTGGCTATGGCTGAGCATTCCCGTGGTCTTACAGACTTAGCCTGAGCCCTAGGAAACCCCACAAGTTCTGTAGGAAGCAACAGAGCTGGAGAAGCCCGGGGGGGTGGGGGGAGGACTCCATGGCTGGAGTTTATCAGGACACAAGCTTCCAGAAATCCCAAGAGCACAGGCTCAAGCTGCGGGCCCAGAAAACAAGGCAGCTCCTCATCAGGGTTTAAATTCAGAACTGAAATGGATGCCATGGATGCTAGCTGGACAAGGACCCCATTTCTCCTTCCACCATCCAGTCTCCTGCATCGCCACGGCGTGGAGATGGAGCGTTCTCTGTACTAGTCCTTTTCTCTCTCTCTGTCGTCTCTGTCTCTGTCTCTGTCTCTCTCTCTCTCTCTCTCCCCTTCTCTCCCACCCTCCTTCACTCCCTTTATCTTTCTCCCCTCCCTCTGTTCCATAATTTTTCTTTTCCTTTCTTTGTCTCTCTCTCCCTCTCTGTCCATCCGTCTGTCTGTCTGTCTATCTATCTATCTATCTGTCTGTCTGTCTGTCTGTCTATCTATCTATCTATCTGTCTGTCTGTCTGTCTGTCCATCTGTCTGTCTAAATGTCTGTCTATCTGTCTGTCTGTCTGTCCTTCTGTCTGTTGTCTGTCTATCTATCTATCTATCTGTCTATCTGTCTGTCTGTCCATCTGTCTGTCTATCTGTCTGTCTGTCTATCTATCTATCTATCTATCTGTCTGTCTGTCTGTCTGTCCTTCTGTCTGTCTGTCTGTCTATCTATCTATCTCTCCAGAGTGCTGGGATTCCAGTGTTGTGCCACCATGCCCGGCCCCACTCACTGGCTGTGTACCGAATCTCTACCCTAGTCCTGGCACTCCCCTGAGGACGGGAATCAGGCAGACGTCCTGCCTGCGCAGAATCTGTGGCCTAATTCAGGCGACGACCAAATGCCCACGGGGTGGAGGGAGGCTGGGAGGGACGCCACGGGACAGGTCCATGAGAGCAGGAGCTCACACAATCTTGGAGCATCTTGGGAAACTTCTATGAAGAAACGGCTTCTGAGATGAAAAGTCATGTTCAGCCAGGACATGACACACAGGCCCATAATCTCAGCATCCGGCGCTGACAAAGCAGCGTTTCTGACTCAACTGAGGGGTGGCGGTGGCTCCACCCTGTCATCTTCTCAAGGACCCTGGGTAACGAGAGAATGGAATGACTCCGGCCTCTCAGCGAGGTGGGAATGGCTCAGGAAACATCCGCCCGGAAGTCATGCGACACCTCTCCCTTCCTCCAGGTTTCACCGGCTAGGGTGAACTGCACGACCACTCCTAATGCCTCCAAACTGAGATCCAAGTTGCCCTGAAGGGAGATGACAAGGCCCAGGGCCTGTCTGGGGAAAGAGAATCTTGTAAAGCTCAGGGAGGAGAGAGGAAAGGAAGGAGAGAGGGACTGGGCATTCTGGAGAACTCCGTGTAGTTTTAAAAAGGCTGAAACCAAGGGGCCAGGAAAGACGTGGACCAAGCTTCAAAGAAATGCTCACCACCTCTGGGGGCACTGAGCCACCGTGGTAGCCCCAGGGGCCCCCTCCACCCCCTCTCCCCTCCCCAACCCCCCTCCACACCCCGCCACGAAGAACGGCCCGGGGAATGCTGGTTCAAAGAGGCTTCCTGCTTGTTAACTGGATGTAGATGAAAATGTGGCTGCAAGGAAGGGCTCCACTTAGAGTTGTTGAATGACTTTCAAGGGAAGAAGACCAGACATCTTGGGAGGGAGGGAAGGAGGGAGGGAAGGAGGGGCAAGATGGATTTTCAATGGAAGAATGGCATAATCCATTGGTCAACAGGAACCACACCCCTTACTAGGCCTGGAGCTCGTGGTACCTGAGTAAAAGCATAGCCCTCACCTCCTCCTTCCAAAATCTGCAGCTGCAACCCTGACCCTCCATGGGTGGCATGGGTGGACGACCCCACGGAACACAGGACGGACACACAACTACCTTTCATGACAAGAGGACCAGAGCACACCATTCGCAGCAGCAGAGGGCAAAGCGGACACCTAGATGGGGAAGTTTCTAGAACATCAGACCGAAGAGTAATCCAGCACCCCGTGCAGATTCACCCCTGGCAAAGCGGTGACGGAGGCCATGGCCTAGGACGCCCAGCCTGCTGGAAACCCCAATCCTCTCCAGCCGCCCCCCACCCATGCATGAAGAGCGCTGGGCCGCCTGCCGCGTGGCCCCCCAGGGCTGATTTCTCACTCATCCTGTGGCGGTGGAGTCACCGGGCTGGCTCCCTGCCCTGGCCCAGCCTTCACCTTCGAGCGGGGGCCCACGGGGAGGAAAGCATCAAGTTCACAGATGGAACCAACGGGAGCGTTCCGGGTGAGGAAACAAAGATAGTTATCAAACCATGGCAGGGCACTGAGTGTGAGAAAATGTCAAACTTATAAACAAAAAGGAACTTCTCCATAATTACAAAAGCAGGAATGACTTCAGGTGCCTGGCTCCAATGAGGAAGGGGGGGGGGGGGACAGAAAGCAAGGAGAGGGAAAGGCAGAGGCAGGGAGATAGACAGGAGGAGAGAGTGGGAGGAAGAAAGGAAGGAAGGGACGGGGAGAAAGCTAAAGTGGGAGAGATGGAGGAGAGAGAGAGAGACCCAAGGAACCCAAGATTGCTTTTGCTCTGACCCATTATTTAGCAGTAGGGAGCACAGTAAAGCAACTTCCTTCAAGATGGAAAGGGCTCAGGCCCGTACTCCAAGCTCCTCAGAAGCCTGAGATCTGAGGATCGCAGTTCAAAGCCAGCTCGGGCAGGAAAGTCCCTGAGACTCTTATCTCCAATTAACCTCCAGAAAACCAGAAGTGGCGCTGTGGCTCAAAGTGGCAGAGGGCTAAGCCATGATCAAAGGCGCTCAGGGACAGCACCCAGACCCTGAGCTCAAGCCCCACAACTGACACATGCCAAAAAAACTGGAGGTCATATCCAGGCCCAGGGAGACACAAACAAGGGGAATGCCTGGGGTAATGGGGCCCATCCCTTTCTCCATACACCAGGAACTGGAAAGCCAAACTTGCTGCAGGGATCTGTCCCCAGCCTCTGCAGAAACGGCCTCTCATTCATGTCTCCTCAAAGCACCACGCTGTGTATTTCAGACAGTCTCTCCCTCTGGTGCAGGGCTTTGACACAACAAGTTGAGAACAGCATTCTAAGCAGAAGAAACTCTTAATCACTGTAATATATATGCAGCGACATATTTTGTCCTTGTCCTCGGGGGAAAAGCAACATGGCTCTCCTTTTCTGCAAGAGCATCTCGCTAGCTCAAAGGCTGCACACTGTCTTAGCACCGGTATTTCATAGTTTCCTTCCCGATGGCTTTTGAATGAACACTTACGAGGAACAGATTATCTCCCTGGCCCTCTGCCCCCTACTCAACCTCCCTCTCCTACACAGCACGCTGTTTTTCATTCCAGTTTCCTTCACTCCATCCTGCCCCACCTACCCCTATTCCACTCTACTCCATACCACAATTTATGCCCTGTCCAGGCTGGATGCCACCTATGGAAATGATCAGCAATGACCACAGCACCCAGCTGTGGTCCAGAGTTGTGATCAACTGATCGATCCATCGATCCATCAGTCCGCGCTCTGTACACATCCTTGCTACGGAATCCCTCAAGGATCAGCTGGGCACATCTCGGCCTCTTCACTGTGGCCCCATCAGATGAACCATTTACCGCATTGTGTTTGTTTATACTTGGCTCACGAGGGTGTGATTCGAGCTCAGGCATTTCTTGGGGCCTGAAAGCAAAGGGATTCCTCTGTTGGCCTCTCGATGCTCTCCGAAGGAACCCATCAAGTTGCGTGGGCATCCACGGAGGCCAGGGCCTCTACGTGTCCAACTAAAATATATCGGGTGACAACGCGATCCAGTTACCTGTGATCTGGTGTGGGGGCACAGGAACCTTGCCTGGGAGAAAGGCAGGAGGAGCCGCCCATCGAGCAAAGTCATCTCTGTCCAGCCACACGAAGAAAGCAAAGCACACTGGGTCCCGCTGCAGTCCGTCACTTGTCAGGGAACACGGGCTTCGGAGAACATTATTTTCCAAGGGAGAACTTGTCCCCTGCTCATAGATTTCGGCACAGACACCACCGCGTATCTAAGATTTACGCCGACGGCTGTCGACCAGAATTGGAAACCTCAAATGGCACTTCTTTTCTTTTCTCTTTGGTTAAACGAAGATAAGGGAATGATTTTTAAGGACAGCGTGCAGAGATGTGCACAGAGAAACAGACTTGTTTTCATCAGATAGGTGTAAATGGACGACGGTTCCAGGGACTTTTTTTCTCTCTCTATTGTACGCCCGTGGTTCCTCCCTCCCCTTACCCTTCCATCTCATCTCTAGAGTCTCTGAGAGGACACGCCTGGAAGCGAATCAAAAAGGCAGAAGAAAGAAGGAAGTTCGGGAATTTCCCCTCATTCTTGCCAAAGTTGAACGAAGAGAAGAAAGTAAAAATGGAAGCACAGGAATATACCGAAATACTTGGACCTGGAGACCGCACACTTCCTCTTTGCGGGACGTGAGCTGTGTCGGGCTCTCCAACACAGCACAGAAGATGGCAGGGGTGGACATCCAGGGTCCTGAGATGACCTCCACCCACACATCCAGCAAACGAGTCACACAAGAGAAAAGAAATGGTGATGGGCTTGGTTTGAAGGGTGGGGGACCTGCCTAGGAATCTGGATCTCACCAACGCTGGGTAGACAGCTCAGCTCGGCCTGTGTCCTGTGTATCCGGAGCCGTCCATGAGACATACACATTTGGGGTGTGCAGCTCCATATTTCCTGTCTGACCTGCTAAGGTGTAAAGCCAGATTCCCCGTCAGGAGCCACTAATAATTTTGATTTAGAAAATGAATAGAAGAACCAAGCACCATGGCTAGAGACTGTAATCCTAGCTACTTGAGAGGCAGAGATTGGGGACTTGCAGTTTGAGATCAGAGCAGACACAAAAGACCTGGAGACTGCCGACCCCCCCTCCCCAGTGACTCATGCCTGTAATCCTAGCTGCTCAGGAGGCTGAGATCTGAGGATCACGGTTGGAAGCCAGCCTGAGCAAGAAAGTCTATGGGACTTTCATCTCCAATTAATCACCAGAAGTGGAGCTGTGGCTTAAAGTGGTAGAGCAAAAGAACTCAGAGGTATAGGTATGAGTCAAGCGGAAAAGGTCAGATAATGTGATGTTAGGAAAATGAACCCTTAAATATGTATTTTAATGTTTTCGTTTCTTTCATGCATGTGTTTCTAACGCATTTATAAGATTATTTCTTTGTTGCTTTGTATGTCCCTCCCCCGCAGTGTAACCCCCGCTTTCACTATATTTGATGTCAGTATAATATGTGGAGGAGATGGGGACTAACAAGTCGTTTAAGGATTCAGGTGGACCTGTTGCAACAATGAGAAGTACAAAATGTCATGTCAAAACCAACTTTACAATGTCGGTGTGGGGGGGGGGGAGGGGGGTATAATTGGGTTGGGGGGAGGGGGGAGGCTGGGAAGGGAGGTGAAGGGTAAACAAAGGAGGAGGCTGCAATGCTTGGTAAGAAATGTATGCATTATCCTGCCCATGTAATTGTAGCCCCTCTGTACAGTATGTTCTCAAATAAAATATTATTTTCAAAAAAAAAAAAAAAAAAGAACTCAGAGGCAGCACCCAGACTCTGAGTTCAAGCCCTAGGACCAATTAAAAAAGGGGGGAGGGGCGCTGGGAATGTGGCTTAATGGTAGAGTGCTTGCCTAGTATGCATGAAGCCCTGGGTTCGATTCCTCAGTACTACGTAAACAGAGAAAGACAGAAGTGGAGCTGTGGCTCAATGCCCAGGCCCTGAGTTCAAACCCCAGGCCTGGCAGAAAAAGAAAAAAGACCTCAAGACCCCTTCTCAACCCATAGTTGGGTACAGCAATGCGTGTCTGAGCTCCCAGCTGGAATGGAGTGGCACTTGCTTGTGATCCCGAGCAAAACAGCAAAGCACCAAAGGGAGGATGGCAGCCCGGGGAGGCTCAGGCACAAATCCAGTCTTGACCTGGGAAATAACCAACGCCGAAGGGAGCTGTGGGCATGGCTCAGGTGGTAAAGCACCTGCCTAGTAAGCATGAGGCTCAGAATTCAATCTCCAGTTACATACGTGTACACACACACATACACACACACATACATACTTACACACACACAATCTGGATGTTTTATCACTCTTAAAGTATGCATCTAGTGTTGTCAATAGAATCTTGCTGATCAGTTGAGTCTGCCTCTTCTTCTGTAAACATTTTCTTACGTCTCCTCTTTTCATTCTTAAAAATAAAATATACAAAATATAGATCGGAGAACCAGGATTTGGGACCGTGAGAGGAATTCGGTGCCAGTATTTCATGGCAATCAGGAGCCACGGAAGATATATTCCAAGTAAGACTGTATTCTATTGCGCTGTATTTATAAACTGTTTTGTTGATGGCAGCTCCTTTGAACTGCTACTTAAGAGATGATGCAAGTACTTTTTTTTAACAAAGGAAGTTTTTGAGCAGAGGGTGGCATGCGTGGATGGGGCTGCAACTGGGAAGATTCATTTAGATGATAAAATGAATCTGAGGGTACACACCCATACGCACACTTGTGGTAGTCACAAATACACTTGTAAGGAAAAGTGGCTGTTGAGAAAGACTGTAACATCAGCAGCAAACGACACAGCCCCCACACAGGGTCAGGGTGAAGGACGGCCAATTTCTGTCATCGCTGTAGCTCGGGGTGGGATCACTTGGGGGCTATTTTGGTTGATTATACAACGCAAACGGGAGCACAGTTGCTCCAGCATTTTTCTCTCAAAAGTGCCTTAATGACCAGCTGGTTGTACAGGACTGGGTGAACCTGGACAAAAATGTACTACTTGCAAGAGTTTTTCTTTAAAGAAGAAGAGGAGGAGGAAGAAGAAGAAGAACGGGAGGAGGAGGAGAAGGAAAGGAAGGAAGGAAAGAAGGAAGGAAGAAAGGAAGGAGAAGATGAAGAAGAAGATGAAGAAGAAGGAGAAGGAGAAAGAGGAGAAGGAAAAGAGGAGGAGGAGGAGGAGGAGGAAGAGGAAATTGTCACAGAAGATAATCAGAGAAGGGCTATGGGGAATCTCAGAAAGGCAAACACCAAATATCGTCAATACTGTCTTAATTCAAAGATGGCAAGACAATACATGTGGCTTGCATTCCTGGTGAACGGGAGTGGGGTACAATGTTCCTTTGACTGAGGAACCTTATTTTTTTTTTAATTGTATTTTATTTTATTTGAGAACATACTGTACAGAGGGGTTACAATTACATGGGCAGGATAATGCATACATTTCTTACCAAGCATTGCAGCCTCCTCCTTTGTTTACCCTTCACTTCCCTTCCCCGCCTCCCCCCTCCCCCCACCCAATTTTACCCCCCTCCCCCCACCCAATTATACCCCCCTCCCCCCCCACACCGAAATTGTAAAGCTGGTTTTGACATGACATTTTGTACTTCTCATTGTTGCAACAGGTGTGAGGAACCTTATTAATGGACTATGTCCCCCCGCCAAAAAAATAACCAGATGCTTCCTTCTAAAAACTCTTAACATGCCACCCCTGCCATGCTGAGTGGGTGGGTTTTGTTCTGGGGTACACACACCATGCCGCTTTCCCCCTAACTACCCTGCAGCCCTCATGTCCATCCCCCGGTCTACAGATCCTCCATCAAACCCCAACTGTGGCCATCGTCTGCATTTCCTAGGACTCATGTCCCAGGCGAAGGGCGCCCCCTTCCCAGGAGGCATGGGGCAGTATCCGGGCACCTTTAAGGCTGTTATAATGGGGGACGTGACTGGCATCTCTGAAGCAGCACCATCCAGGGTGCTTCGAGGCGTCCCGAGACGGAACTGCTCGAGAGTCGGCCAAACTTGGCCCTAGACACCCGCCCCCGGCGCTGCACGGCCTCCCTGGCAAAATTCCCGACTTCAAAAGATGGCAAGGTAGACGCCCGAGGCCAACTGGCCAAATCCACCCACTCCGGTCAGTCTCTTTCCCCTCCCCCCCCACCCCGCCAGCTCCCCATTGGTGCACAGTGAGGGCTCCCAGCCTCCTCCTGGCCTCCTGGCTCTGTCTTCTCATTCCACTTCTTGGTAGTGCTCTCACCCCCTTCTCCCTCTGCTTCCTGTTCTATCCGTCAGGCTGGCGGGAAGGACCTTCTCTGAAGATGCGGGAAGCTGACGTGATTGGTGGGCAGCCCGTCGTGCTCTGGGCACTCACCTGCGCCTGTCTGTGGGAAAACCACTCCCCGGGGCATAATTCAAAGCCACTACAGATGCGCCCATCCCACCCGCCGCTCCATCCTTCCACCTCCCAACCCAGAGCCTCCCTCCCCCTTCCCACCCATCTGACCAGGCCCTGGAAGAAAGTGTCCGTGAATAAACCCTGATACGCCTCCCTCCTGGGCACCACATTTCCCGTGACCGTGGCTTCATCATCATTGCATACCTCTGTCAGCCAGAAGCTACAATGCAGAGGCAATTCAACCAGAAGGTATTGATAACAGAGATGTTGGAGGCTCCCTCTCCCCTCAGCCTACCGACCGACCTGTCAGACAGGTGTCTGGATATGTGTATGATGTTGAACGTTGGGGAATGATGGGAAAGGTCAGGGTAAGAGGGAAGGATGGAAGAGGAGCCACAGCCATAGGAAGATGGCCAGAGGAAAGCCAAAAACAAGAACTGATCACAACAATGTGAGAGATAGAATGGGAAGAGTGAATGGGCTGGGGTAGCATCAGGGCAGGAGGTAGAGAGACCTGGAAAAGAGCCGCCCATGGCTTAAGCACAAATCCTAGAGAGAAGGGGAAAAGAGGCAATGTGAGCATCACTGCCTGTGGTGACCAGCCAGATTTTCCTTTAAGGTATTTTTGTTTCGGGAGAAAGGAATAAATTGGTTCAAATTATTTTAATTTTCAAAGACCGTGATCACATTTTTCATGGCTCTCCTCCATTGTCTACAGTTTATTGAGAAGGCTGGATGATAGCCTCAAAGGTTTGTGGGGGTCCCACAAATACTAAAAGGAAATCACCATGCCCCAAATCAGATGACCTTGGGATCAAGCCTCAAGGTCAGCCAGCAAAATTACCAGGTCCAGCACCATAGATACCACTACTACGACTTGACATTTGAAAATAGACCTCATTTCATGTCTGGTTTTTAATGATCCCAAAGCTCTCATTTCCAACCATAGAGTATTCAGAGGTGAATATTCTATTCAATTTTAATGAACATTTGGATGACTTTGATTTAAAATTAAGAAAAAAAAACACACGACTTTTAAAAACCACTCACCAGCTGTGTGTGCCTTTCATCCCAGCCCCTTGGGAGGCTGAGAGCAGGAAGATCAAGGTTCTAAGCTAACCTGAGCAAGCACGTTGGTGAAAACCCGTATCTCAACAGAGAAAGCTAAGCACGGTGGTGCGGGTCTATCATCCCAGCTATGGCTAGAAGCATAAATAGGATTTGCGGCCTAGGGCAGCCTGGGCAGAATAGCCACCGCACAAAGGGCTAATGTTGCGACTGAAGAGACAGAGCATCTGCCTGGCAGGTACAACACCCTAAGTTCAAACCCCCGACTGTCCCAAAAGAAAAGAAAAAGAAGAAAAGAAAACCAGTCACTTGGGTGTTTAGAGTGTCTGATAAGCATCGCTTAAGGAGATCAAAGCTCTCTTTGAACACGTTTAGCTCACTCATCTCCATGCTCTGAATCCCAGGCCCTGAGAGGGAGGTGATGCATAATGTCGGCACTGGGTGATGCTCCACAAACGCTAAGGATTACGATGCTTTATAAATGCACAGGACACGGTAGCTGACGAGGAGAGAGGTGGCCTCCTGAAATCCCCTCTGGGCTCTGGGATCCTTAACTCCAACGTTTCTCCTTCCTCCACCATGTCACCCAGGCTCTGTGTGTGTGTGTGTGTGTGTGTGTGTGTGTGTGTGTGTGTGTTGGAGACAGAGAGGTGCCCTCGTCACATCCCTTCAACAACCGCAGTCCAAGGCTTGATGATCTTACAGCCCACTGTGCATTGCTCTTGTGAGGGCGACTGTATGTATCCAAGAGGCCCATCGATAAACCACTTGTCCTGTGCCACGCACACCGTGAATCACCGCTCTCGAACACTCCGTCCCGTCACCAACCATCCAGAGGGCTGTATCCATGGTCTCCACGCGGGACCCATCCATCAGCTGCACCTCTCTGTCACGCCATGATGAAGAACTGTTTGCTAATTCCTCGGTGCCGAGCGCACGTCTCCCAGAGCCTGCCGCAGCCTGCCCACTCCATGCTAATGAGGCGTCTTATTTGAATATCTGTTACCAAGGCACGCGATGACTGCTGTCCCCCTGGGCTTCCAGAGGAACACAGCTGGCAATGGGAAGTTTGCCTCAAACCAACCCAAAGATCCCCCCCCCTTCTCTGTGTGCGTGGGAGAGGAAGCAAACCGCACACACACGGCCATCCCATTCTCCCGGCCACTTCTGGCTCGGCGAGGGGACTGAAGAGACCCGCCACGCTCCCCGCTCCCAGAGGTGCACGGCAAAACAGCCACCTCACCAAGGATCTAGAAGATGCATTCCCTCCCACACCCTCCAGGGTCTCCCCCGTTGCCTCCCTCCGGAAGAACGGCAACGTGGTTTTCTCCTACAGCCGTGATGAAAAGACAGACTTCAGAGGAGAAAGACCTAAATTCAAGTCCTGACCCTGCCAGGTGGCTCCGGGCGGGACTGTAGGCTTGTGCTTTACGTGTTGCCCCAAAGTCCATGCATTCAGAGGTTGGTTGCCCACCCATGGTTGGAAAGTAGTAGAACTGCTACGGGGTAAGGCTTAGGGGGTGCGTCTAGGGCTGGGGGGGAGGGGCTTCCGGGGACATGAAACTGGCCCAGAGTGGGGATAAGGAGACCCAGGACATTCTTCTCTCCTTTTTCTGGTCTACTCCGCAGCCGGGAGGTGGGCAGTTCCGTCCCGTGCCCAGCTTCCACGCTGACGCTCCATCCCAAGACCGAAGCAACAGCGCCAACCCACCGTGGGTGAGAAAGCTCCCAGACCGAGAGTCCCAAAGGAATCGTGTCCATTTGGAAGGTGATCTCCGACAGTCCTCCCGGGACAGAGAGCCTTCTGAGGTGACAAGAGTGACACAGTCCTCTCCCTCACTGCTCCGCAGTGGGAAGACGAGATGCTGCCATCCATGTGTGTGGGGGGGGGGGGGGGACCTTGAGTTCCCAGTCCCTGTGCACCTCCCGCCTGCCCCAAGGGTTCAAGGACATCTTCTCAGTTAAGATTAAATGAGTTATTATAGCATCACCCACACACCCCAACACACACACACACCATCCCAAATACCATACCGACAGACGTCACAGCACTAAAGACAGGCTTGGGAGGCAAGGACAACATGCCAGGGTGGGTAATCCCCACACGGACTTTTCCCTCGGCCACGAGATACACGGTGGGCTTTCATTCAGATGCACCATGTCTGCCGTTCTGGGGATTCATTTCCAACGAAATAATGAACCCACACAAGACAGGCGTGCCTCAAGCTGGGACGTGCCCTGGTTCTCCGGTCTGCTTCCTGCTCATCTCTTCTCTGCACACGCGCCGTGCTGAGAGGAGCCAGCAGGCTTTCCCAACTGGTGTGGAGAACCAATCTAAACAGGGTTGACCCCTCTCAAACCCTGCCAGCGCATGAAAGAGGCCTGAGCTTCAAAGGCTTCTACTGCATGAACATTAACTCGGGCTCCCGGTGGATAGGCCGTGGAGGGGAGCTGAGAAGACACTGTCCTGAGGGAAGCAAGCGGCAGAGACCCCCGGTCCCTGCGCTGCCAGGGCTGGCTGTCATTCCCGTGGTAAAGATCCCATGGAAACCCACGTCCTTTCACCAACATCGAGAATGCAAAGGGAACGCACCCCGTGCACTAACAATCTGGGCGTGCGAAGTCAAACCCACGCTGCGCACATTCGCCCGTCAAACAAGGATTGAGCTTCTGCTAAGGGTTTGAGAACAAACAAATGCGTGAACCAACAGGGACCCCCTAGCATGCTCCTGTAGTCCCAGATGGGCAGAAGGCAGAGGTAAGGAGGATCAAGATCAAAGGCCAACCTAGGCAATGACTTCGTAAGGTTCCCTCTTGACGATGAAGATGGACGGGCGTGGCAGTGCGTGGCTATCACCTCAGCCAGCCAGGAGGCAATGGGTAGGAGAATCGCCATCCGAAGCTGAGTCCCCGGGACAAAACGGGCAGGGTCCTTGAAACCAAAGGGCTGACTTAGGGAATGCCAGGCAGAAAGCCTAGCGCTGCCAAAACAAAACGAACACAGACACAAGAGCCTGGCCTTGGATTAGGAACAAAATGCATAGAGATAGAAAAGGAAGAGGCATAGCCCCCCCCCCACCCCCGTCCAGTGAACAATGGTCATCGAACAGCAGGGACAGGTGAAGGAAGCGGCGGGGCTGGGCATGGACTCAGAGCTGGCCGGACCTTGCCCAACGGGGCCTGTTGTGCCCCTCCCAATCCTTGGGTGAAGCTATTACCTCTTCTCCAGCCAACTGTTAAGAACCATCACCCCTTCTACCCACCTGAATGGATCAGGTGGCCCTTCAAACCCCCTTCAAAGCCAAGCTCCTACTGAGCCACCGTTCTCTCCAGTTACCCCCTCCCCACCCCGACCCCGGCTTCCATGGCAAACCCTGTCCCCGCCTCCTTCTCACGTGATCCTCAGTTTGGGACCACAGAGCGGCCCACGCCCCCTGCATTCCACGTCTTCCGAGGCACTCAGCAGGGACTCTGAGGTTGACTTCTGTCTGTTGCTTCCTTATTGTCTGTGCGTAGGAGACTGAAGCCGGCTTCACCCCCACTGCAGCCCTGGGGCCTGGCCCATGCCAGGCACCCAATACAACCTAAGTCAAAAGGCAAGGCCAAAGAACGAAACGCTGACCCAGCCTTTACTGTGAGACAGATCCACTTCCATCACCGTATTTTGTAATTTTCTAACACGAAGTGCCCGTGTGAATGTGCGCATATAAGAGAGAAAGAGAGAAACTGAGTCAGACAGAGAGAGCACAAAGAGCTCGTTCCCGGCTTCGCTTCTTGCTCTGGCTCTTCTCCATTGTCCCGAACCTTCTCCAACGCTCCCTAGGTGGCTTGAGAACGTCTTCCCAGCTCAAGTGCCAGTGGAAGAGCCCAGTGGAAAGAGACTCAAGTGCACATGCACGGGTTGTGCTAGCTGCACGTGGCAGAAGTTAAATCCGAAACCCAGCTAAAACCCCCGTTCCTAGCGCCATAATGCACAACCTCGCAGCCACAAGCATCTTTCCCTCTTCCATGAGAACGATCTTCTCTACAGGTCACTAAGCCAGGGTGGTGGGCCTGGAGGAAGGGTTTGTGATACAGCCATGCCCCCCAGAACCCTGCGAGATCTCCTCCCCGACCCCTCCCTGATTCACCCACCGCCGGGCACCACACCTCACCCCTGCTTCCAGAACACTGGCTCTTAAGAGCTAGGACTCCATAAAGCTTATTTATACCCATGTCCCATGGCTAAAAGAGATCTTTAGGCAGTGCATAACGCAACCCAGAGCACATACACCCCCAGGAGACACGTTGTGAAATAGACTGTTGTTGATTTAAGTAGAAATGCCCATTAACCAGGAGCAAAGAAAACCCAAGGCCGGCTCGGCCTTTTCCCATCCTGCATCCCAACCCCTCCAACCTCTGCTCCGTGCTCAGTCTGCACCTCCAATCCTAAATACATTAAAAACACAACCTATTCTATTTCCTTTTTTTTTTTTTTAACTAAACAGGCTCAACTTAAGGTCAGCCTCTTCTGGTACACTGCCTCCTATTATGGGGAGAATAAAGGCGAGATTGCTTTTAAAAAGAGAGAGGCTGCTTTTAATGACAGTCGGCGAGCGGCAGCCTTTTGTACTTGAAGGGACTGATGGCGAGGCTCACTGTCAACTGGCCGTAACATCAATGTCAGAGCACAAAGGGACAGACGGCTCTCAACACCGGATCATCCGGGCGCCATTAACCAGCCCAGATCAGTCCCGCCATCTTGAAGAATGGTCAGGATGACCACAGGAACAGGGCCAGGGAAAGAAGGCAGGGCTGGGGCAGGAAGTGTACTCCTGGCCCTCTTCCCATACACAACACACAACACACACACACACACACAAACACACACACACACACGCATACATACACACACTGCATGCGTGCACAGGAAGATTTTCCCTGGTTTAATTCATCACTGAAAGGATTGGGGTCCAGGTTTGAATCCTAGCTTCTCCCAATCTTTTGCTGTCTAACTGGAAGTGCTTTTGAACACAGACTGTGGGGTGGTTGGTGGACAAAATGGCGTGAGAGGGCATTCAGGTTGTGAAGCACGCAGAGTGAAGGCGTGATGAAGATGGCCTCTGCGATGATGGAAGCTCTGGGTGGTTTTTAGTGACTTCCCCAGTCTCGAGCTCATCGTCTCCCCTAACACTCAGCACTGTCAAGGAGACGCGACGCCCGGTCCCACGGCCGCCTCCAGGGCACAGCCCCTCCATGACCCCGTGTGATGCCACAGGCCTCTTACCTCTGTCACAGCACTGCCAGTTCAGAAGGAGCCAAAGGTGTTTGAATGCACAGAGAAAGGGAGACACATGGCCCCTGCCCTGGTAGCCCAATTGTGCAGGTGGGTGGATGGAATAAGTTAGAGAAGGTGGACCGCAGGCCGTGTCTGGTCAGGGCTGGTCATCTCATGGTGTGGCTGAGGACATGGAAGCAGGCAGAAAGAGGGTCTGTACATTGGTTGTTTAAGTTGCACACGTTAGGTCTGACCTGGGAAGCCCGGCTAAGCACCCATGGTTTTAACTTCCCCCCTCTCCCCTGCAAATAATGACCACTAAAGCACATGTATTTGTCCTGCCATTAAGATCATCTCCCCCAAGGTCATTATAAGGTGATAAGGGTGAAACAGGAGAGGCTCTGCAAGGTGACAGCCCATACAAGTGAGCGGGTAGCAGGGCTGAGACTAAAGAAGTAACCGACAGGTCTCTCCCTGGGTTGTGTCTCCATCTGGAGAGGCCTGGAAGTCAGACTGTGAGGTGTCCATGAAGTCTCTAAGGGGCAAGGGAATGGAGCCATTCTGAGACTTTTCACACTTTCAAGCACTGTGCCTTAAGGGTCACCTAAACCCAAGTGTGTGTGAGAGAGACCGGTGCTCTCCAGGACGGGATCCTAGGAAGAGACATAAATGTCAGCAGCACCAGGCAGACTGGGACCAATGCCCTCTGCCAGTCGGCCCCGTGTTTGCAGCCGAGTGTGCAAATACATACTTGCTTCTACTACGATTCAGAAACAGAGGGTAAAACGTGCATCACTCTCACACATACAGCATGAGTTCATGTGCACACACATACTTGTTTCTACCATATTCAGAGACGTTTCTGTATCCCAGCAAGGATCCAGCCAGCAAGAAACAGAGGGAGAAATGTGAACGGGTGACTCTAAAGATGACCTATGATTGACAGAGGTATGAAGGACTCTGGAACTAAAGACAACTGGGCGAGGAGGAGACAGGGTAGAGAAAGATTCTGAGAGGAGGAGGAAAGGAAAAATCCTCCAAAGCAAAATTAGCACAGGGAAATCATGAAGTTGTGGAGCTTTCTGTTATACTCAGGGGTGTAGGAACCCTGATCTTCCAAGGTGAGGAACGCGGGTGAGGAAACACTGGGTTTGCCGGACGGATGTCGAAGACTTAGAATTAAGCACAACACAAACACATGGAATTCATTCTGCAGGAAACAGCAAGGATGAGAGGAGACATAGAACCATAGATGTGTTCTAGTTAAAAAAAAAAAAAAAAGACAGAGGCAGAAGGGAGAACAGAAGGCAGAATAGAGTGATAGATTTTTCTTTTTTTACATTTATCTTAAGTCGAAGCATCCTCCAGGTATTTCAGTAAGGATGACTACATGTCTAGAAATTCTGCAAAGTATGTATGAGAAAAGACTTATACATCTGGGATGTAGGAGCCACAGGCAGAAAAAAGAAAAAAAAAACCACCTCAAATGTAAATGGGAAGGGGAGGAGGAAAGGAGCTTCACAGTTCACGTAAATAACATATCCAAAGGTTTGCCAGGTAGGCTGGTGACTCACACCTGTCATCCTAGCTATTCCGGAGACGGAGATCTGAGGATCATGGTTCAATACCAGCGTGGACAGAAAAGTCCATATGACTCTTTATCTCCAATTAATCACCAAAAAGCCAAAAGTGGAATTGTGTGGCTCAAGTAGTAGAACACCAGCCTGGAGTGAAAAAATCTAAATGTGGCTCAAGTGAGAGAGCACCAGGCCCTGAGTTCAAGCCCCAGTACAGGTTTGTATGTGTACACACACACACACACACACACACACACACACACACACACACACACACACACACACACACACACACACACACACACACACACACACACACACACACACACACGCAATGTGGCCCATCCTCCCCCTGGATCTGTTTTCCTCTGCACTGTGACCGCCATTTTGGTGACCCACAAACACACCACTCTCCCATCATCCCAGCACTTAACTAATCATCAGCGCGGTGCTGCCTGTGGTGGACCACATCCTCATCCCAGAGCCACCGAGATGCCAGCATGTGGCACGATCGCGCTGGCTGGTCAGATCCACATCATAAACCACGCGAGTCTGACCGCACCCAACCCCACGCAGGCTGTACTGATGCTGGCGAACACGGGAGACAGGACCCATGGGAGCCTGGGGAGGCCAAGACCGACGGCACTAGGGAGATCTTCACGCGCAGACCCTATGCATAAGCCGCAGTGCCCTTGGTGGAGATGGTGCACAAGGGACGTTCCGGAAGAAACGTCAAACGTGCTTCCCAAACCTCCCGAAAGTACTCGAGATTTTGAGCCACGAAATGCTTTCTTCTCTTTTTTTTTCCTCCCCCAACGCGAATTCTTTGAAAATACAGAGAACAAAAATCTCCTCAAAGACATGAAGCAGCACAGTGGGAAATGCAAGGAAGAAGATGGCGCTGACAGCTCCACCAGTGTTTTTCAAATGAGAGCTTTCTCCTAGGAACCAACGCCTGCATGCACGCACACACGCACACACGTGCACACGCCACAGGAACTCCTCAAGAGAGGACAGTGGCAAGAGGGTCCTGAGACTCCTAAGTAAGGGCTATTTATTATCATGTTCGGTTAACGCTGGTTTTCCGCACAAAGGGGCACTTCTTTTTCAAGAATTCCAGCTACACACATTATTTTGAAGTATGCAGAATAATTGCATGAATCAGATAGGAGTATGGACACAGGTTCCACACTCCGAGTGCAGTACAGAGAATCAAAGCCTCTGGTTAAAATTAAAAGGAAATCTGAGATTAAAGGAAGGGTAATTTGTTTATTATCTAGTAGTCTCCTGGAAAATTACTTAACCTCTCTGTTCCTCTCTCACAGTGTCTAAGTGGGATGCATTACAGATGCATTAGCAAGAATCAAATAAAATAATACAGGTAGTCTAACAGTATAAATGTATGTTTTTGTGTTCATTAAACTGCTATTCCCTCAGGCTGGACAGAATCTACATGGCCATGCAAAGGGATGGTTGTAGCAATGATTATAGGTTTATACAGAAAAAGCACCATGTGACCCTTAAGCAGAATGTGAGATGTATGTGTCACAGGCCTATATGGGAGGTGAGTATTGATTAATGAAAATGAATATAGAGCCAGACACTGGTGGCTCACGCCTGTCATCCTAGCTACTCAGGAGGCTGAGGATTGCAGTTCAAAGCCAGTCCAGGCAGCAAAGTCCATGAGACTCTTATCTCCAATTAACCACCAGAAAAAAAAGCCAGAAGTGGCACTATGGCTCAAGTGATAGAGGGCTAGACTTGAGGAAGAAAGCTCAGGGACAGTGCCCAGGCCCTGAGTTCAAGCCCCAGGACTGGCAAAAAAGAAAAAGAATATAGAATACAAATAATGAACCAGAACATTGGCTTTAGGTATATCCTATTGGAATAAATCATAAATACATATATGATATGTACATACTTGTATATATGTATGTGTGTGCTTGTATGGATATATGTTATATGGTATAAATCATATATAATGTGTATGTGTATATGTATATATGTTATATGGTATAAATCATATCTATAATGTCAACAGGTAGGTCCTTATTGGAATAAAGCATATCTACATGATGCATATAACATATAGCATTTATAATAATATATGCACACATAACACACTAGTAAAAGATGCAAGGACTTCCAGGTGAATAGAAATTTTGTGTTCACAACACATCAAGAAACCACCTTGTGGGAAGTGAATTGCTTGCCCTGAGTAAGTCTTCAAACTGTCACATCTCTCTGTCTGACCTTCTTCTATATCGTCAAGCAGATGCCACATGTTGTTTGGCACTCCGTTGTAAACACTGACGTCTCTGACCTCTCTCATTCTACGCTCCGTCCTGGATCTTGTGCACGGGAACCCAAGCTGGCTCCCACACCGGCTGCTGTTCACGTGCACGTGGACTACAGACTTCTTCTCAGATGCTCGTGTTTATGTGCACGACGCAGCTCAGGAGGAGAGTTTGGGAGGCCCAGCTCACGCTGTGGTGGAGATACTCACCAACTACATTCTGAGGGCCCCAAATGCTCAGCTCCTCTGATTGGTGTTGATTGTTTCCATTTGATGTATTTCTGCCCTATCAGGGTTCATTAAATTATTTAACATAATGGCCCCCCTGTAGCGACAACTCTATTTAATCCCACAACTCTGGGAGCGTTCCCACTCACAGGCTGTGCCCCTCACCAGCCAGCGATGTAAGTTTTTTCCATCTAAGAGCTGGTATTGCTCTTCGAAATTACTTAAGAGGAAAATTATCTTTTGAAGGGAAACACTAGAGACATGACTGATACATTTTTTTCAGCTATTTATGGGTTCTGTTCTTGGCAGTCATCTTATTATTGGGGGTCATTTATTAACCACCATGGCTACATTTGTGATGGAGAATCCAATTAGTATGTGTGAGTGTGTGTGAGTGTGAGTGTGTGTGTGTGTGTGTGTGTGTGTGTGTGTGTGTGTGTGTGTGTGTGAGTATGGGGGGAGGGGATTAAATGACATCTCCTTTGAGCTTTGATTTATTCTTTTCCTTTCAACATTGGATTTGATCTTCCAGATCTTCAAAGTCAACCACCCAGGTGGACAGCAGGGATCTGGGCGGGTGACACTCCATCTTCGCACACAGCAAATGGACTTCGTTTGTTTGGCATCAGGCAGGCTGCCGTGGAATGCTAACATTGGCTGGTGTGGAATGAGAGCGTCTCGCTTTGCCCTGGGGCCTTCCGCATCTGCCCTTAAGGAGGTGGAGTATTGGAATTTCTCTTTACTGTTTTTCTTTCTTTTTTTGGGGGGGGGGGTAGAGGAGGGACGGTAAGTTCAGGGAGAGTCTCCATCCAGACAGGAGGCTGAAAGAGGAGCCCACGCAATCTTCCGGGAGGGTGGTTATTAAAACGCTTTCTCCTGCCACTCCTGGATGCCCAGGCTTTGCGCTGGTGGACGGCTTGGGCATGTACCACCCCAGCACCTCCCATTGGCCGAGTGGGCACCCAAGCCATCATGGGAAGCAGCAGCATTTGAACAGGAGACTGAGGCATTATGGGAGCAAGAAGCACTGTGGTGGGCTGGGACTTTTGTCAAGCATGAGTTAGGCCCATCTTTTTTTTTTTTTTTTAAATCCCAATCTACCTAACAGCTCTGTTCCCCTCATACCCGACTCTGGGTTGGAAACCCAACGGGGCAGGGAGAGAAAGGTAAGATTTTAATGACTGCCATTATTACAGTTCAGGAAGAACAAAAGCAAACCCCAAGCTTTGCTCTGAGACACCTCATTTGGCTGGGGAATGATCCAGGTAAGTCGTTCCCGCGGCGTCTCTGTCCGTTCTCCTGCGTCCGTTTAAGGATGAGCGGCCACCAGCAATGGAAATCGGAGGTGAAGGAGACCTGGCCACTGCCTCTGCCTTGCCATGAGCCACCTGCTTGACCTTGGACAAGGTGACTATCGCTTAAAGCCCTATCTCCTCACCCATCCAAGGGGGATAAAACAGGATGGATATGCTGGGCACTCCTCAATGAAGAATACACTCCGTGTCCCACGTCATCAATGAGAAACCAAGGTGGGAGAGAGGCAGGGCTAGGGTTAGGGTCCAAGGTCCAGGATGTGGGGTCAGGATTTGAATCCCGCCCAGGGCCCCATCTCTCCATTTCCGAGGCTGCCTGAGCTCCATACCAGTCACCTGTCGCTTGTCTTTTTTTTTTTTTTTTTAGAGACAACTAAGCTGTGAATCTTTGCTCGACAGCTATGGGACGGATCACAGGGATGCCGAACCTCCAGCCTGTTGGTTCTGTCAGTGTCATTTCATTTGTGGGTGGCACAGAGACATGGGTATCTGCATCTGGGGGATGGAGTGCGCTTTCCTCTCTAGCCGTTGCATGGGAGGAGGCAAAGGCTACCCTGGGTGTCATGGAGACTTCAGACGAGCAGGGGCCAGTCTCCTTCCCATAGATGGCACCGCCAATGAGAGGACTCCTCCCCTGCTCTCTCTGGCTATCTCTTTATTGAATCCTTTGCAGAGGAGGAGGGCGAGGGAAGGGAGGAAGGTAACTGTCTTGGAAAAGGAGGTGGATCAGAATGGAGGGCGGGGAACAGAGGCAGGCAGACACAGGGTAGGCCCCGAGCCTTTGATTATATTTGAACACAAGAACTGGGACCGTCCTCCTGCATCCAAGTTGTTACCTGGAACATTCTAAGATCGTTTCCTCCCCTCCCTCCCCCCCCCCCCCCAACACTCACAAGAGGAAAGAGCTGATTTCAAAGACAAGAAAGGGATCCTTAGTAGCCGGGGTGGGGGCAATGCAGTCATACAGTCGGGAATTCCATGACGGTGGAATCACCAGGACACTCAGAAGAAAGCCAAATGCACCCACGCATACATGCGCGCGTACATACACATACATGTGTGCATACACTGACCTATTTCCCTGCTATTCCTAAGAATATACATTTTCCAATCCGGGGAACCCCTCCCTGGATTCTTTTAAGAAGGAGAGCTACAGCCCCCCCCCTCTAATTCCATAAATAGCCTTTAAGCGTTTTGCGCCCCGGTCCTGCCCCGTCCAGGCCTGCCCTCGGCAGGGCCTCACACGAGTGTTCTCCTCACCTCGGAAAGCAAATCTCTTCCCCACCATCTCCCCGCTGCGTCTAATTATGCCTCTGCCCTGGCAAAATAAGCACTTAGGCATCCAATACGTTTTTAAAGAAACGGATCGGCACGGTTATTCTGAGAAACAGAGTACAGGGAGGGATAGGGCAAATTACGAATTTCAGGGAACGTCAGTCCCCATGTGTGAATCGCACCCATCATTTCACAAATGAGAGCCGTGGAAACCGACTTCACTCCGGCGCACACTTCGCTTGGTTGGACCGTGGCAAAGGCACAGTACAGAATGCTGTTGGACAGACGTATTTCCTGTCTAGATTGCCTTTCAGTTATTGATACATTAAAAAAAAAAGCAGAGAAGAAAAGAAAACCCTGAAAGTGACGAGATTTCCCCCCTCCCCATCCCCACTGGCAGTAAAAGCCATAGAAAATGCTGCAGTAGAAAATGGAAGGCTCATCCGACAATGGCGGCCAAGGCATCACACACAAAGCACTGCTACCTTCTCCCCAGTCGGTGGCAGACATGCCAAGTTGATGACAGAAGCCCAGCCAACAGAGATCCTAAGTGGATCCTGATGCTTTCCTCTGACTTCTTTTTTCCAGGTGGCACTTTTTGTCCCCAACCAGACAGAGCACCCCAGTGGACCCCCACCCCTACCCTGGAAGTAGATTCCAGAAGAGGATGGTTTGGGGGAATGTGTTCATTGAGGGCCACTGGTGAGTACGGGTCCCTAGACGTACACGGGGCCAAACCTCACTCCCTCATGGCATTCTGAAACCATGCTGACCACAGGCCCCCACCCCCTCTCCTGTCTCCACACAGCATGGGGAGGGGGCAGAATTCCTCCCCTGCCTGCGGGGTCATCTTCAAGGGTGTTTGAGAAAATGAGGTAAGGTACTCTCCATTCCTCCCTTAAGACTGTCACACCCATCACGAGTGAGCCCCTCCGTGGGCGCCTAACAGCTTACCCGATCGGTGTTTCCACGCTCAGACCCCACACGCCACATTCAGCCTGCACGTCTGGCTTCTCCTGGCCAGACTCTGGCTGACGGGCTGGATGAAGTTAGTAAGGGAGTTACTAATATGGATGTATGTCCATTTGTGTGTGTGTGTGTGTGTGTGTGTGTGTGTGTGTGTGTGTGTGTGTGTGTGTGTGTGTGTACTCCATTATGTGTGTCTGCATTTTTGTAGTTGCATCGTGTGTCTATGTGTTATACATGTCTGCGTTGTGTGTTCTGGTGTGTGTGTGCACGTGTGTCTGTATGTGTATGTGCTGTGTTCTGTGTGGTGTGAGTCTGTGTGAGCTGTGTTATGGGTACTGTCTGCAAGTAGCCCTCTGTGTGGGTTGCGTTTTGTTCTGGGTCTCTGCATGCATTGTGTGCCTGTGTCTATGTGTGCTGTGTGTTTGTGTGTGTGTGTGTGTGTGTGTGTGTGTGTGTGTGCTGTGTTCCGTGTGGTGTGAGTCTGTGTGTGCTATATCTGTGATGTGTTATGGGTACTGTCTGCATGTAGCCCTCTGTGTGTGTGTGTGTGTGTTGCATTTTGTTCTGGGTCTCTGCATGTATTGTATGCCTGTGTCTATGTGTGCTGTGTGTTTGTGTGTGTGTGTGTGTGTGTGTGTGTGTGTGTGTGTGCTGCGTTTGGGTGGTGGGTTGTGTTGCCGTAGCACCTAATTCCATTACTTGGGATGGAATCCTGGGATTTTTTTCTGGGCCTCACCCTCTGGAAGGTTCCAGCCAGTTCAGGCTGGGGGAAGTAGGCCCAGATTGCTCTTGAGTCTTGGGATGCCAGGTGATCGTGGGCTCTGCCACAGGCTTCCACGCCCCACCCAGGTCTTTGTCCCGCAGACTCAAGCTCACGGTGTGGACACTCGGGGGCTGTCCTTTGAGAAGCTGGCCACCACATCCAGATCCCGGGGTGCCCGCTCTGGAACAGGGGACCTGAGCTTGCATTCCACCTTCCGCAGGCATGCAGGAAGCACAGAGGTGGGGAGCACTTTGCCAACAATCGCTCTAATGTTATAATTACTACAGGACTTAATACCCACCAAGTGCCTGGGAAATGCTCAGTAGGTATCAGTGATTGCCGTATTGTTACTTTTTAAAATAGAATTTTAAAAGAGTCCCTTCAATCACCGAATTCTTGAATTTATCTTTTCTGTATCCCTGGTATCTTATTTTTGCAAGAAAAAAAAAGATAAAGGAAAGCTATTTGTGTACTGCTATGAAGTCTTTGCAAAGAAGATAGGGCAGAAACGAATTTATTATTATCTACAATTTCCTGCTCTTACCGCCATCCTATAAGCACAGTCTTGACTTAAAAGAAGGCTCACAGTCAAGTGCTCAGCAGAAGGGGCCTTTTCTGCCACGCCGGATTTACAAAAGGAAGAGCCGTATCTCCCCTTGTTTTTGAAATGAGATCACGTTCCCTGCAACAAATGATACCCCGAAATGTGCAATCTGCTACCTGCCACATCCTATCAAAGAGAACTTCCCATTCTTAATTTCAAAGACCACCATGTTTAAAATTCATGTATTCTATATTTAAAACCATCTTTTTTTTCCCCTTCCCCACAGTAGAAAGGATGTTTTCTCTAACCAGAAATACAACGAGTTAAAGGAAGTCTTCTGTTCCCTACCACTCCCCCCACCCAAAAAAAAAAAAAAAAAAGATCTGGAGAAAAACCAATATTTACATTTGAGTTTGTATATTGCATTAAATTCATAGACATAGGAAATGTCTTCTGGCTTCTCTTCAAAATTAGCTCATGCCCCATTTTCCTACATGCATAAAAATCAAATTGCAACTCAGGTCTTTTTTTTTCCTTTTGCTCTCTCTCTTTATGAGCTGCTCATAAAACAAAACCCACTCCCATGTACTCCCTCGTGGAAGTCAACCTGAAGTTTTTTCCATTCTGAAACTCAAGACACACCCAGCAGAAAGTAGCAGCAGCGGGGAGAGGGGAGCAGGGAGGGCCGGGCCCAGGACTCCTGGTGGGTGAGCTCACAGGGCGCCGCTCCTGAGCCCATGGGGAGGTAGAGACCAGTCCAGGGATTGGCTTCTCCTCAGAGGAAGAGCCTTGCTTTTCATTTTGCTCCTTTTTGTTTTGATTTTGTTGCTGTTTTATGCCAGTACTGGGGCCTGAGCTCAGGGCCTCCTGCACTCCTGCTTGGCTTTTTCCACTCAAGATTGGCACTCTACCATTTGAGCCACAGCTCCACTTCTAACACATCCCAGTGTGTGTACACTGGGGCTTAAATGCAGAGCCTCATGCTCTTGCTTAGATTTTCCAATCAAGGCTGCTGTTCTATCACTTGAGCCATAGCTCCTCTTCCGGCTTGCTTTGGTGGTTCATTGGCGATAAGAGTCTCGGAGAGTTTCCTGCCCAGGCTGGCTTCAAACCCCGGTTCTTAGATCTCAGCCTCCTGAAGAGTGAGGATTACAGGCGTGAGCCACTGGCCCCTGAGGAACAATTCTAAAACTCCTGCCACGTTGGCTTGAGGCCTGGTCAGTCCACTCCTCCGTCTTCTCCACCGGAGCTTCTCTTTCCCTTCAACAGGCTCAATGTACATTACTAAAATGTGCTGAAAACATGAATTTATAAGGGGGATTTTTACACTCCGTGGGGGGAAAAAAATACCAGAATGTAGGCCTTTTTTTTTTAACCTTCTTAGAATAGCTATCACCCAACCAGGGTAAAGACTCCAGAAAATGATTGTATTGAGGTCTCTGATGGTTAATTACTCCATTAAACATCAAAGGGCATGGCCACCCGATTTCTGTGAAGCCCACAGAGCCCTTTGTATCAAACCACTCAGCAAACTTTGTAGGGGAGAAAAAGAAAAAAAAAAAAAAACCAACCCCTGCATGGTGGGCTCTCACTTGACCAATGCCTCCTGGGCTAATGCGAACTTTTGCTTTCTGACATTATCCATTTTGCAGAGCTGGTTACGATTCCACACACATTACTTGAAAAACCAATTTCATTCAAGACAAAAGCAGGCGAGCAGGGTATTACATTTTATGCCTAAATTATGCAAATGTGGCGGAGTTATATTCTATTCCCTTTCTTCCAGTTTTCATTGTATCATGAGTTAAAGAAAATTTCACTACCCTCATTTGCAGAAGGTGAATACTTCCTATTTTAATACCCTGGGGCGGGGAGGAGGGGAAGGGAGAGGAGGATTCGACTTTTAATGAGCAGTTATCTAATATAAAAATCTCTTCCATATATTACGGACACTATTCCCAAGCATGAATGGACATTCCAGACAGGGTTGATCTTGGTTTAATTAATCCTGGGAGAAAGGGCTTCTCAGGAGAGTTCTGTATGTTCCGGAGACAAAGCAGGAGGGGGGTGAGTGGTGGAGGAGTCAGGGCTGTCAGAGGATGCGCCTGGTACATCTGCACCGTGTCAGGAGACATCAAACCCGCACCAAAGGTCAGAGCACAGACACTTTAAAAAGAATAAATCCCTGTCCAGAGTTTGGTCAGCTGTGGCCATGTTGTCTCTCCAAAGTGGAAGGGCACCGTCAAATTCCCTCCTCATTCTCCCCTTCACTTCCTCCAAAGTGGGAGAGGACAGGGACCAACATAGTCACTGCAGCAAGCCACCCTGGATTCTGGGGCTTGAACTCAGGGCCCCGGGCACTCTGCCCCCGCTGAGCAATTTTTCCCTCAAGGTGAATGCTCTACCACTTTGAGCCACAGCGCCACTTCCAGTGTTCTGCGTAGCTTATTGGAGACAAGAGTTTCACAGACTTTCTTGCCTGGGCTGGCTTCAAATCTCAATCCTCAGATTTCAGCCTCTTGAGTTGCTGGGATTACAGGTGTGAGCACTGGCACGCAGCAATCTTCTTTCCTTCCTTCCTCCCTCCCTCCCTTCGTTTCTTCCTTTTTTTTCTAAAGACCCTATTTTGGTTCACCACGTAAGTTAGTGGTGGAGGAGACACGGTAGAAAACGAATACTGGTTGCGTTATGACGAATGTTTTCATGTTCTTTATTATCGGCCACTAGGGGATTTGTAATAGTGTTATTTTGCTTTTAAAAACGAAAAATGTATTTATAGTAAAAACTCACGTGAGTTCCTCAGAAGGACAGGCTCGATGAGTATAAGAAAACAGTGTCCTCAGAATTTTGACTCTGAAGTGAAAAGATCTCCTTGATTGAAAAGAATAATAAGCACAGTACAAATCACCCCTAAATTGTGAAGGAATCAAGTCAGCAGGCATGACTGAGAGAACTCAGAAATGATGCATGATGTCAAGCTCTGATTCCCTTTGCTCTCTTTTTCATACCTCCCAGGCCCTCAGAATGCACTACACCCAAGAGATCCCCAGAAACTGAGTCTTAAACGATAAAGCATTCAGCCCAGTCTGTGCTGACAGAAGGGCAGGGAGGCAGTAGAAGCCCACTTTGCAGGATTCTGTAAAGCACAGGAAAACACAGCGTGGGGGGGGGATCAAAAATGTTCAAGAATCTGGGCTCCAGTGGCTCACACCTGTCATCCTAGCTACTCAGGAGGCTGAGATCTGAGGACAGTGTTCCAAAACCAGCCCAGGCAGGAAAGTCCATGAAACTCTTATTTCCAATTAACCACAAAAGGCCAGAAGTGGAGTTATGGCTCAAGTGGCAGAACACTAACCTTGAGCAAAAAGGCTCAGGGACAGCGTGCAGGACTGAGTTCAAATCCCAGGACTGGCGCGCACGCGCACGCACACGTGCACACACACACACACACACACACACACACACACACACACACGCCGTGACAGCTGGCTGATCCTTGCACATTCTCAGCTCAGTGAATGATTTGAGAATTTCCATGGCATAGTCAGGAATATCACTGTCCTGAAAGATCGGATGCTTTGAACTCCCATCAATTGCACGAAAAGGAAGGGTATGTTCCTTTCTTCATTTCTTTCAGCATCATGGCAAGTGTTTATTTTTGGAGTTCCAGGGAATGAACCCAGAACCTTATGCATGCCAAGAAAAGTGTTCATTTTGATTTTTTTTTTTTTTTTTGGTTAGTGTGGGGCTTGAACTCTGGGCCTGGGCGCTGTCCCTGCGTTCTTCAGCTCAAGGTGAGCACTC
>NW_027206180.1:5770376-5790376 GCF_024711535.1 Dipodomys merriami
GTCCAAATAGGAAATGCAAAACAATAAGGAACTACATTGTACAAATGACAGCTGCCGGCCCAGAGTCCCTGTGAGCTTGAGGGAGAAGGAGAGGTACCACACTTTTGCTTGCTTGAAATCCTGGGGACTGAATTCAGGGCCTTGAGCCTATCAGGCAAGTGCTCTACATGTTGAACCATGCCCCCCAGCCCTTTTAATTTTGTTTTGGAGACTAGGCCAAGCATGACTCCCAAACTCAAGATTACCCTGTATCCACCCTGCACACAGCCAAGAGCCGTGGGGTTCAGTTCTTCTAAATTTGTGCAAATCCCCGGGACTTTAGAGTTGGTTGGATGGGGTGGGCAAACTTAATGAGCACTTCCCAGTGGACCTTCTGGAGGCAGAGGACAGAGCAGACTGGTGACACCTCTGTCCCCAGAGAGCCCCTGCCTTGGAGAGGAGGAGGAGGGACAGAAATAAATGGAGCAAGGCCTGCCAAGTGTGGCGGATAGTTGTGGGGAGGTGCAGTGGGGAATGGACCAAGAGGAATGCCGAAGCGTTTTTAAGACCCTTGACTGCTTCTTATACTGAAACGACTAGACAGAAAACCCTGAGAAACGGAATAAGCAAAGCCCAGAGCTCTTCATTTCTCCCACAGTGCAACAGTGGGATGGTGGGGAGGGAGGGAGGGGGAAGTGATTGGCGTCAGAGGCAGCAATATGATTGGAACATTATGCAAATGCACAAGCCTTGGCCGTGGATGCCAGTCCACTCTTGTACCTGGCGCTGTTTAATTCAGAGAAGCTCTAAATTCAGGCCCCCGCCAAAAATAAAAATAAAAAATCTGACAACAGTTAAAGATGTTTTGTAAGCGTGCATACATATTTATAAACATGGCGGGAGAGGCAGAAGATTGGGCTGCATGCGCTCCCCCTAAAGTCATCTGAAAGTCAAAAAAAAATGCCATTAATTACTTTGTCAGGACAACCTTGTTCAATTTCATCTCAGGTGACTTATCAGCTTTGATACAGAACCGAAATTTTAATACCAAATTGCAGCTCGCTGGTGGAGACGCGCGTGCCTTAAGGCCCAGCCTTCCTTTCTTCTAAGTAACATTAAGCTAATCTGCCCTGACAGAAGAGGACTCCGGAACTAGCGAGCAAGTCTCCCCAATACGAAGTGGTAACCCGAATGTCAATTACTTTTCCAGGGACAGACAAATTGCTAGCACACTAATGCAATTTAAGCCCAATAATTAGATAACAGGACTACAGAGACGGGCCGGTGACGGAGCTTCTGAGATAATAGAATGTAGTGCCCTACTTCTTAAATATTAACATCATTCTGTCTCAGTCAATCGGTTTATGGTAATTGTGCAAAAAAAAAAGGGGGGGGCAAAGCAAATTCCTTTCATTGCTAATATCGTGCGACTGTAGCATTCGCTTTGAAGGGTAGCAATCTAGAGGGTCAAAACTTAATCGTGTATTATCGCGCATTTGTGCAGGCCTCCCTCTCTCTTTCTCTCTCTCTCTCTCTTTCTCTCTCTCTCTCTCTCTCTCTCTCTCTCTCTCTCTCTCTCTCTCTCTCTCTCTCTCTCATCCCTTTTCTTCTGGAATGCCCTCTTGGTGAGAAGCTGGGGTGGGGGTGGAGGCCACGCTTACAAATGCACGCACGCGTGACCTCAGAGTCCACAAGCGCTCATTGTCCCAGAGAACCTCCAACTCAATTAATGGCATGATAAAGAAATCAACCCATTCCCCTCGCCTGCCTGCCTGCCTGCCTGCCAGAATCGGTGGGCTTGCCTTTTCTCTCTGCCCAGGAATGGCGTGTTTTCAAGAAGTGGATCGCAGCTACCCTGGACTTTCCCCACCACCACTGCCCTGGCGATACTCAGACTTGCACACTTGGCTTTGAACGCCTCCAGCTCCAACCAACCACACGGTGACTTAGTCTGGTTTCACTGGCTGCTGTGTGTTAGCTTTACTGGATATATTTATTCCAAGTGCCTAAATGGGCTCTGAAGCTTCTAGAAGAAAACCGAACACAGAACAAATGTGAATTCATCCCTTCCCCCTCCCCTACCCCCCCCAAGATGCGGCTCTCTCATACTTTTGGTAATACATCTGGATGGATGCACGATGGAAGCTCCTAGAACTTTCTAGAAGAAAAAACAAACACACTCCCCAACACACAGCTCCCTGGTACTTTCAGTAACATATCTGGATGTGTGATCCACTAACAACAGGGACTCAGGAAATGATGGAGCCAGAACCAGGTTCTATGTCTCTGCTTCTTGAATGTAACATGGGATTATTCCTAATGGCAAAAAATAGGGAAACAACCAAATTGTATTGCAAAGTGATGCGATATAACGGAACACTACTTAGCCTTAAAAAAGAAAATCCTGTCGCTCGCGGCAAGATAGACCTGGAGGATATTAGGCTGGGGGAAGTAAGCCAGAAACAGAAAGATATACATGCCGCAGTGCCGCTTCTATAAAGTTATCAGAAATAGTCAAATTCACAGAGACAAAGAGAAGAATGACGGTTGCCAGGGCTGAAGAGGGAGGAGCACTGTGCAAGGGCCCAGAGACTCAGTCACAGACAAGCTCTGGAGATGAAAAGGACAATCCAGGCCCCATAGTTAAAAACCCTGTGTTAGCCGGGTGCTGGTGGCTCATGCCTGTAATCCTAGCTACTCAGGAGACTAAGATCTAAGGATCTAGGTTCAAAGCCAGCCCGGGCGGGAAAGTCCGTCAGACTCTTATCTCCAATGAACCACCAGAAAACCAGAAACGGTGCTGTGGCTCAAGTGGTAGAGCCCTAGCCTAGAGCTGAAGAGCTGAGGGACAGCACCCAGACCCAGAGTTCAGGCCCCATCATGGGAAAAAAAAAAAAAAACAACTGTGTCATACACACTAAACCTTGCTAAGCAGGCAGATACTATGTAAGTGTTTTTAGCACAGGAAGCTCAATATTCAAAGTAAAATACAATACACAAAGGAGGGGGGAACCTTCCGGTGCTGATGGATTCATACAAATGCCTGGCCTTTTGTGCAGCATTGCGTTTACGGGTGCAGATTGATGTCCAAACTCAGGACGCTGCAGACACTAAGTATTTACAGATTCCTGGAGAGACAAATGCTTTATGAGGTCCCATGCAAAACTGTATATTCTTAAGTATAAACAGGAGAGAGAAGACAGAGAGGGAGCAGAAAGAGGGAGAGAAAAAGAGTTTGAAGAGAGACAAAGAGAGCAGAGAAGATGGAAGGACAGAGACAGAGAAAAAGACAAAATCAAAAAACAAAGAGCAGAGAAAGACAAAGAGAGGGCAGAGAAATACAGAGAGAAGAAGAGACAGGCAGACAGACAGACCAAAACAAGGGGACTACTCCCAAGCATTTCCATAAGAAAGTCCTGGAGTGGGACTCTGGCTTATAAAAGTCCTGGCACCTAACTGGTCCCTAGTCTGGTACTGCCTGAGCACAGCCATTTCCCCTACCAGCACCAATGCCCTTCACCAAACAGGGAGGAGAATCGAGTAAACTCAAGTCTGCTCCAAACATCATAATCACCTGTCGGTCACAAGGCCAGTCTCAGAGTCACCCCAAAATATTCACGAGCTGCTTCCAACTGCTGGAGGAGATGAGCAATCAGACGGCCCAGCTTTGTTGAAATCTAGGTCCTACATAGATGTGAAATAGATGTTCACAAGATCTCATCTTGGATGGCTCAACACAACTCAGATTTTTTTTTCCTCCCAACTCAAAACACATTTTGTTTTGTTTTGTTTTTTGGTTGGTCGTGGGGCCTGAACTCTGGGCTTGGGTGCTGTCCCTCAGCATTTCAGCTCAAGGCGAACGCTCTACCACTTCTGGCTTTTTCTGCTTATGTGCTGCTGAGGAATTGAACCCAGGGCTTCATGCATGCTAGGCGAACACTCTACCACTGAGCCACCTTCCCAACCTCCTAAACATGGTTTTATGTAAGATTTTCCTTTCCAGATCAAGGGGATGGCTCCTGTCTCCGGCACGAGGAAGCACCACTGGGGGCCATACTTCGAGGTTCGCGTTCTCTGCCATGCGGGATTTGGGAATTGACCTCATGAACAAGATGGTGGGCCAGGGCAGGGGGGAAGGAGTTTGGGGAGCAGGGTAACCACCAGGTGAGCTAACGCCACCCAGGTGATCCCAGGGAACTACCTGAGCATAATGTGGATTTCACATCTGCCCATGCTCAATTTCATCTGCAAAATAAAACTATTTGGTTCACATTGAAAACTCCACCTGGCTGAAAGGAGCCTCAGAGACTGGTGTGCATGTGTGCGCGTGCACACACACACACGCACACAGAGCTCAGACACATACATGTGCTATGCACAAGGCACCTAGCATCACCTGCACTTACAACCTGTCCCTGACTTCAGAGGATCCTTCCTTCCTGTCCCCGGGTGCCCATCTCCCTCAAGGTAAGGTTGTAGCATGATGGTGGAATTTATCTATCACCCCATCCACTCACATATGCAAAACTGGGCTACTGCTTCCAGACGATCCCTATTTTTGGTGTCCCCGATGAAGTTTTGGTGAGCGTGATGCTTCGAGTCCTATCCACCCCCACCCCCACCCCCGCCGCCCCTCATAAGCCCTGTGGATTTTATTGTGTGATTTTTGCACCGTGCAGTGATTTTTTAGGAACCCATATGTCGTGTGACGGCAGAACGGATGGTGTTTGCGCTCCTAAGAGGAGAGGCAGGTACGCACCGCTCACTGTCTCTAGCAGGCAAATCAAATCTACCAGATTTCAGATTCTTAAAAATCCTCACAGCGGGGTGTGGTGGTACACACCTGTTAATACCACCTACTCAAAAGGTAGGAGGATAGCCATCCAAGGCCAGCAAGCAGGGAGCCCTGGGTTCAAATCCTGGTCACACACACACACACACACACACACACACACACACACACACACACACACACACACATACACACACACACACTCAGCGCCATCTTGGGAAGTATACAGTGAACAGGTCTCAGAGCAAGCTAAAGCAAAAATGCACGCAGAAGGACCCTCCACGCATGTCATTAAGGGACATGGGTGACTTTTCTTGAGCGCTGGCTCTAATAGTTATATGTCCTCTGCTCATCTTTCTAGAAGGATCTGGTGGCCTCAGGAATGTTCTTTCAGAATCGAAGTGCTTCCTGGAGGCAACACAAACAAGTTCCCTTCCTGACTAGGAAGGACCTGGCTAAGGCTCAGGGCCCACACCCTCTAAGCATCTTCTCTACCCATCTTCCAAATGGAGCCATCATCCCCAGCCCTGGATGTCTCCACCAACCCAAGCTGTCTGACCAAGGTCAAAAGCCCTGGATGGCTGACTGTCCCTGAGCGCTTCATTTCAGAGTTTATGGCTATACTTGGACATGTTTGTGCCATTTGAGACATAACTCAGGTGTCTTTCTTCTAGCTTCGAGAACCATCTCCTAGCTCTGATGCATAGCTGGGACCCTCACATTGGGAGAGTTCTGGCAGTACCCCCTCTCCCCTCCCATGACGTAAAGCAATGCTCTGTGAGCCTCCAAAAGCGTATGTCCCTATGAACACATGCCTTTACTTCCTGGCTAGTTTTCTCAGACCAAACTCATCCCCTACCCTTCCCCCAACAAGGGTATGACAGGTGACGAATATTAAATACTGCACCATTTTGTTCATTCAAATCCATTATATTATTACAGAGATTAAAGACCTATAGGTATGAGGTGCTAGGAAAGCAATAAATCTGAATTAGATCTCCTGTGTTCGTCACTCAGGATTAGCCCTTTCGGCATGGAGATCCACTAAGGCGCTCTAAATCTATTGATTCATTCTAGAAAGACTCAGAAAGTCACAAAATGAACTTTCCATTAAGTTTGGGAGACCGTGGTCACAGCTCATTTGACTTTTATGAACTAGAAAATGTGATGTAGGCCACAATGGCATTCTATTAGAGGAAACCATGCATCTGGCCCACATTACAAAATACGGTAGTCAATTATGTGAACACACACCTATTTTACACATGGCTGCTCCCCCTGACCTTAAATTATTAAGGAGGTGCATTTAGCTTGTTTTATTTAAGGAGTATTTACTTCCAAGTAAGAGATCCATGATGAAACCTGGTTTTTAAAAGCAAATGATTTTTTTTCCATTTCTATTAAGTGTCTTTCCATAAGAAGCTGGAATTGATCAAAGAAACTTCTGCTGTGTTGATTTCTTTGAGGCAGAAAACACGTGACCTATTGGCTTTTCTTTATTGTGGGGGGGGCGGGGGAGGAGGAAGGGAGAAGAAATTATGTATTTCTATCTCAGAGGGAAAAAGATTTTTAAACTTCAATCAGAAAGAGACTTAGTGATTCACCTGCCAAGTTGGGAAGAAAAATGATCATGCAAAATGAAGGTGACAATGGAGAGAAAAAAATCAAAATATTGTTTAGCTAAGGCTTAGCTCTCTTTTCCTGGGGTGTGCTCTATAAACATTGGTGTCTCTCAATATACTGTAGTTTATATTAGAATTACACTTAAGCCAGGCAATATTAATACAGACTCATTATTATTCTATATTTCAGCAAGAGTACACTGTAGCTCCCAGATATAACACAACCCAAATTCCAAGATGGCATGATCATCAGCCTTGAAGTGTCTCCCTTTCCCCTGAGCTCTTCATCATAAAGCTCCATAGAATGTCAGAAATGATCTGACCCAAATCCTCTTTTTTTTTCCTTTTGGAAGAAGAATTAACTCCCACAGCGATTGCTGCCATGTCCAAGGTCACAGAGATTGGTGGTCTGCCTAAGTTGGCAATTTCTGTAACATGTCACGAGTATATCCACCATGCATGACTTCTGCCTCTTAAAGAAAAGTATAAACCAGGTGCCAGTGGCTCACACCTGTCATCCTACCTACTCAGGAGGCTGAGATCTTAAGATCGAGGTTCAAAGCCAGCCCGGGCAGGAAAGTCTGTGAGACTCTTATCTCCAATAAAAAACACTAGAAAACTGGAAGTGGTGCTGTGGCTCAAGTGGTAGAGCACTAGCCTTGAGCTGAAGAGCTGAGGGACAGCGCGCAGGCCCAGAGTTCAGGCCCCACAACCGGACCCAAAAAAAAAAATGGAGGCTCCCTATTTATTTTAAACAAGACTTGACCTGGATTTCATTTCTAAAGGAACAGACAAACCATCAAATATTCTAAATGCATTTACACATCATTTGTGCCTACTCTACTTTGTCTTTTTCTTAAATTTATCTCATTAGGTTTTATTGATTCTTCTTCTGATCTACCAGAACTACCCCCATCCCCTTCATACACATACATACACACATATTGCACACCTACACATGTATACACACACACAAACACACACACACACACACACCTGGTTTACATTTAATTCCCCAAGTCCCAGTCTTGCACCTCTGTTTGTCCAAAGCACAATAGAAATCACTTCCACACACCGCCAGGCACCAACACACTGACCCAACTTCCCGTGTGGTGTTCCTATCTGGTGTTAGTCCTGCAGGGTTCAGAGACTGGCTCAAGCTTAAAATTTATGAGAAAACCCAAAAAAAAAAAAATCAACAGCAAACAGCCATGGAAAGGAACTGGTCACTAACTGCACTCAGGTGGGCAGGGGATGGGGCAGGGTCGGAGCCCAGGACCACTCACTCGGCACATCACCATGGACAGAGGAGGGGAGCAGGTGGGCTTCCACTCTACACGCCATGTTGGCAGGGGCAACCGGAGCTGTGGATGAAGAAATCCAAGTCCCAAGTTCAGAAGAAACCACTGGGGCTAGGAATAACCATTCAAAGAGTCATCAAGAACTTGCTTTAGGCCGGGTGCCAGGGACTCACACCTGTAATCCTAGCTACTCAGAAGGCTGAGACCTAAGGATCATGATCCAAAGCCAGCTCAGGCAGGAGAGACCGTGAGACTCTTACCTCCAATAAACCACCAGAAAACTGGAAGTGGCGCTGTGGCTCAAGTGGTAGAGCGCTAGTCTTGAGCTGAAGAGCTGAGGGACAGTGCCCAGGCCCAGAGTTCAAGCCCCATGACTGACAAAAAAAAAAAAAAAAAAAAAAAAAAACTTGCTTGGTTTGGGGGTTAAATCATCCATGAGGGTCACACCCGAACACCACACAGAGAGAGCAGAAATAAATCTGTGCACAGTCTGTATCTTTCCTGTACGTATATCTAATTGAAGGTGGTCCCCATGTGAACCTCTGTCCAGAAATCACAAGCTAGGGATATATATATATATATATATATATATATATATATATATATATATACGTATACATACCATATATTATAGAAGGATATATATGATAGATATATATTAGAGAGGGAGATTTTGTTGTTGCCAGTTGTGGGGCTCAAACTCAGGGACTGAGCAATGTCCCTGAGCCTCTTTAAGCCGTAGTGCCACTTCTGGTTTTTGTGTAGTTAACTGGAGATAAGATTCTCAAGGACTTTTGAGCCCAGGCTGGCTTAAAATCCCAATCCTCAGATCTTAGCCTCCTGACTAGCTAGGATTACAGATGTGAGCTTCCAGGGCCTAGATAGGGTATACTTTTAACTAATGGGTTTATCATATACCCAGGGAGAGTAAATATTTTGTTTTTCATTTCTTTTTTGTTTGTTTGTTTGTGGGGCTTGAATTCCAGGCGTGGGCATTGTACCTGAGCACTTTTGCTCAAGGCTAGCCCTCTACTACTTTGAGCCACATTGCTACTTCTGGTTTTCTAGTGGTAAACTGGGTGATAAGAGTTTCACAGACTTTCCTTCCTGGGCTGGCTTTGAACTGTGATCCTCTGATCTCAGCCTCCTGAATAGCTAGGATTACAGGCTTGAGCCACCAGGGCCCGGCTTTGTTTTTTTTGTTTGTTTTTTTGTTCATTTCTCTACTTTGTTCTACCATATACACCCTGTCAAGGAAAGCATATGGTAGATGCCTTAAAAATGTGGTCAGACATTGTTGAACACCATTTCAGCTTTGGGAATCCAGTTGGAGGCAGAGAACAGAGATGACCTCGATGTAGAAAAAGCAATAGCAGACGGCACAGAGTAGGAAATCAATGTCTCCATTTGTAAAGGAGGGGGGATGGGGAGGGTACACTCGACATTATTAGCATGATATATAAGTACTGCATAGCCCATTTATATTGCTTGTATTAAGGATAAATTGCCTGAATAAATTCTATTATTCTAAGAAATAGCACAAATAACAAGCTGACAGCATCAGAAAAAAAATGGAAATAATAAAGTTGATGTTGCTGGAATCGTGTGTTATTTCTCTCATTCCATTCTCGGGGCTAGGAAGGCAATAACTCACGTTTAGAGGTAGGATTGGTTCTCAGAGTCACATCGATGTATTCAAACAGAAATTCGTTCCAGGATGGGAAGTTAATTATTTATTCTTAATAAGCACCAAGATTTATTGTCTACGGTGTCCCATGCAAGGCCTTAAATGCCTCCCATAAATTATCCGAATCACCCACACAAACAGTTAGGATGTGCGTTATCTTTCTAATTTTACAGATGATGGAAATGAGACCTAGTTCGGTCACTTGCTGAAAATCACAGGGCAGCAAACGTGGGCGAGGAAGAAACCCAGCCCACTGCTTCCGCCTACCGCGGTAGGATAACGAGCTACACGGCTGCGGGGTGCTGAGTTCGAATCCTGAATAGCCTGCTTCCCTTGAGCAGCCTGCATTCGCTCTTTTTGGTCTCTAATTTTCTCAGCTGAAAAGGTGGGAGAGCGACGCCCCGTCTCACAGCTGGGCTGTCAGCGTGGGGGGTGGGTACCGGGGGGTGGGGAGGGAGGGCAGAGAGGGTGAGCGTGTAGGAGTGCTTTCTATGTAGATACAGAAGCGCCACACGTGAAGCCTGGTCACGTGTAAAGCAGTGAGGAGTGGAAAGGGAGAGAGACGCAGGGGTGAGGGGGAGGCGAGGCACTGGGTGCGTGGAAAAACCCCCTTTTACAGCTGATAAAAGTGTGTGTGTGTGTGTGTGTGTGTGTGTGTGTGTGTGTGTGTGTGTGTGTGTGTGTGTGTGTGTGTGTGTGTGTGTGTGTGTGTGTGTGTGTGTGTGTGTGTGTGTGTGTGTGTGTGTGTGTGTGTGTGTGTGTGTGTGTGTGTGTTGGTCCTGGAGCTTGAACTCCGGGCCTGGGTGTGTCCCTGAGCTCTTTTTTTTTTTTTTTAACACAAAACTGGCATTCTACCACTTCCAGAAAGTATTTTTTTTTAAATAATACTAAGTAAGAGAGTTGAGACAAACCTCCCTCGGATGGCAGGCGTCCGAAGGCTGAAGCGCGTGCAGGACCGCCAGCATTCGCCTTCTCTGCGCCCGGTACCTGTGGAGCACTTCTTGCCCTCTTGTGGAAGTTTTTCACGCTCGGAGGTGACCGCCCCCCTCACCCCCCACCCCACCCACTGCTTTGTCAATGATGAGACTAAGGACTCTGAGGGTGACACAACGCTCAGTAGCTCACCGAGGGACTAAAGGGGTGGGGACTCTCTGTCCACCCCCCTGCCCTAAGGCGGCCCCTCTCCCTAGCCCATGACTCCCTACCCTTCCTGCTCACTCACAAGTTGCCATGGGTATTGGGCTGCAACAGAATGTAGAATTCCCAGCAGAATGCCGCACAGCTCTTCTCATTCAAACCACTTGTGGGCAGGACGCAGATTCCACCAAGAGTCAGGCCCACCGAAGCTGGGGGGGGGGGGAAGGGAGGGTAGGTGGGCTGGGCAGAGTACTGCACCAGGAGGGTCCATGAGCACTAAATCCCCTGGAGAGCGAGGAGACTTAAGGAGTTGTCGGGTACATGGCATGCATCCTGGCTACCTCCTCAGGGCACTCAGTGTGTAGCTTGTCTCTGATGACAGATTCGCTTCAGGACTGCATCTTAAGCTGGGCATGGTGAAGCACACCCAGAGTCCAGGCACTGGGGAAGTGAAGGTGAAGGAGGATTATACCCCAAACAGCTGGGCAAAAGTGTGAGACGCCATCTGAAAAAACCAAACAAAGGACTGGGGCATGGCTCAAGTGGCAGAGCACTTGCCTTGTAAGCTCTGAGTTCGATCTCCAGTTCCATTCAATTAAAATGTTCATTAAACCCTAATAACACCCATTAACGATCATAAATTCAATGAAACGTTTTATGAAACAATGATGATGTCCACTAAAAATAATAAACAGCGTCTGAAAGCATTGAACACACAAGCCCTCGTGCTAATTAAATCTCATAGACGGTCGCACGAAATCACCCCGGCAATAATGTGAGATGCTGCTGTGCTCGTGCCCATGGAAAATGCCCCACGCGCTCCACAGCAGCACCCCAGTGGGGAGGGAGCATCAGGCCTTGAATATCAGACAGTTTCTACCACAGATGCTCAGTGACGGTCCTCGTGGGACTAACGAGTCGATGGAAAGGTACAAGTGGGTGTGAGAGTATACATAACTGCATGATAGAGAAAGGAGAGAGAGGAAGGCACTCAGGGAGGATGGTGAGAAAGGATGAAGGAGAAATAAACACAAGGGAGAGGAGGCGGAACTGAGTGACATCACTTCCTCCCCGGGCCACTAGGCCACACCCACCACCTCCTCCCATTGGTCACCTGCAGCTCCACTGGGCATAGGTGCACCCTGACCTCCGCCCCCAACACCTGGGGACGAGTGCCCAGTCACTGTTACAGAGCCCTGACGCCTTCCAAACTCAATCACCATGGAGAAAAACAACACATGGAATAATCAGGGAAGGGCATGAAGAATGAGGCAGGGGAACGGATTCAGCCAGCACTGAGCTCTCTAGGGCTGAAAGAAATGCCCAGAAAGAATTCACAGGTCATAACCTCTGACCCTGGCCCCCATCCTCAGGGGTTGGGGGGGGGGTGGAGGGGGGAGAGGGTGAAGATTCCAGTCTGTGAGGAGCTCCTTCGGTTCGGCATCTGCTTTGCGATGACAAACTTACAAAAGAGAATTCTCCCTTCTCCATGATGTGAGGTTTCTGGTGTGGACAAATCTCAACGCTAAGAGCCACAATACCTGCCTTCCAGGTAAATCTGTCTGTGATGAATTTCCACACGAACTTCAGAAAATCAGGAAGGCTCTCCCCAATGAATCTGCAGCTTGTCCAGGAAATCAAAACATTTTTTATATAAGCTTTTAGATCCGCACAAAAGGCGTCGGACATTGCATTGGAGTCAGAAGGAAAAAAAAAAAAGATGTTACAGACAACCCCCATTCTCACTTCCGCAGCCCTAGCAAATGCATATTTCTCAGTATCATGTTGACTTTTTTGGCCCCTCCCTACCCCATAAAGGTTGCATGAAGCGGCACACTTGCAACTTTTGAAATATGTGTGACAGTAAGGTAAAGTGAGGCATGATGAATATTATCTGCCACCGGTGTCACATCTTGCCACACGCCGCCGTGTGTCACCTCCCAGTCAAGATGTGGCCTCCTGGGCCCATCAAGGAAAATGTCATTTCTTCCGCTACCCTGGTGACAACTTCTCCTACAAGAAAAGACTGCACACCAGGGCTTACCCTAATCACAGCCCCCCGGGAAGAGGTAAAGCAAGATTCAGAGACAATTGACACAAGATTTTCCAGAAGAAACAAAAAAAAAAAATCCTCTAACTTCAAAAATGCAGCCAAGCCTGCCAAGGGAGGCGCTTCCGGTTCCATTCCGGCAGATGAGAATACACAGGCGTATCATTCAGTGGGACCAAGCTGTCACCCGAGAAGATGCTCCGGGACTAGATTAATGACAGGACATGGAGAGGAACCACACAGCCCCCGGGGCTGTCAAGGTCAAGTGCGCAGGCAGATGGAGCGCCGGGAAGAGCCTGGGCCGGTGCCCGCTCCGCATTTAGCTCTCGGGCCTCGAATCTTGGCTGGAGCCGCCGGTGTGTTGTAGTTGGTTCTCACTTCCAGTCACACCACACACAAGATGGAGAGGCATATGGTGGCTTTCTCCTCGCTCCGTGTAAACTCGGGCTCTAATTTAAGCTTTAAACCTTTCAGGGGCTCTTGCCAGTAAGATAAAATATATAAGCCATGATATTCTGAGCCCCACACGCTGCTGCCATATGCTTGGTTCACACTTGGTTCAATAGCTTGGTGGCGGGGGGACAGAGTCGGTGGCAAGTCAGTCCCCCTGTCCCAGGGAGGGGACACGGCTCTCCCCTGGGGTCTAAATGTTACACAAGGAAAGATGGTGGTACCCTGCACAGCTGGTCATGGAGCAAGGGGCGCCTTTGCAGAATCTCCTCCTCACTCAGTAGCAACTCCAGAGCGTAGGACCTTCTATCCATTCCATTTCCTCAAAGAAGCAGCTAATGCTTCAAAAATCCAAGCCATGTGTTCCGGCCTATGGTTTACAAAGACAGAAAGAACGCAAACCTAGGCAACAGAACTCCCAGCAGGTACTGGTGGTTCATGCCTGGGACCCTAGCAACTCAGGAGGCTGAGAGCTGAGGATCAAGGTATGAAGTCAGCCCCAGGGCAGAGAAAGTCCAGGAGACTCTTATCCCAATTAAACACCTGGAAGTAGAGGTGTGGCTCAGGTGGCAGAGCACCAGCCTGGAGTAGAAAGGGCCTTATATTCTTGCCAGGTCCTGAGTTCACAACAAAAACAAATACAGAAAACCCACAGGCATTCAGACCCCAGAGGCCACACAGCTCACCGCAGAGCGTTTCTATGAGCTAGGGCACACGGTGCGGGCCCGATGTGATGCCTTCACAGAAACCACCTAGCAACACAAGGTCCCTGAGCAAGACGCCAGGGCAAACATGGCTCATCCCAGGGCCTGTCCTTCATCCTCTCGGGTTTACTGCAAACACTTCTTGCAACCTCTCTGGAAGATGGAGCTTATGCAGAAAGAGCCAGCTACGCACTCGCGGGACAGAAAGACCAGCTACTCACTCGACTTCCATTCATGCCTTCCACTGCCAGCAACAAAAACTGAGACCACAAACCAAGGGACATGCACACCTCTCTTCATTCGTGAACTTGGTGGAATAGACTTCCACGTATTGATTTGCCAAAAAAAAAAAGTCGGTCCTTATCTTTCATAGAAAAAATGATAACGGCAGATATCACTTGATTGGTGGAATGACTTATGATCCTCTGACCCTTCGCAACTTAAGGTTCTGGGGAGAATCACAGTGCACGCCCAAAGGGTTCCATTCGCATACGAAGATGTGTGCACCCATCAGAAGATGTACAAAACCCTTCAGAAAGGAGCTGCATGGCCTTCCTCTGAGCCACCACGTATCTCCTCCATAGCTCTGGAGGACCAACGAGTCTATGAGTTGGTAAACACGGGCGCTTCTGAGCAGGTGCCCAGAGGCTTTGCGGTGCAGCTTTGGCCCAAAGGCCGTCTGAGTGAGATAAACTAATGCGTTCAAGTGTTGCAGAACTGACTAGCTTATGTGGGCTGGTGTCTAGGGTCTCACGTGGGCTATAAGTTCCTCCCCTCTTCCTCTCTTCTGGGTCCTTTAGTAAAAGGAGCCCTAGTTGCCCTGTTGGTCCAATAGTAATTCTGGGGATTGAAAAAAATATTCGATAGACTTGGCTCAAAGTGAGCAGTGCTTGCTTCCTTTGGCCGATCTTGATCGGCGTTTCCAGATAAGAACGAGGCTTACATCCCAGGAGGTTTGTCCAGCCCTCCCTTTCCCCTACCCACCTCCCAAGCTGGGCTCTCCTCCCTTCCAAGCACTCTGTTCCCAGTTTTATAGTTTTTCAGTTCATGCCTAGAGTGGATAACCTTCTGGTAGCTGGGAAAGAAGGCATTAACAGCAAATATAAGCAGGGACAATACATATATGTGTGTGTGTGTGTGTGTGTGTGTGTGTGTGTGCGCACACACACACACACACACACACACACACACATCTTCATTTTGTTTTCTTCCCCACTGAAGGTCCCTGAGACCATACATCTCCGTGCTGTCTGGAACAGACAAGAGCATCCAGCTTCGAAGGACTATATTTTGTGTTTAGCGATCTTTTTGTTGTGGCGGCTGCAGCTGCTGCTACTTAAACAAAATCAATCACGACAGATAAATTTCTCCTCAGACCTTTCCATTGTTTCTTGGTCTTTTGGATGAAACTTTTGGGTTGTTGGGGTTTTTTAATCACAGGAGCAAGCTCAAAGAAACAGAGGGACGCCAATAAATCACTCGCCATTCTGTGTTCTAGAGACGGCCTTGAGTTTGGGTTTTGGTAGATGCTGGTGTGTGTGTGTGTGTATGTGTAGGTGTGTGCATGCGTGTATATAGGTACATCATGTATGCACATGTACTCAGAGAAATTTTGTGCCAAAATGAGCCTCATTTGAATTAAATGCATGCATGCATGCACATACACACACACACACACACACACACACACACACACACACACACACACACACCTAGACATATGCAAAACCATCAATAGGTGTAATGTTCTAAGGCTTACAACCCAGGTAGGAGAATGGCTGACTCCATTCCTAACATTGGCCAAGTATTTGCTAACATTAACCTGGACTAGCCTGATGTAGACCACACAGAACAGGCTCTCCACAGCTCTAAAGCCAGTGAAGCCAAAGACCAACTCCAGCTCTGTGGCTCCGTCTTGAAACTCTCCACTCCACCCACGCCATCACCACTAAACTCTCAGAATCTCACTCCACAGTCTCTTCTTGAACCAAGTACATACTTTTACAGAACCTTATTTAAAAAAAAAAAAAGTCTTCATTCCAAATCTCTGCATGGAGGTGGAGTCCGTTCATGCATATGTCTCTGTCTCTCCTCCAATTCATCCTCCAATTCTCATCCTCAAATTCCTCAAACCAAGGTGAACTAGATTCGAACTAAAACATCATTTGATGTACTTTTTTGAATGAATCTATAAACAAATGAATTTTGGATCTACCATGATAAGCTAATGAACTACACACATGCACCCCCACACGTGCACGCGCGCGCGCGCACACACACACACACACACACACACACACACACACACTAAGCAATTCACTCCATATGATTTCTTTGCCATGGCTCTGCTCTGACGAGATCTTAGAAAAACAAAAATAAATGCAAGTGAAGGCAGTCATGTCAGAGCAAATATTTTTCCATTTCTCCAGGGGACCCTCCTCCTCCATCACAAAGAACACAGACAATCACCAGGGACAGAAATAATAATGGCAGAGCAACGCGAGATCGACTTGAAGTCACAGCGATTTAGGAAGGAGACGTGGGTCTTATCCACAGCTCCGAGCATGGTAAAAGAAGCTGGCATCCTTCCCTGAGTGATACCTGTCATCTCTCTTCTTTAGGATGTCACAGAAAGATCAGATCCCACCGACTCCTTCACATGCCCCTCAACCTTATCACTCTCACGGCTGTTTAAAAGATTAAATTATGTACACCAAGTTAGAATGCTTTAAAGTAAAAAAAATAGCTTTAGCTGGGCACTGGTGGCTCATGCCTGTAATCCCAGCTACTCAGGAGGCTGAGATCTGAGGATCACACAGTTCAAACCCAGCTCCTGCAGGAAAATCCATGAAACCCTTATCTCCAATAAAACACTCAGAAAATGGGGAGTGGTGCTGTGGCTCAAGTGGTAGAGTGCTGGCCTTGAGCTGAAGAGCTGAGGGATGGCACCCAGGCCCAGAGATCAAGCCCCACAACCAACCAAACCAACCAGCTGCACACCTGCTATCTCAGCTACTCTGTAGACAAAGCTGTGAGAACCGTGAGTTCAAAGCCAGAGCGGGCAAAGTTAGGGAGACTGTCCCAAAACAAAATAGAAACAAAAGATACTTGGAGGCATGATTAAGTGGTAATGGCCTCATCTAGCATGCCCAAGGCCCTGGATTCCATCCCCGGTACCTCAAACCAAACAAACAAAACACAGACCCACGAATGTATGTATGCAGTGATATAGAATCACTTGAAGAACCTCAGCAGTCGATGTTACGTGAACAACTGTCAATCTTCTCGCAAGGCCTTGTCTGTGAAAGCTGTGTTGTTTTGATGGAGAATGGTAGGAAGAGACAGCCGGGGACGGGAACCGGAGGCAAAGGTCTGCATCCCGCTGTTGAATGCTCAAGTGGCCTTCACCTGCCTGAACTCCATTTTCTCCATTGTAACACGGAGATAATCAGCTTATTGTCAGTACCCGACATCCTGCAACCGGATAAAATCACCTGGAGAATGGGCGGGAGTCAAGGCTGGCTGGAACGAATTCCAGAAAGAACAGAGAGAGGAAAAAACCGACAGCAAACAGAGATGAGCCCTCTCGCAGAGTTCTGTGTGGAGGGGACCGGGGAAACAGTGGCAGATGGAGAGGAAGCGAAAAATCACTGGAGAATTCTCTCCATGTGGAATACATTACAGTCGTGCACCGGCACAGGGTGGCGGGTGAGAGCTGGTCCCCCGTGACTGACAGCATCCGTCCAGGCCTGCACCCCTCGGCCCTCCCTCCTCCCCAGAGCCAGGAGCACGTGGTCTCCTGGACATCACGTGGGATCCCCGTGGGCCTCGCTTACGTCCTCTCCCACAACACCCAGCTCCTTTGCCTGCTCCCTCTCTCTCCCGGGAGTCCCTACCCCGCCCTCGGTTTCCGAATGTGAAACTACTTGCAGGAAACATTAGGTTCTCTTTCCTGTATCCATGTCACAACTCGGTTCACTGCTTGGGTGTCCCCATCTCTGCTTTGCAAACGTTCCCAAACTATCTCCCCCCGGGCACGTGTGCACCCATCCATCCACAGCTCCCATGCCTCCCTCCCGGACTGTGTCCCCTGCGACCACATTTATTCTCTGCCAGACATCCGCAGTATTCCTGCGAAAGCCAGCTCCATGCATATGCCCTTGCATTCCTCTGCCCGGCACCCTCTAGTGGGTTCCAGAAACACTGAAAACAAAGCCCTAGGTTCAGGTGGGTACAGGTGGATCGGGAGGCTGAGATCTGAGGATCAAAGTTCAAAGTCAGCCTTGACAGAAAAGTCCATGAGACTCCTAGCTCCAATTAACTACCAAAAAAAAGTCAGAAAAGTAGACTTGTGGCTCAAGTGGTAGGTAGATTGCCAGCCGTGAGCACACACACACACAAACACACACACACACACACACACACACACAGAGTCAAACAAAAGTTCAACATTCTCATACTCACAGAGACAGAAACAAGGGAATGAATCACCAGCAGACTTGCTCTACAAAAACAAAAACAAAGCTAGGCACCAGTGGCTCACCCCTGTAATCCTAGCTACTCAAGAGGCTGAGATCTGAGGATCTTGGTTCAAAGCCAGCCGAGGCAGAAAGGTCCATGAGACTCTGATCTCCAATAAACTACTAGAAAACAGGAAGTGGTGCTGTGGCTCAAGCGGTAAAGCCCTTGCCTTGAGCTGAAGAGCACAGGGATAGCACCCAAGGCCAGAGTTCAATCCCCACGAGACCAACCAAAAAACAAAAACAACAACAAAAAAAAACACAAAGACACCAGACCGATACCAAAGGACATGAAGCCTGAAGTCAGATACACTCGAAGCAGCAGCCCTGGCGCAGACAGCCACATATGGAAACACAGAAGGCAGTATGAGTATGTTCTTCATTTGTGGCATGTTCTCCAACCTGCTCTTAAAGACAACAGCACTGAGCAATAACTATGCATCTAGATTATGGGATTTATAGCTTCCTGTGATGGGATATGAATACTAACGAACAGCACATGGCGGGAAGAGGAAGAGAACAGGGAAGCATTTGTACATCACTGAAACCAACTTGCTGCTAACCCAAAGTAGACCGACAAAGCAAAACAGTCTCTGTGATCTGCCACCATGTCTGCAAGAAGTTCACAAGGTGTGAGGCAAAGTCCTCTCATGCAAACCGGAGCTGTAGAGATGGCACAGTGGTCCTGGAAAACTGACTGGGGTTAAACGTGGTCACCACTGGAGATGAAGAACAGTATATACTAAGGTACTCGTTGCTTGGGCAGGGTCCGGGGGCTCACACCTGTAATCCCAGCTACTCAGGAGGTTGAGATCTAAGGATCATGATTTGAAGCCAGACTGTGCAAGGAAATCTGTGAGACCTGTATGTCCAATTAACTACTTTTTTTAAAAAGCCAGAAATGGAACTGTGGCTTGGCTGGAAGAGCCACATAGCCACAGACACACACTCAACTCAATCCAAGAAGAAATGAGGAGAGGAATCAGACATTGCAGTGCTCACAGTTGAAGAGTTCCATACGTTTGCTCCTTTTTTATTATTATTATTCATCTCTGGCAATGCAGGGATTCAAAGTCAGACTCTTGAGCTCACTAGGCAGCCTCCAGAACTTGGTTGCTCTGGTGATTCTGAGGTGGGGTCTTGCATTCTCATTTTCAGTCACATCCGAACCACAATCCTGCTTCATGCCTCCTGACTTAGCTGAGCTGGTAGATGCTCACCTCCACGCCCCACGTCTTCCATTGAGATGAAGCCTCCCCAGCCTTTCGGTAGCTAGGATTATACGTGTGAGCCATGCTACCTGACCACACCTTGCTTTTTAATAAAGGACTGATCAGACTGGTTAATGAAGAAAAAGAAGGCATGGGCCATGCTACAGATGCACTAAGCTGTGTAATGGTCTATTTACAGACAGTTCTACCGATCAGTAGTACAACTTACACTCTTCTCCAGTGACTAGAGACCACTCTCCAGAGCAGGGCACATGGTCAGCCATAAAACAAGTCATAATGCATTTAAAAGGATTAGAATTATAGAAGGAATGTCCTCAACAAGAATAAAGTGATATTACAAATCAGTAACCAGAGGAAATTGGGGAAATTCCCAAATACATGGGAGAAAAAAAAAAAACTTCAACGATCAAAAGATTTAAGGATTATGTCGAAAACAAACTTTCATGCGGGGGGGGGGGGGGGTCAGGGGGTCGGGAGGGAGGATTGGGTGGGGGGCGGGGGGAGGATGGGAAGGGATGGGAAGGGG
>NW_027206180.1:5795376-5880376 GCF_024711535.1 Dipodomys merriami
GGTGGGGAGTGAGGGGGGCCAGGGAGCAGTTGTGGACCTGGGGTAGGTAAAAAGAAGAATGAGACAGCTAGAGAAAGCCTGAGAGGAGGAGGAACAAGGTGACCTCTAATGTGAAGAACACGTGAAATTGGAGTAAGGAGCCCACGCCTGTAATCCTTGCTACTCAGAAGGCAGAGACCTGAGGATCGTGGTTTGAAACTAGCACAGAAGGACAAATCTGGGATACACCCTTCTCAACTACCCAGCAGTGAGTCAGAGATGGAGGCATGGCTCAAGTTGCCGAGCACCAGCACTGAACAAATAAGCCAATAAGAGCACAAGGCCCTAAGCTCAACCCTAAGTACTAACAAGAAGAAAGAGAAAGACAGACAGGAAGACAGGAAAGGAAGGAAGGAAGGAAGGAAGAGGGGAGGGAAGGAGGGAGGGAGGGAGGGAGAGAAGGGGAAGAGCATTAAAGAAAACCTCTGAGCAAAAACAAAGCCTACAAAAGAGAACATGTCTAGGGATGGTGAATGACAGAAGGTGGGTTTAGCCTTTTCCACTCAAAGCCTCCCTTGTCTGTTAGTAACCGGACCCCACAAGTCCTTAGCAGAACCCCTCACCCATCTTACAGCCCTGTCTACACACTGGCTGGCATCTGACTATGGCTGGGTTGAGAGGCCCAAGCACACCCCAAGTGGGAGCTGGTTCGAGTCTGTGGTACTGGCTCATATTAGTACTGGCTTCCTTCCCCACTCAGGGACGGACCCCAAGTCAGGGTCTCCCCTTTCCCTGACATGAAAGATGGAGATGAAGGGCTGGCGCTTAAGAGTCATCTTCGCCTACCTGACAGCGATGCCAACCCAGAAAAAAAGGAAAGCAGAGGAATAAGCCATAGAAATGGAAGAACAGAGGCAGAAAGGCAGACAGAGATGGAGGGAAGCAATGGGGAAGCCTGGTAACCCTGCACCAGCCACGTGAGGCCGGATGGACCCGAAACCTGCCAGTGAGTGAGGGCCCAGACAACACTGGGCCCTCCCACTTGGAGAGGTCAAAGTGCACAGAACCGACAAGACCAGCAGGGGAGGAAAGGCCCCTCCCAAGCAGGCAGGCCTGGAGCCCAAGGTCATCTTTCAAGGTCAGCTACTTTGCTGAGCTGCTGAGGTGTTTTCCACTAGGAGAATTGGAAGCCACTGGCCATCTTAATAAGCAACAGAAGGAGGAGGAGGAGGAAGAAGAAAAAGGAGGAGGAGGGGGGAACAACAACAAAAACAAGAAGAAAAAGAGGAGGAGGAAGAAGGTGGTGATGATGATGATGATGATGATGATGATGATGATGATGATGATGATGATGATGAAGAAGAACAACAGCATCAAAAGAGAGATGAACCCACAGCGCTGTGCAGGTGTCATTTCCCATCTCCCACACGGATGCAGGCCTCCCACAGGGGGTCGGTGAACACACCTCCCCCCTTTTTCAGATGAGCATGTCTTGTCAACGACACTGAGCCAGCTCCATGGCTGACTTCCCCTCTTCCTTTATCCCTAAAAGAAAGAAATCAATCTCATTTTCCACAGGCATGTGCCCCCACAACAGCTCAGGAGTCCTCATATGTCACCTACACGGAGCCCAGAAGAGCTCACGGAAGAGGAGAAGCCTTGCATTCCCGCCCCCCTCCCTACACCCCCATCCACCTACGGTTTCCCTCGTGCCATTCACCTGCATGCTTCTCCTGCAAAAAGAAAGCCAGGCTCCTGTGGCTCACGCCTGTCATCCTAGCTACTCAGGAGGCTGGGATCTGAGGATCGCAGTTCAAAGCCAGGTCCAGGGTCGGGGAATGTTGGTGAGACCCCTTATCCCTAATGAACCACCGGAAAACTGGAAGTGGTGCTGTGGCTCTAAGTGCTAGAGCTCTAGCCTTGAGCACAAAGAGAGACAGTGTCCAGACCCAGAGTTCAAGCCCCATGACCGCCATCACTACCAACAACCACAGCAAAAGAAGCAGTCAGAGCCCCCTGCAGACCCAAGTCCCGGCTTGTCCCCTCGGGCCTCCAGGTCTGCCATGTAGCCCAGCACTGGTGCCTGGAAAGTTCCATCCAGCAGAGGGCACACTTGCATCTCTATTGGGTTTGGAAGGCTCGGGTTGAAGCTCTCTGCCTGGTCTTTGCCCTAGGGAGAAGTTCAGATACAGGAAACTGAGGCAGAGATGTTGAAATTTTTTTTTTCTCACAGCCGATCTAGGAGCAAGAAGAATGCGACTGGGACCCCCAAGAGCCAGGACCCCACTTCACACCACACAGCAGAAATTCCACCAGTAAGATTCTTACTGACAGGTAATATGATTATTCTCTGGAGTAGAAGCAAACACCTGAGACAAGGTGAGGTGGATGGCAAAACTAAACCTTTCTGTGCCTTTAAGGTCCTTGCCCTGGGCAGTTTTGTTCCAGCAGCAGCATGCTGACTGGTATACCCAGAACTAGTGGAAGGAGAGGGATTTTTGTCCACACCGAAGCCTAGGACGGAGAAACCTAGTCACCTAGTCTGAAAAGGGTCACAACAGACTTGGCTTTTGGCAAAAGCCTGGAATGAGTCTTGGGGTTCCGGTTCTCAGGCACCCCATACTTATGTAATTATAAGTGGGCTGGGCATGCAGAAGACTGGACTGTCTTCTATAAGCTCGGAGCACCGTGTTTTCGGCCAACACCCCCCCCCCCCAGGACGAGGACTCCCTGAGGCCCCTCTGAGGCACACGCAGCGCCCATTTCACAATTGCTGCCCCACACACAGCAGCTTAGCCAAACGAAGCGCTGCGAATAAAGTCAAAACAAAGGTGATGCTCCATCTGCCCGGTCACAGCTGCCCGACTCCAGCAAGAGTTCAGAAAGACTCAGGGCTTTCTTTTCTTTTCTTTTCTTTCTCGGGGCTTTACCCCTTGGCTGTAGACGCTTCTGTCTGGACTCTAGTGATGAGAACAGGTGCCCAGGATTGCAGCCTGCTGACATCCCAGCACCTTGTCTATGTGAAAGCCTCCTGGTTATTTCCAGAATCCTTCCTCTTCCTCCCCCTCCTCCTCCCTCCTCCTTCCTCTCTTCCCCTTCCTCCTCCTCTTGTTCCTCCTCCTCTTCCCCTTCTCCCTCATCCTCCTCCAACTTCCCATCAGGTTTGGAAGTAGCTTGCTCCATCCTCATCTCCAGCTTCAGAGGCAGTCACGTGACCGGCCCACCCAATCAGAGCACCCCATCTTTCTGCCCAGGGTAACGAGCTCAGGGACTGGTCCAAGACCGAAATCCACCAAGCGTGATCTAACCTGGGTGTCCTCGTGGGAACTGCTGGGAAAAGCCGGCACAGGGGGCAGGGGGAAAGCCGGAGAGAGGGAGGCTGCCCATACCCATCTTTGCAAAATCCGCTTGCCAAGAAACATAAATTAAGAGAAGGGAGGGGAATGCGGGCCTGTGAATTAATCAAGGCTGTAAGTGAAATTAGGCGACACGTAATTATATACAAATTATATATGATGTGTAAATTATGCATGTAAATTAAACCCACCAATTAATTAAACCGTATTGTCGAGACCTGAAGTGTTCCCCCGCCGGCCATGTACTAACGATGGGGTCAGGTCCCCCGTCCTGGGGTGCCGTGGAGAGGCGGGCAGGACTTACAGAAGGTGGGAAGGTGACTGAGAAAATGCCCATGACGTGCATGGGGACCCTGGTCCTCTTCCTCCTTTTCTCTGTCTGTCTCTGTCTCCCTCTCTCTCCCCCTCTCTCCATCTCTCCCTCTCTCCTTCCTGGCCACCATGAGTGGAAGAGTTCTGCTTCCCCACCACAGACTACACATCTGGAACTGGAAGCCAAAAGTCACCCTTTTTGTTGTCTCTCAGACGTGTTATCACCCAGGTGGAGAGCTGCAAATCAGTGAGACGCAGGTAGCTCACATACACAGAGAGCGAGCGCCAACAGCAAAGCCCACACAGCCGGGGTCAGGGAGGATGTCCAGCCAGGAGCCATGACACGGGCACGAGGGGAGGTGCTGGCCTCGAAGGCCAGGCCCGAGGAAGGTCTCCGGCCCTCAGCCCTGCCACTGCTGACACCTTGAGATGCCGAGCAAGAGAAACCCTCCACAATCTCCCTCCTGGGGGGAAGCGAAGATCCACCCTTTGCACCCTCAAAAGCTGAGCGGAGTTCCCGCCGCTGCCACCTCCCCCATCTGAGTGGGCAGGGATCACCCGGGAGCCTGAGCCCAGGCTGGAAATACCAGACTTCACGGCTTTCTTCGTAACCTCTGTGTGGGTGCACGTGTGCGCGTCAGCCCGAGAGCTCCTTGGAGGGCAGCTGGCTCTGGGCCCGTTTCCTAACCAGTTGCTGTCAGGTCACAGGCCCTCAAAGCGTGGAAATCTCTCCTCCAGATCACAGAAGGCGTGCTGCCTCACCGCCGGCCCCATGGCCTCCACGGACAGCCCTGTGGTCACGTCCCCCCCAGGAGCTCACCACCCCAAAACATCCAACCATTCTGTGACTGCCCGCCCTCTGTCCCAACTCTGCCACACCACACAGGATCCGTGGCAGGTTTCCACGGCCTGGAAAGGCCTCCCACTCCTCTCATTCAGAGGGACGGGCTACCATTGACCATGGGCTTAGCCCTTGGCCACTTAAATAGGACAAGTAACCTTCACCCTCCCGAGAGGCCAATTGCTCCTCAGAGAGCAATTAGGTGATCGATTCGCCACCAGCCCACCTCCACCTCCATGTACCACAAAGACCTTCTCGAACCATCTTCTACCATAGTGGGCTCACTATCCTATTTCTTCAACACTGACCCCCCCCCCCTTTGGTTTTTCAAAGATCCCTCCCCCACCCCCAGCAGAGGTCACTGGATTGGTATGGTGTTCGTACATCTCACGGGTTCATGACCCGGAAGCAATGATCTCTGCAGTGACTTTTATAAACGTGAGGGTCGCCAGTGGCCTTCGACGTCCTGCGTTCACTCCTGGCACAGGGCAGGTCTCCTTCAGGCACCTCTCCTAGAGGTCGCAGACCTGTGGACAGATGCTGAGACGCAGGGCTTGGCTCAGCGTGCTGTGGCTCCGTGGACCCGGCGGCTGGCTGGCTGCCTGCCTGTCAGGCCTGACTCCAACTCCAAGGTGGAAGCCACTGGCAGCTCCCGCCGCCCAGAGATTTTCAATCAAGGGCCGGCCGGCCCGTCTCAAGGGTAATTAGATTCATGACCTGCCACGGGAACAATTTCTTCCACTAACTTATCTGGACTACAGATACAAACAGGACCCGTCCACTGGGACCTCTAAATCCTGACCTAAACTTGAGCCCATCTGACTGCCCGCTCACGCCAGAAGCTGTTCTGTGCATCTAGCTTGAAGGAAAGAGGCCTCCGGGAGTTCCTAATGTGATCCGTGCGTGCCCATGTCCGTCCTGGGAGGAGACAAGGGCGGCTGTGGAGGGGAGGGAGGGAGGACGGGAGGGAGGGAGGGCATGTCTGGGACAGAAGATTCAGGAAAGAATGGAGAATACAAAAGGTGATTGAGCCCCATCAGCTCCTCGCTGTTCTAAATTAGTTATCCACGCCTCTATCGATGATGCCGTTTCATAGAGCGGATCAGTACTCAGCTGGCACATAATGCACATTTCACTTATTGGCTTGTTTACTTGTCTATTTATCTGTGAGATAGTACAGTTTGAGCTTAGAACGTCACACCTGCCAGGCAGGTGATCTATCACTTAAGCTGCACCCCTCTCCTAGTCCCTTTTTTGCTTTAGCTAATTCTGGTTAGTTTTCCTGTTTGTTTGTTTGTTTGTCAGTCATGGGAGCTGAACTCGGGGCCTGGGCGCCATCCTTGAGCTCTTCAGCTCAAGGCGAGCACTCTACTGCTTTGAGCTACACGCCACATCCTGCTTTTAACAGGAGTTAAGAGTCTCATGGGGACTTTTCTGCCCAGGCTGGCTTTGAACCGCAATCCTCAGATCTCAGCCTCCTGAGTAGCTAGGATGACAGTGGTGAACCACCATGCCTGCACCTACAACTTGCATTTTAATAGGACACGTTGCTACCTGACCATCTCTCTGCCAGCCCTTTGCATGGGACACAAGTAAGATCCCTCCCAGGGGACACGTGACAAGCGCCCAGTCCCCTCTGAGCAGGCTCCGTCCATCTCCAGACCCTCCCCAGCCCTCTTCCCCTCACCTGGATCCCAGCCTACCCCTGACTTTCATGTCCAGACTACAAAGACCCAAAAGCCAAAAGCCAGACTGTGTTGTCATGAGCCATCTCCCTGGACCCAGACCGGACCGAAGGAGCCAGGGTTTCAAAGTCAACAGCCTCAGCAGAGTTCTTCATCCGTTCCTGTCCCAGGTTCTCTTCAGCACACCTTTTGCTCGGCCCGCCTCCTGGGGAGCCCATCTGTACAGCACATTCTGAGCTGCCACTCAAATACTTCCTATCCTCACCCACAAGCACGTGCAAGAACCGAGGACCTTCCTACAGGCTGGAGAGCAGCGGCTGGATGACCGCTTCTCTCCCAAGGGCACGGCTGGACACAATAAAGACAACAGAAATAAAGCTATCCGGGTTCGCCGTGTAGCTTCGCGGACGGCGGCAGCAGCAGGCAGCACACAGGACAAAACCAAAACCAAAACAAAAGAATCAGCATTTCCCATCTACTGGTGTCAGCAGGCACCGGAAAGCATCTGATCAAATCAGGACCCGTCGCGTAATTCCTGCCTGTCTGCCTGCCGAGAGAGCACGAAGGCTCCAGCTTGAGTTGAGGAATTCAAGATGGCGACAGCAAGGTGGTAAAGCAAGCACTGGCTTTAGCGGAGCGCTACACCATCCAGAAGGTCCTCCCCCCACCAAGAGCTTGGCACCTTCTTCTCTTTGCATAGGAGACAAAGTACTTTGTCCAAAGACACAGAGAAAGGGCCCGAGAGACCTTGAGGTCCACTGATCTAGGCATGGAGCACTCTATTACACACACACACACACACCACACACACACACACACACACACACACACACACACACACACACACACACACACACACCGAGGAAACTTAATTGATTTCACTCCAAAAAAATTATGGCGGGGGTGGGGGAGGAGGGAGGGGAGGCACAAAGCGCCTAAGCAAATGAGAAATCTTAATGACTTCATACCCTTTAGAACTGCTAAGTATCTGTTTGCATTTCATTAAACTTGCAAAGTAAAACTTGATTTAGAATTCCCAGGCTCCATTTTCAAACGCTCAGCATTTGGCCCCTCCATGAATGATTGAACATAGGAGAGGTTGGAGGCCCTCTGTCTTTTTTTTTTTTTTTCCTTTCCTACTTTGTGAGCCATGGAAGTTTTCCATGAAAAATGTCCTGGCTCAGAATCATCCCTTGGTGTGGTTTGGGGGGCCATGGATGGGGTTCTAAATTCTGATTGCATGACTGGCTTCCAAAACTACTACAGAGGAGATGAACCCAATTCAGATCCCAAGGGATGACCATCCTGGTGGTTGTACTTGATAGGCCATCTTCCCTTTCTTAGACAAACCCAAAGCACAGCAAGTGAGCTTTCCTTGGGAGAGTTCCAGTTTTCTCTCTTGCTGATTCTACTATGGACATTTCTCACCACCTGCTCCTGGATGAGGAGTTGATTGCTTTCAACATTCCAGTGGCACTCAGTACTTGTTGATCCTAATTTTGTTCTTGCCTCTAAGGTGGTAAAGGTTTGAGCTGAGACCGGAAGCATTTGTAATGGGCCGTCCATATGAGCTGCTGGGAGAGGAGGGTGGCAGGCAGTTGGGAGAGACACCGTCGCAAAACCAGAACAAGGTTGGGAAGTTTGAGGGGCAGATGGGAAGCTCCCCGGGGGCCGGGTCAGTCAGCCCTCCGTTGCTATGACAAAACACCCAAGACTGCCAATGTGAAAGAAGAAAGGTTCACATTGGCTCGTGGATGTAAGAGGTGTCGGCCTTTGTTGCAATGAGACAGTCAACACAACACATCCAAGAGACCCCAAGGGACCAACTGTGAGCCCCGCGAGCACTCGCACGGAAGGGAACCGGCGCGATTTGTTCTGATAACTGCGTGAAGTCAGATGCCCAGCGTCAAAACCGCCTCTCCGAGCTGTGAGGAACTAAAGGCCGTGGTTCATCGGGCTGTGTGTGATGGAGTCTTCACCAAGGCCACCCGAAAGCACCGTGGATGAGGGCTGAAGCTCTCTCGTGACATGCCTCAGCCCCTCCACCCCAGATGCGTTACAAGAAATTACATGGGATGCTATCAGAAAATTGAAAATCCAACGAGTGTTTCTCTTAGCCACTGTAATTCTCCAATGCTATGTCCAAATTAGAAGATACTTACCGCTCAGAAGCCTGACGGGGGACTGAATGGGGTTTTCATTATGCTTTTAATAGGTTCGTGGGGAGACGGCCTATCACATAAGGTATTTGAGGGAGAATGGTGGGGTAGACCTTCAGGTGGTACCCTGAATCTTGCACAAGTTCATCTTGGCTCAGTGACAAGATACCTGAGAAGCTTCCAGAACAGAAGATGATCGGGTTGTGAACATGGCGCATCTGCAAGTCAGGTCACTCGAGTTGGAGGCATGCAGTCTGAGACACACCCACGGTACTGGGTCTTGTACTCTTTTTAAGAGTTCAGGAACAGCCAGGCACCAATGGCTCATGTCTGTCATCCTGGTTAGCTACTCAGGAGGCTGAGATCTAAGGGTCAAGATTCAAGGCCAGCCCAGGCAGGAAAGTCTGTGAGATTCTAATTTTCAATGAACCAGCAGAAAGTAGGAATTGGAGCTGTGGCTCACGTGGTACAGTGCTAGCCTTGAGCAAAGAAGTTCAGGGACTCAGAGATAGGTAAGTACCCAGACACTGAGTTCAAGTCCCAGTACAGGCACACACACACACATACAAAATAATAACTTAAAATCTTTTTTTAAAAATGGGTTTGTTTTTTGTTGTTGTGGGTGGTGGTGATGGTGGTAGTTGTTGCTATCTGTGGTGGTGGTGTTTGTTTTTTCTTTTTCTTTTTTTGGTCTTGAGTTGTGGGGGAACCACACAGAAATGGAGAGAGTTGGGTGAACAAATGCAGTCGTGATAGTCAGTAGACACTAGATGGGAAACGAACTACGGCAAATTGTGGTCAGGGATGGGAAGGGGAAGCTGGGGGCAGCCAAGGAAGGGTGACATGGTACAAAGAAAGAAATGTTCTCATTACCTGACTTAGGAAACGGTGAACCCCACTGTACGACACCTCAATAACAACAGTAAAACTGCATTAAAAAATAATAATAAAGCCAGCGTTAACCAGATGCCTATGGTTACGTGTTGTTAGGCTTAAAATAAAGAGGCTGCTTCTGGAAAGTGAACAAAGGCAGCCTTCACCTTGCTGGGACTGGCGGCTGCTCTCACCTACCAGAGAGCCCAGGCGGGTGAGGGGCGGGCTGGGAGAGCTCCCGGGACCATCCATCTAGCATATGGGTATAATGGTATGTTAAAGCACTTCTTGTGGGGTACACAGGCTCATCTCTAATAGCTGAGAAAATGTTTTCATTAAAACATGCATGGATGGGGGGGGGAGGCAAACCAACTCCTGACTCGGTTTCCATGGAAACCTGCAAGGCAACTTTTCCGTGGGCTCCCCATCCCCGTTCCTGTTCTCTTGCTTACCTGGCATTCCTGCAGAATGTTGGTAAATAAAAGAATTTTAATGAGAGGGGGAGTGTGGGAATGGAGCCCCGGATCCCGCCCGTCAGACCTGCGAGGACGATGAGAGGAAGGCCAAGGAGAACGGCAGGGAAACCGTTACTGCATCGCGACCCGATGCAAAGGGGACATTGGAGACCCTAATTCAGACGTGATTTAAAGTATCTAGGCAGCAAGAAAGGACCAAGCCCAGCAAAGGGTGCTGGTGGACTAGGGCACCAGTCTAGTAGGTGGTTTTACATCAATAGTAGCACAACCGGAATGAGTGTGCAGAGCTGCTTGACTTCAAAGTCTCGAGAATCCAGTGAAGGGTTGAAAGAAGGATCCGCAAGGGCATCAGTCCTCTGACACAAGCATGGCACTGAAGGAGACACTTGTTGGTAGATAGAGTGGAAATGACAGCTGGGAAGACTAAATAATGAGGTCACCATCATGCACTTAGAAGGACCCAGCACACAGTAGGACACCGATAATGTACTATATGTACTGAGGCATGCTCACCACACAGTAGGATGCTAGTAACAAACTGTATGCCCTGTGTAGGACGTAGTAGGACAGCAACAATGAAGTGAATGTCTTGCACTGAGAAGCACCAGCACACAGTAGGAAGTCAAGAATGAACTGCACGCCAGGTACTAAGCCACCCAGCACGTAGTGGGGCATCAATCATAAGTGGTTCGTCACGTGCTGAGACACACCCAGCACATATAGGATGTCAATAGTGAACTGCGTACCCTGTACTGAGTCGCCTCGCACATAGTAGGACAGCAACAATGAATGTCTTGCACTGAGTAGGAAGTCAATAATAAACTGTAGGAAGTCAATAATGAATTGTACTCAGACCCAGCACGCAGTAGGGTGTCAACAAATGGTAGGTAGATAACCTTATCCACTTACTGCCACTCTATCTTTCCCACCTAATCATTTGTCACTGACAAAATCTGAAGCTTCAGCAGATTGAGAACGCAATCACTTATCAATTCAGGAAAGAACCTGGATGGAGAAAGGAGGGTAGATTGAATCCTCTAAAAAACGTCTCGGATCGGAGGCAAACACCCAAAATAAATAAATAAACAAAAGTGGCAAGTTAGGGAGTTTCCAGCGGCTGAGGGGTGCCAATTAACAACTCAATTAAAGAAAGGCAAATTAAACTTTACGCTCCGTCATCCTGCAGTGCTCGGTAAATTGTTTCTGCTAGGCGAATGATTAAAAATGATCATGGCAGAAAACGGAACGAGCTTCCAAGGAACACAGCTAGTTTTTTCAGCGCAACACAAAAGGTTCCACGGCGAAATCAGCTTCCTTGATTAAAAGCCACCGTCCCCCTTCATGCATGGGGAGCCAGCGGTACAAATGTCGGCTGGTTTGCCTAGATTTTTTTTTTTTAATTTTGGAGGGGGAGCTGTAGAAGAATGTTGGAGAGAAATGCCTCCTTATGAATAAAACACGCCGCCATCCCTTCCGCGCTCTCTGTCTCTGTGAGCCCCCCCCCTTGCAGAATAACCTGCGAGTGTAAAATTTACATCGAATTAGTGTACAGCCTGGCCCTGCAGAAATGCACACCATGCCGGGTATGGCTGACAGCGGGCAGCTTCTAAGGCAACATCGAAGACGTCAGAAGACAGACACGGCGGCCAATGGCGGCAGGTGCTCTGCCGCTCTCTCGGCTCTAATGATAGCCATGCATCTTCCTGGGGTATCCCTCCCTCCTCCCCCACCACCACCAAAAGAAAGCTGGTGTGTTCAAGGCTTAGTGTGCATCTCCTTCTTTTCATCTCAATGCATGCTTGGAGTGTAAAACTACTCCCTGTGCCCCCAATGGACTTCAGAGGGGGTGGGCAGGAAAAAATGACAGGAGATGAGATCCTTGGGTGCCATCCTGCCTGTGCTCAGAAGCGCTGGGACTCTCTCGGCCACGCGTCCTCAAGTCGGTCACGCCGACTCACATGACCATCCCCCGATGACGAAGGACGATGGCGGGAAGATGACCAGAGTGAACTTCCCCACCTCCTTGGCAAGGCTGGCGGGGAGGAAATGGGCCTTTTCTAACCCTGGTGAGATTAAACCCCATGAGTCAGTAAAACATCTCTATGATCGGAACAGACGCGGGTCCATTCCGATAGGGGAGGTCAAGAAAGGCTCAGCCGGGGACCCTCAGTCCACCCACGTCCCTTTGCTTAAAACCATCAAGTGGAGCTGGGCACCTCACACCTGTAATCCTAGCTACTCAGGAGGCTGAGATCTGAGGGTGGTGGATTGAATCAAAATCTGAGACTCGCCATCTCCAATTAACACACACACAGCTGAAAGTAGAGTTGTAGCTCAAACAGTAGAGCTAAAAAGCTCAAGGACAGCACTCAGGCCCTGAGTTCAAGCCCAAGGACTGGCACCAAAAATTTAAAATAAAAAAAAAATCATTCTGAAGAACAAAGTTGATTGGTCCATACCTTTCTTGGTGCTAGATTCTCCCAGGGAAGGCCACAGGGGCTGTGTCGACCTGCCCCGGAGAGCAGGGGGAGCAAACTTTTTCTGGAAAACACAGACGGGGTGGGGTGCAGACCTTATAGTTTGCTGGCCTCAGTGTGTGTGTGTGTGTGTGTGTGTGTGTGTTCATGCATATGTGTGTGCATGTATGGGTGTGCATGAATATGTGTGTGCATGTATGCGTGTGCATACGTGTGTGCACGCACACATGCATGTGTGTATGTGCGTGTGTGTATGTGTGTGTGCATGTATGTGTGCGTGCATGCATGTGCGCATGTGTGCACGTGTGTGTATGTGTGCGTGTGTGCATGTGTGTGCGTGCATGTGTGTGCGTGCATGTGTGCATGCAGGCGTGTGTACGTGTATGTGTGCGTGTGTGTATGTGTGCGTGCATGCGTGCATGGATGTTTGATCTGGGGAGGGTCTCATGCCTCTTAGACAGGTGTTGACCACTGTAGCCACTCCCTGGTCCTGTCCAGTTTCCCTCCTCACACTTGTCACCATCACCCTGCTCTGAGATCTTGACCTTCCTACCTCCACCTTCCCGGTCCCCTGGAAACGATATTTTCCATATCACACGCAACGCCCAAATCTTAAACCCACAGCCAGTACGAGGGTTGAGAGGAGACATCCACAATTTAGCTAACATTTCCACCGAAAGTGGGGGCCTCCATCACCCCAGGTAATCTGTGGGTGTCCCCTCCCAAGGGTAGTCCCACATACCCCCCCAATAATATGGGAAGGCAAGGAGGACTGGTCTGAGCTCTCTCTCCACAGGCTTCTTCTTCCATCAAACAGCAGGCAGGATGGAGCAGGCTCTCCTGTCTCTCTGAGCCGTGCCTGATGGTGAGGTCGCACTATACCCCACACGAACCCAGCACAGCGGTTCCCTTTGGTTTCGGCTGTGCCCTGTGTGTGTGAAGTGGCATCTCAAGGTTTTAACGCTTCCACATCCCTGGCAACCACACCCGAAGCACTCTCTGTGTGGGAGAGGGGCCGCAGCCGTGCTTCTAGGCTTCTAGGCTCCAATCCGCAGCCGAGAGTCAAGCCGGCCTTCCGCGCTCCCTCAAGTTGTTTTTAGGCGTTCAGAACGCAGGTCCTTTGTCAGGTACGAGCCTTCGCGACGTTTTCTCCTGGTTCCGGGCTTGTCTTCTCATTTTCTCAGTGGTCAGAAGTAAGGAAATTCAATTTATTTTCCACTGGTTTGTGTCTCATTAGTGTCTCCTGTGTGCTTTCTAAGAAACCCTTGCTTGCTTAACGCCAAGGTTATAGAGAAAGTCGGCCGCCTGGAGCTCCTCCGGGAAGCCGACGGTGTGAACTGAGAGGCTGGAATCTATAAGCCTTGTTATCCATGCGGGGAAAGCTGTGCCCAACACGTTTCCATGCACTGGATTTCCAGAACCGATGGTTGGCAGGTATTTCATCATTTCCCTCAGAACATTATTTATCTTCGGTCTTGGATTTCTAAGTCTCTGCTGTGAACATGCCACGCACGTGCAGTCTTTGCCAAGATGCGGGGTGGTTTTAGGTATGTGTTTATTTAGCCAGTCCTGGGACTTGAACTCAGGGCCTGGGTGCTGTCTCTGAGCCTCTCTTTGCTCAACGCTTGTGTTCTACCACTTGAGCCACTGCGCCACTTCTGGCTTTTTCTGAGTAGTTAAATCGTGGCTTTGAACCACAATTCTCAGATCTCAGCTTCCTGAGTAGCCAGGATGACAGGCGTGAGCCCCCGGCGCCCAGCTTGTGGGGTGGTTTGAAACTGACTACAGAACAGAACGATCCGGAAAGTTCCCACGTGAACCCGAGGAAGCAGATGTCCCTCAAGGCACAATGCATTTCCACCAGGTCAGTCTCATTTTCACTTCTGGATTCCAATGCTCCCAGTTCTTAAAACCATCTCTCTGCTTCCTGTGAGCCTCTGGCCTGCATAACTCTGGCCCTGACTTACAGAATTCTGGAATGAAAAGGCCCAGATCCATGGAAATCATCCTTTTATTTCCCACCCTCACCCCCTCCCTGAATGTCCTATACTTCAGGTATGACAGGAGTAACATCATGCCAAAAAAATAACTTTTTTTTCTTAAAAGAAGAGCCAAATTGTAGGTTACGTAGTGTCCATCTTTGCCAAGCTGGGGCCCCCCACCAGGGCTGTGGGTCCCCCTGGCTCTTTTTCCACTCACTCAAGCCCCAGCCCTGCCTTGGAGTTTCTTCAGCAAGCCAAATGTGTCATGACCTCAGGGCCTTTGCACCCCCCCCCCCCCGACTGTCCCCTCCTGTCTGGAACAGGCTTCGCCGAGAGCTTGTCACGTCCACGCTCTGCCATCTGTGCAGAGTCACCCTGACTCTGACCTCGGTGAGTCCTTCACTGACACTATGCTCACCATCGCTGGGCGGATTTCTCCCCGGGTCCCGGCTGTGATGCGATGCTGGGTGTTTACTTCTCTGTGTTCTGCCTCCTCCCACCCCCGGCCCCCGCCCCATGGAGATGGGCATTGCCTTTTATAATTTTGTCCTTGCGCCGCCTCCTAGCCCAGGGCCTGGTCCCCCAAGAGCCCCTGACATGCCAAGTCCCCCTCCTACACGATGCTTGTGTCTTTGGGTTTGGCGCTTTCTGGTATTCGAACAACAAACCCTGCTCACCTAAACCAATGGAGCATTTACTCAGAAGATCACAGACCCTGAGTCCATAAAGCCGCCAGCACACTCAACCACAGCCAAGGCACGGAATCAGCCCAGCTGCCCAGGAAACACGGTGTATGTGCACAATGGGATTTTACCCATCCATCAGCAAGAATGATGCTGTGCCATTTATAAAGCGGTAGAAAGACCTGGAAACCATCATGTTCAGCAAATCAAGTCAGGTCCAGAGAGACAAGGCGTGCATGTGTTCCCTGACATGTGGAAGCTTAGACTTAGCTTACAGACTCATAAGTAAATGCACTGGGTGATGTGCAAGGGTATACAAATGTATTCACTGAAATACGGTAGATTTGAGGGAGACCTCCATCTGTGTAAACACTCCTTAGAAAGGCAGAGGCAAAGTTCAGCAAAACAAAAAGAAGTCGGTACTAGGAAGGGGTGGGGGTCAAGAGGAAAGGGAGTGGATGAAGGAGGAGAAGGAGGGGGGAATGTGGTCAAGAATCTAATGCTGATCCTGCAAAATTAAGAAGAGTGAGGGAAGGGGTGGGTAGGGAAGGGATGGAAGGGATGACGTGGACCAAGATATATTGCATTCATAAACTGCATTTATAAATGGCAACCCCCCCTTTTTTTTCCAGTCCTGGGACTTGACTCAGGGCCTGGGCGCTGTCCCTGAGTTTCTTTTGCTCAAGGCTAGCGCTCTACCACTTGAGCCACAGCGCCACTTCCGGCTTTTCCTGTGTATGTGGTACTGAGGAATGGAACCCAGGGCTGCATGCATGCTAGGCAAGCGCTCTACCACTGAGCCATCTTCCCAGCCCTAAAGGGCAACTCCTTTTGTACAACTACTTAAAGATAATAAGAAGAAGGAGAAGGAGGAGGAGGAGGAGGAGGAGGAGGAGGAGGAGGAGGAGGAGGAGGAGGAGGAGGAGGAGGAGGAGGAGGAGGAGAAGGAGAAGGAGAAGGAGAAGGAGAAGGAGAAGGAGAAGGAGAAGAAGAAGAAGAAGAAGAAGAAGAAGAAGAAGAAGAAGAAGAAGAAGAAGAAGAAGAAGAAACAACGCAATGGGGCAGCCACAGCCTGAGTCTAGGCCACGCCTCCACTCCTAGGAACCTGTGAGCCCCGGAGGGTTGGACAGGAGCTAGAGGTGGGAAGGGGGAGATTGTAGCTGGTACCCCCTTACCCTGTCCCTTCCCCTTCCCTATCTGATCCTCTCCCTCCACTGGCCAGATTAATGAAATGTCTACTTCCGTGACTCATAAATGTGAAAGTTAATGGGTAACACTCAAAGCGCGCTTCTTGGCACCTAGGGAAGGGCCCTCCGTGGTCGGGATGAGCCATGTCAGAAAGTGAATGAGGCCCTGGGGGAGGGAGGTCCAGACCACAATGACCTTGGCACACAAGGTCAGTCCGGAACCTGCTCCGGAGATGCAGGGCGAGGTCTCTTGGACACCCCTGCGAACTTCCCACCTGTGTGGAACTCTCCGTTACACCTCAGAGCGGGGGAGCAATCTCTCAGATCTGATGCCCCAGCTGGAGTGGAAGTGGGAAAGCCAAACCAGCGCCATCTTGGAAATCTGAGTGTCCCATACACTGGAGAACCTTTATTCTCATTTGTCACCGAGGAGAAAAAAAAAGAGAGAGAATTAAAATCGTTGACGCGACAGACGCCCCGAATTCTTTGGGAAGCAGTGATAAGGAATCTCTGCCCTTCCCTCACAGCTTCCTGAACTGTATTTAGCTGGAAATCAGATATGTTTCCTTCCCTAGCAGCCTTGTAATCGTTTGTGAAAACCCTCTCTGGCCTTATCGGCAGGCAGTCCTGAACCGCTCACCGTGAGGCCGGGGAGAAAATCTCCCACCCGCGCTGACCACTGGCATGTGATAATGTCCCACAGGTGTGATGTCACACTCCTCTGTCTCTTGCTAACGGTGCTCAACCAGAACCATCGATCCGAGGCCGGGGAGAAAATCTCCCACCCGCGCTGACCACTGGCATGTGATAATGTCCCACAGGTGTGATGTCACACTCCTCTGTCTCTTGCTAACGGTGCTCAACCAGAACCATCGATCCAGGCAAAGACACGCCTTCCCCTCTGGCTGTGACCAGCTCAGCCTGCCGACTAACACCTGGCTCAGAACCTGCGTTGATGCCCGAGTCTCCTGGAAGCTCACTGTGTCCTCATGTTAGAGCTTGACCCACCAGAAGCCTGCTCGGGACAGATTCTGCACAGGGTATTTCAGGACACGAGCGCCGGCCTCCGTTGACAGCCCGTCAGTCTTGGTCTGGCCATCACCGGATCATGGAAGACTGTTCTTGTGCTTTTCTTAGCTCACCAGGTGAGACTCGAGTGGTGACACATGCCTATAATCCCAGATCAGTCAGATGCAGAGATGGGAGGATTGGTCCAGGTTGGTTCAGAAAAAAAGGAACTAAAAGCAAAATGGGCTGGGGGGGTGGTTCAAGTGGTAGAGCACGTGCTCTAGACCTCAACTTTTAAAACCCAGGACCATTCATCAGTTGACGCTTGGGTAATTCCAGTATGCTTGGCATGCTGGGGATTGAACCCAAGGACTTTATATGTGCTAGACAAGCACTCTGCCACAGGGCTGCACCTCCAGGCCCAAGCTCCCACTTTCCATTGAGAATGGATTAGGAATGAAATCCTGGATCCTGTGACAATTCTATGTTTAGCTTTTTCAGGAATCTCTTGGGGAAAAAAAAATTATGCTTGCAAAGCACCTCCCTAAATTGCAGCAAAGGTTTTTCTTTCCAATAGACCACAGCAGTGGTTTATGTTCTTACAGCCAGGATTTTTTTTTTAAGAATTGACAAAGAAAAAGCCTTCATTTTTCTAATTGTGGTATTTTGATATTTTTTAATAAATCGCCTCCACTTATCCTGAAGTTTATTGGCAGTACATTCGGTACTCGATAGAAGAGAGAGTATTTTTATGCCCAGATCACATTCTGCAATGCTGCAGGAATGAATGACAAAGGTCCTTGGTTTTTCTCTTCCCATTAAGTGGAAAGATAGAGTTTCCCTCCTCCCTTCATTGAGAGAAGAGCCAGCCAGCCCGAACGGCCCTGAGTCAGCACACCTCCACACCTCGCCGTCTGTCAGCCGTAGCCGGTGACTGTGTGCCAGGTAGAGTGGCTCACTCCTGTAGTCCCAACCATTCCAGGGGGTAGAGATGGGAAGAGCCAAGCCTGGGCTACAAGTTACATTACTTCCTATTGGGTATTGGAACCACGGACACCTCTTGTGGTTGGTTGAGGTTGAGAAGTCTGTCTCCACCCCTTTGGTGTGTTGTTCTTCTTCTTTTCTGGCTGCGTGCTTTTCTGGCACAAACACAGAGTCTACCCGTTTTCCCGTGGTCTGGTTCTTCTCCTCGCTCCCCAGCCTCTCTCTAATCACTTTCCAGGGCACACAGACTCTTTGTCACGTCTCCAAGCGGCTATGCAAGCAAGCCGCTGGCCATTTTCCACTCAGGGTCAGACACGTTGTCATGAAAATGGACCGGCACCCACTTTCATTCCTCACACAAGTACTGGCCCACGAGTCTGCTCAAACGAGGACCCACGAAAGGATGGGTTTTGTCACCCGCGTTGGGTCAGCCAGTAATGTGGGCTTCTTTATTTTCCTCTGTGAGAGTAGGAAAAAGGAAACGATGCATCCCACACCTACGCAGAGACTGACAACCAGGGGCTACCCCAGGGACCGCAGCTGACATGCAGTCCTACTTCAACCCAAATGACATCTCTTTAACAGCACTGCCAGGACAACCACCCAAGGGAATCGGATCATGATGACAAAAGACCGGAACACCAGCGATAAGGCAAAACCCCTGCCACGTGCTCTTTCCCCGTTCTGCGCGTTGAGACTCACACCAGCACCTCGGGCCTCTGAGCCACGGCGAAGGCTGGTCCCGTCCACTGGAGGAGGCTGACCAGCTGACCAGCACCTCTGGCCTCGGCCCCACAGATGCCCACCCCTCTAGCACCCCGTTGACAAAAATGTCAAGGGTCTGCTGGGGAGAAACCTGGCCCCACTGAGGGCCATCACCCTGGCCATTCCTCCAGAACAAAGATGTCTCCCAACCGTCCACCTCTGCTTTCCTGCTGCCAGAGAACATCCTCTGCCTAGCAAGGGCCGGGCCTTCAGGCAGATTGATTTCACCCTCTCCCCGTCCATCTTAATTGGAGGGTTTTGTTGTTCGAAACAGCCCAGCAGGAAGATGCTTCAGTCTGCCATTAACTCCAGTCACTTCACAAATGACCGCTGAAAACACGCACGTGACAATCGCGGTGCCAATTGTCTCACAGGGCCCTCTTCCGCCAACGAGGGCTTTCATCCCATTTTTTTTTTATTCTACTTTATGTATAAATGGCAGCGCCGGCCTAGGATCCTGTGTTATTCTCCTAGCAATCATCAATTTCCAGAGAGATTATTTACAAAGCCGTAGACAATGGTGATGGAACAGTAAAGAAGTCACCGCGACCTACAGAGAATAAACCGGAGCACCGGAGAGAGAGGAAAGAATAGACACCAAAAATAATAACGAGGATGAAGAAAACACACAGAAACAAAAGCCAGAGCAGAAAAATAAAATAATAAAAGCACTCTTCCTGCCATCATCTGAAGACACAAACAAACAAAAAACAGGCTTCTACAGACACACCACAAAGAGGGTGGTAAATATCCAAGTGTTTTTAATCTGTGTTTTTATTATAAATCACTTGAAGTCACACTAATTCCATGTGCAGTATTGCAGCATGAAGAAAGGGATAAATGTAATTATAAGGAACCCAAAATCCATGAAGCTGACTCCCAGGTGTAAAGGGGAAGCGCATAAAGTTACTCCTCGGTGAAAAGCTCAGTTTCTGATCCAGTTTGAGAGTTCTGCTCTACTATTAAAAATTCATTGGATATCCTATTTGATGTAAAATTGAAGAAAAAAAAAGAGAGGGGGGAGGAGAAGCAACTCATCCCCCTAAGCCAACTTTTTGAACTAAAATGTTGTACAAAGATTCCTATGGCATTTCAGATGTCCTTAAATTTTAATAATACCGACGAACATTCTCCTATCGCCAGCCAAGCAATTTTTTATCTTTAATTGGTAAGCCCTCATTTATTATTTCTAAAGCATAAAAATTCTAATATCTAGGATTTATAACTCACCCAGGCAATCGTGACTACAAAATTGTGTAATTTTTTTTTTTGGAAAAAGAGAAAGTGAATAAACCCTAGAGAAATTTAAGTTTGGACTACAATGGGGGAAAGTTTTCAACAACAAATATATCATTGACTAGATTATACCTCATCAGGGAGAAGGAGAAAGAGGAGGAGGAGGAGGAGGAGGAGGAGGAGGAGGAGGAGGAGGAGGAGGAGGAGGAGGAGGAGGAGGAGGAGGAGGAGGAGGAGGAGGAGGAAGAGGAGGAGGAGGAGGAGGAGGAGGAGGAGGAGGAGGAGGAGGAGGAGGAGGAGGAGGAGGAGGAGAAGAAGAAGAAGAAGAAGAAGACACAAGGCAAAGCCTAAAAAACCAACCCAAGGACTCGCTGAAATATCTATGTTATGCATTGGATCCACAAATGTGATCAATAGCTCCCGTCATTCTTATTCATAAAATAAGCTTCCCTAAAGGGCGGGTAGAGGAGCAAGAGCTGGAGAACTGGGTAGAAAATGGCTGCCTGCGTATCTATCTGATACGATTTTTTTTTTAAAAATCTTTGAGAAGCAGTCTAATTTCAAGTTCTTGTAAAAGGCGAAAATCTAGGCTCGTTTCTAATCCATGGTATTAAGTTGAATTAAAAAAAAAAGTCAGCAGCAAAGGCATTAGGACCCAATTCTCACAGGGATTTAAAGGGGTCTTTGCCTATGGTAAGTTAGGAATCTTGAAATTCGGACCCTGGACTACCCAGGATGATACATCTCAAATTCTACCTGAGTAGAATTCTTCCTGAGAGAGAGGAAGATGGAGGCAGAGATGGGAGGGAGGGACACAGCCAAAAGCAAACGAATGCCGGCCACCGCTCGAAGGGGCAGGGGCACCCATGGGGGTCCCCCACACCCCCTGGGGCTGAGTCTGCACACACCAGGCTCAGGACAGACTTCCGAGTTCTGGACCCAGAAATTCCTGTCGCGGTGAGCCGCCAAGTTGGTGATCATTTATCCTATCCGCCAAAAGCAGGTAAGCAAAATACATTTCCAGAGTGCCTGCTTTCTATTCTGTTTTGTTTGTAATAACGATGATGGTGACAAGTGACAACACGTCACCGCCATCTTCGCTGATAGTTACCCAGGGCCCGGCTCTCTCCTAAGTGCTCAGATGGGCTATGACATCTAAGTATGAGGGATTCTCACACTACCCCCACTCACCTGTCACCTGGTATCTAGTTTCCAAAGTCACATGACCTTCAAATAGCCGGCTTGTCATTACGATCCAAACCACTAGGGCCCTATGCCATAACCACCCAGCAGCACTGTCCTCTGTGTGATCTTCTAACACAAGGAGCAAGGACTCTTACTGATAGATTTGTACATCCTTGCATCTATCTACCCATCCAGCCATCTGTCATCCATCCATGTTCCCATCCATTCACTCATCCATCCATCATCCATCCATTCAAGCACCCATCCATTCACTCATTCATCCATCATCCATCCACCCACCATCCATCCATCCATCGTCCATCCACCCACCATCCATCCATCCATCATCTATTCATGAACCTATTCATGCACCCACCCATCCATCCATCATCCATCCATCCACCTAACCATGCATACATATATACTTACATACATTACATACATCTACCCACCCACCCACCCGTCCCTCCACTTACCCATCCATCCACCCACCTATCCATTCACCCATCCATGAATCTAACCATGTATCCACCCGTCCATTCTCTATACATCCATTTGTCCAACAGTAATCCATCCATCCAATAGTAATCCATTCAGTAGCAATCCATCTATCCTAAATGCATTAGGTTCAACATGAACAAAGATTTCTTATAAAGTAAAACATGACTTCAAAAATGTGTAGAAAGCATGGACCTACAAGGTCATCAGACCATAAGAAACGAAGGGACTGAAGGTGAGGGCTCAGAAGGAACTTAGGACAAGACTCCTACCTGAAAACCTGGGGGAGACAGTGTGGTTCCCACACGCAGGGCTGTGTACAGCAGCAGCGGCGATGGCAGGGGCAAAGGTGGAGGTAGAGGCATGGGTCCAGGCAGGAGAACTGGATCTCCATGCCTACTGACTGGGCAGAGCCCCCAAGCACACTCCAGTTGGCACTCTTCACACAAGTGCAGGAACTTTATAAAAGGGGTCAGGGGACCCCACAATTGCCTTATGCAATGTACTTGGCCACCTGTGGATAGAGAGAGTTCCCTAAGGACGTTCTGAATGCAGGCCCCTGGGAAACCTTCCTCGTGGATCTACACACCGGAGCTTTGTCCCGTCCAGAGCAAGGTGGAGAAACCTACACGCACAACCTCGGTTGTTGATGGTTATCGATACCAAGTGTGAGTCGAAGGAGACGGATGTGCTTAAAACCTCTCCATTTCCTCCTACTGTGTTTCTGATTTCCAACGTCTCCTGAGTCAGTCTATAATGTTTTATAAGCAAAGGAAACACACACACACACACACACACACACACACACACACACACACACACACACACACACACACACACACGACACATAAAAATAAAACAAGATGGTGTCACGGATGATAATCATAGAGGCTGAGCTCCAGAATACGTTGGATTTCTGATCCGTCCTTCTTCATCTGACTTCCATCCATACACCAGGGGCTCCCTCCCTGGGAGGCCAATCTTAAATAGGCTAAGAGGGTATTATCTTCAATCCCCAAAATGTGCAATTTGTGATAATTTTTTTCCCAGGATCATTTTCCCCCCTTCTGAGCAATGAAAGAAGCCAAGAACCTTCTAGCAACAGATCAACAACTTGTTTTAAACAAAGACAACCTAAACAACCCTGCCTGCCACAGCTCCTGGCACATGCGGTATACACACACACACACACACACACACACACACACACACACACACACACACACAAAGTTAACTTAGACATGGGGATCGGAACCCCGTGGGCAGCAATCCGGCAACAGGAATGATAGCCCATGCACCCCATCTCTGTCGACTCAGGTTCAGGCCCAGCCACCAGCAGCATCTTGGCTTCTCAACAGACCAAAGACGAAGCAAGTTTAGGAAGTGACAAACAGCAAGGGTTGAGTCCCATCCATGGGATGGGACTGGCATAGGTAGTCTAGAATCCTTCCGTGGAAACGCAAGGGCCAATGGAGAACAACATAAAAACGCTTCACACAGTGGAATTCCCAGTGGGAGGTCTCTCACAACTGAGTGTGTGTGTGTGTGTGTGTGTGTGTGTGTGTGTGTGTGTGTGTGTGTGTGTGCCAGTACTAGGGCTTGAACTTAGGACCTGGGCACACTGTCCCTTAAGCTTCTGTGCTCTAGGCTGGTGCTCCACTTCTAGCTTTTTGGTAGTTTACTGGCATTTAGAGTTTTACAAACTTTGCAGCCTAGGTTGGCTTTGACTCTCGATCCTCCCACCTTTGCCTCCTGAGTTGCTAGGATGACGGGTGTGAGCATCCAGTGACTGATCCATGCTTCTGTCCATGTGGTTGCTCGTGTGAGGATTCTGGTATTATTGCTTGTCCCTGTGTGTGCTGGGGGTGGGGGGTGGGGAGAGTTGAATTCTATTTTATGCACGTAGCAGGCTTTATCTCCACACGCGCTGATAGACGTTCGAACTGTTTACACTTCTGGGTATTTCGCATAATGCTGGGGAGAACGGAAGTAGCTTAGCAGCAGCTTTCAGCCAAGAGTGAAGATGAAGGTGACTGCGAATGGGCGGGCCAGAGGAGTAGCCTTTGGAGGAGCCGGTGGTGGTCTAAAATTAGACGGTAAATTTGCTAAAGATAATTGAATTTTGGAATTAAAATACGTGTATGCAAATGAGACCTCCACAGGGCTGTTTGTAAGAACCTACTTCGGTGATTACCTTATTTCCAAGATGGTGTCACTTGACTCTGGGAACAAGTATTTAGACGTTAGGCTATACGGGCCCCTGTGAGAAATACAGATAAAATCTACGCTACTCCCTGTACCTCCAGGGCCTTGTCTAACTGGGGGCAATTAATCACTCCACATTGTCTGGGCAGATCAAAATACCACGCTGAACCCCTCACTGTATACGACGATTAAGAAGAGAAGAGACGCAGGGGAAAAGATGGAGAGGGGGAGAAGGAGTTTGAGCTCAGCGAGCCCCAGACACCTGTCCATGCTTGCAAGCGGCCAGATCATGCTAATAACTTCTTTCAGGTCAGAACTCTCAGACCTCGGCTGAGAATACTTTAAGGACACGGAAATGAAATCAGGCCCTGCAGCTGCACATGGAGGGGCAGGAAGAATCACAGATCTTAGAAGTCCCGGCGCTCAGAAAATGCAACAGAAGGGGCTGGGAAGGTGGCTCAGTGGTAGAGCGCTTGCCTTGCATGCATGAGGCCCTGGGTTCGATCCCACAACCAGCAAAAAAAAGAAAAAAGAAAAGAAAAGAGAAGGCCACTCAAGGCCCAGCAGTCAGCCCCATACCAGGTGCCTGGGTCAAGACCAAGGCACTGTGCTCACTCACTCCAGCTGATACAACCAGCAGCTCCAGGCCGGGCCCTGTGGGTCTCTCTGTACCTGCCCACAGGAGAAGATTAGCCACACAGGCATCCCTCGGAAGAACACTGAAGAAACATTAGGCTTCAGGCCCAAGTGCCTGTACCGTGCTTCATCCACTTGGGAAAGTTCCTTCCCACGGCTGAACCCCAAGTCTCACTTTAATGCACAAGGCAGTACCCGCCTTTCCACCTTCCCAACTCATAGCTGTCCATCGAAGATGGCTCCTGGCTCCTAGGCAAGACCAACTCACCCTACCTGCTCCTAGAGATGGGGTTTGGGTTCTGTTTTCCTATTTGGTTGGGCTGTGTTGGTTATTAGGAGAAAGAGAGCCCTTACCATGTACAAAAGACCTGTGTGTGCTCGCCAGCAGCAAACTGACAAACAATGCAGCCCATTCCCATGCACACACACACATGCACACGCGCACACACACAAGCACACGCGCACACACACACGCGCACACACACACACACACACACACACACACACACAATCATCTCATTCTGCTTTCCATTTCTCCTTGCTGCTCGTCTCCGGGATAGAATGGCTCCCATTCCTGCACGGAACCGCGAGGCCGAGCGCTGCCCCTCTCCTGGGACCTTCTCTCCCCAGTTATAAATAACTTGGCACAATAACTAAGAACATATATATGGCCATGACAAGGTCGCTTAGCAGGAACAAGCCACGGCCCGTTCCCATGACAACGCGGAGTCAAAGGCAAGGTGACACATGATGTTTCTATTGCCACTCCATCGTCCCGAACCCCAGAAGCACCAGCTCTGGGGTACCTGGGCCCTCCCTCCGGCCTCCCACCCCCTCCACCCCCGACTCCGGGCTGGAAGCTGGGACCTAGGACCGAGGGAAGAGCTGGAGCTTGGAGCCTGGCACAGAGTGCAGAGCAGTTGCACAGCTGCTGCCCTAACTGTGGACACATTCTCAAGTTATTCCTGAGAGAGTCTCATACCTGTCTCGCTCGGGCCAGCCATTAACCTGAGTCACAGCCCGAGCCTCCTCTGTACTTCCATCTTATCATAAGCTGTGTGTGTGTGTGTGTGTGTGTGTGTGTGTGTGTGTGTGTGTGTGTGTGTGTGTCTGTGTCTGTGTCTGTGTCTGTGTCTGTGTCTGTCTGTCTGTCTGTCTGTCTGTCTGTCTGTCTGTCTGTCTGTCTCTCTCTCTCTCTCTCTCTCTCTCTCTCTCTCTCTCTCTCTCTCCTTCCCACCACCCTAGCACCAGAGGTAGAGAGAGCATTGTGTGGGTATACATCCAGGCTTGGTGGGGCATCTACCATGCAGGGTGAGTGGAAGATGGAGCCCCACACACTCCCTTCCAGTTTAGCCAGCACCATGCTTTTCCTAGATTCACGAGAATGCGCAAAAGGAGAGGGAAGGATGAAAGGGAGACTCCGACTCAGGACCCCTTAGCCAGTGAGGCTCCCAACTCAGGTCATACACTGTGCGGGCAGAGCAGGGTGGTTCGGTTCCATCACGTCCTGCTGCTAAAAACGGGGCCCTGGGACCCCTTTGTACATTGAGAGGGCTGGGTGCTGTGGCTCATGCCTGCCATCCGTCTATTCAGGATGCAGAGAGATATCGGGAGGACAGAGACTTGAGGCCAAGTTCCCATGTCAACCAATAAACCAGGTGTGGCAGCTCATACCTGTCATCCCAGCAATGCAGAAAGCACCAGGAGGAGTTTGTACCACCCAAGAAGCAGAGACCCTATGCGACAAAGTGACTACAGTGGTCTGGCTCAAGTGGTAGAGCGCCTGCCTCACAAGCTCAAGGACCTGAGTTCAAATGCCCCATTATTGCAGAAAAAGACATTGATGGATGAGGAAAGTGGGGGTGTGGGGGGCATTCTGAATGCCTCAACTTCCCCTCAGACTCAGGAAGGACTTTCCACACCGACATTTGGCTCATTTGCACATCCATTCTCAAAGCAGCTTTATGTGTTTTACACAGAAGTGTTTGCCTGCGGAATCCCACATCTCCTCAAGTTTACTTAAGCCTCATTAACCCAATTTGCGTTAATGGCCTCCATAATGGTAATGATGATGGCATCTAATACATAGGACTCTCTAATATATAGGACTCATGCCACACACCAAAGAGCTACTAAGTGGGATTCACATGTTATCTCCAAAGAGCAGCTGGGGAAACAGAGTCAAAAAGAAGACATGGGGCTCCTGATCTTAAACTGGGGCGTAGCACAGTTTAGCATGGCACCACAGCTCATGCCGGTCATCCCAGCTACTCAGGAAGCTGAGATCCAGTGGATCATGGGTCCTTTGTGATAACTCAAAGACCAAGACCTCTCTTGCAGACAAGGACATGTGCACAGGGTCATATCTCTAGTACACAGAGTTTACAATGATTTCATGAATGTTGTGGGTTCTACAAAGGCCCAGAATCTTGGTTTTAATGCCCCAGCATTAAAATGTGATTGCTCTGAAAGAAGAGAGCTGATCTCACGTGCTAGGGTGTCTCTTTGTCCTCAGAAAGTCATAGAGTGCCTGGAATACTCCATGGTTGTGAGAGAGGGTAGGTGGGAGGGAGGGATAGGTAGATGGATAAATCAGTAGGTGAAAGGCTGAATGGATAAACGGATGGACAGATCAGTAGGTAAAATGATAGATGGATGTATATATGGGTAGATGGATAGACAGGTAGAGGGGAATGCCAGTAGGTAGATAGGTAGGTGAGTGGATGTATGGATAGATTGATGAACACATGGATGGATGGATGGATGGATGGATGGATGGATGGATGGATGGATGGATGGATGGATGGATGGATGGATAGATGATATATGAGCAGATGGAAATGTCAGTATGTAGATAGGTAGGTATATGTATGGATGAATGGATGGATGAATAGATGGGTAGATGGATGGATGGATGGATGGATGGATGGATGGATGGATGGGTAGATGGTGGATGTATGGGTGGATGGATGGATGGACGGGTGGATGGATGATATATGGGTGGATGGACATGGATAAGTAGGTGTAAGTATGAATGGATGAATGGATGAATGATTGATGAGGAGAAAGGTAAGAGAATCACTTGTGTGCTTATCACTGGACAGCTCAGGCCCCACAATATAGAGACAAAGAGCCTTCCCACCGGGATGACCTGGGTAGCACCTCCAGCAGTTCAGGGTTAGACTCCAGTGCAGCAGGAAATCCTGGACTGAAGTTCGCAGAAGGACAGGGACACCAAACCATACCAGGCCTTCAGCCAGCGGCAGGCTCCTGGCCCCCAGCCCTGACATGGTACCTGAAAATAGTTTCCAGAGTAACAGGGCTGAGGCCAGAAGTGGATTCTAGAAAGTTGATACTAGCCAAACAGCTTCTGCAAATGAGTTCTGATCACTATCACAAGAAAGCAGCCAGAAGAGAGATAGCATCAAGGAGTCTGTAGTTATCTAGCCATTAGCCATTTCACATCCTATAATTACTCCAAGGTCAAAGTGAGCAAGTCACTGGGCCTCCAAGTGTTGGTGCGTGAAGTAGGAAGGTTCTGCTCCGGGCAGAGGGGGCTCCGTGGCATGCCATTGTGTCCTGTTAGGTTCCTAAACTTGAAGTCCGGGGAGAGGGGAAAGAGAGGGGGATGGAGGAGAGGGAGAGAGAGAAGGAAGGAGGAAGAGGAGATCAGGGAGAAGGGGGACAGAGAGGATGTGACTGAAAAAAAGGTCTTCAGAGTTTAGGGACGCACACTGAAGAAAGCAAGAACTAATTAGGGAAAGAAAGTAAGAATCATTTCAGTTGGATCAAGAATCAAATTCAAGCATATCCTTCCATCTGAGTGAAACTTGGGGCCCCACAAACATGGTTATAGATAAGAAATCAAAATCACCAGATGCCACTGGCTCACGCCTATCATCCCAGCTATTCAGGAGTCTAAGATCTGATGATCATGGTTGGAAAAAGCACGTCCATGAGACTCTGATCTCCAATGAACCACCAAAATGCCAAAAATGGAGCTGTGGCTCAAATGGCTAATGCACTAGCCTCGAGCAAAAGAGCTCAGGGACAGCGCCCGGGGTCTGAGTTCAAGCCTAGAAGAGATTTGTGTAACTGACCCTCAGCCTGGTGGTGAGCTGTAGGCCTCTAGACAGAGCCCATGGGAAATGCTGGTGACCCTGAGGTGGTGGTAGTGGTGGTGGTTTCTCCTCCTCCTCCTCCTCCTCTTCCTTCTCCTCCGCTGGAGGAACCCTCCATCGTCACAGAGCTCACCCTCCATCTAGAAGTCGATCAGTGACTCCTCACCCCACCAAGAGTTCAACCTCCCTCCCTCCATTCCGGAAGCATGCTGAAACACTTTGCCTGGATTATTTTAAGAAATCCCCTTCACGGGAGGCCCAGTAGCTGTTCCCATGCAAGAGCAACAGGGGGTAGCAGAGAGCAGAAAAAACATGCTCCTTCACCTAAAATACTTTAAAAAGGAGAGAAAGAAAATAACAACAACAAAATCCCAAACTTTGATCTTCAGTTTAGAAGCCAGCTACCCAGGCCGGGCCTCTCTGACATGGTAGCTGAGTGCTCTCTGACAGACCCTCTGCAGCCCAGCCTGGGAACCCCTTGGCCCACCAGCCAGGCACCACAGTGGACGAACCAAATGGTGGAAGCTGCCTAGATCCCCCTTGTGAAACTTGTGCTACACACACACACACACACATACACACACACACACACACACACACACGCATGCACGCACGCACGCACGCACACACGCACGCCAGATTTAAACCTGCCCTGAAAACAGCATCCGCCATTCTGCTATCTCAGGCCTGGGACATCCCTGCTCTACTTCCAAACAGCCAAGGCCAAGGCACATTCTGTTCTACATCCACAGGACAGACAGACAGCTGCTTTGGCCTGGCAGCCTCGTGTGATGCTGGGATGTAAACTAAACTCTGTTCTGGGCTCCATCCAGGACGGCAGGACTGGGATTTGAACTCCGGCCTCCTGTTTGTTCAGCAATTTATGTTCAATAAAATCACACTTCTTTTTTTTTTTTTTTTTTGGTGGTACTGAGTTTTGAATTCAGCACGTGCTTGTTTGGCTTGCTCCATCCACTGGCATGCTACAATTGGAGCCGTACCTCCAGCCCTGCTTTGTGTTGGTTCAGCAGAGATTGAGTCTTGTCATGGACTTTTCTGCCCAGGCTGGCTCTGAAATGATCTCAGCCTCCAGAATTGCTAGGATCCCAAGCATAAGCCACGGATGCCTGGCTTAACTATTGGTTGTTGCTGTTCAATTTATCTTTCCATCTGCCGCATCTGAATCATACCTCCAAATACGAAGCGCAGCGGGGAACCTGTGCTTTGTACCCCGGCGCTTCCGCTCAGAAAAGGGACCGACCTGTTTCCATCGCATTCTGGGGGCAACCCGACTCACATCCACGCTCCAGCCATGACCAGAGCTCTCAATAGGTGACATCGACTAACCAAGACTCAAGGTTTCTCATCTGTAAGACAGAGACATCCACCGCCCCCCCCCCCCCCCCGCCAAGAGAGACCTGCAGCGGGCCCTGTCCTGGCCCTTGGGCACAGGCAGCAGGCACAAGCCCTGGCACCTTAGGGGTCTAGAAGGGGGAGTGAAGGCCAGATCTATAACTGTGCCCCGCTGTCCCCCAGACACGAGTATGTGGGTCCCTCCTACAGCAACTCACAAACACCAGAGATTTCAGACAATGATGGACGACTGAAATGATGAAAATGGTGAAGCTGACATGAGAGACGGGGATAGGGAGGAGAGAGGAGGGAGATCTGGGTGGCAGATCTGAGATTTGGGGCAACTAGGCATTGTGTGGCATCAGGGGAAGGGAACTACGAGGCTCTCCTATGTCCTCTGAGACAGAGAGGCAATAGCACCGAAATGATACGTAGGAGGCCAAGTTAGACATAGGGGTGAGGCTCTGGCTGTTGGGGAGACCACAGAACATCCCAAGTGGAGAGGAGAGGTCATGGCTGGTTACGAATGCTTGCTATTGATCCACAGGGACCCTCCTTGTCCCAGAGTAGGGGAAGGTGCTGGGACAACTCATGACGAGATACCGCTGGACAGAGTGTGTGCATGCACTGCCCAAACTCTTGTCTACAGAAACCCATGGCAATCAATGGGTGGACCGTGGAACGTGGATCTTGGCGGTGAGCTGCACAAAACCAGCCCAGGGAAAGGCAAAGATGCTGTGGGGCGTGGCCACGCCAGTGAAGGCGTTAATGGGGTGAGTCAGAGAGACACAGTTGGAGGCCACCCAAGAGTGAAGAAACCGCCGGCCAAGGAGAAGACGGGTACTCCATCCTCCCCGTTGCCCTGGAGACCGGACCCTTCACAAATTAATGGGTCCGGCATCAACACAAGCATTTGGGAAGGAAATAAAATAGAGAAGTAAGTCGCTGGCAGTCCTAAAGAGCTCCACACATGTGTGTCTGCTTGGTTTGGGGCATGTAGAATAGGGGTCCCCCCTCCACACCCCATCTCCCCACACCCCAGAGTGGAGTATATTGGGAGGAGAATGGTCAGAATAATCAGACGAAGGATGGATGCACAGTGCACCTGACGAGCCAGAGTTCTGTCGCTTCGCTTCCTGCCATGCCCCAGACTAGAAGAACTAAATTAAGTGTTAATGAGCCCACATTGATTTCTCATTTCCCCTCTCATCCTGGCAGTACAGATGGGGAGACACGACTGAAACTTCACATTGGCAAGTTGGCAACTTCACCGAGAGAAGGTGGCGTCCCCCCACTGGGAGCATCCCTTCCTCCATCGACTGTCCCAAGAAATCTAAACACATCAAGAAGCTACGGAAAGATTACAACGCTTCATGTCGGGCGCTAGATACCGCAAGGAATGTGTTTTACAGATGGGATCAAATCGGCCACTGGTTGACTTTGTAATTCAAGGAGGTGACCTTCCAAAAGCATGGGGTGGGCCTCATCTAATCTGTCAAAAGGTCAGAGGGGTGGATTTCCTAGGGAAGACAAAGGATTCCTCTGCCTGGAGAATATAACCCAGAAATTCTTCCCGCTTTTCCCATCAGCGGCTGTGCCCCGCGAGTGTCAGAATCGTGTGTGACAACTCCTAAATGTGAATCTCTCCAGCGCTTGATTGGTAGAGAGATACGTCTCCGTGGGCTCAGCCACGGAGGGTGCGTGCATCCGGATACAGATGAAAGGGTATGATATGGAGACTGATACTGTAGAATGCATACTTGGGTCTTTGTCCCAGCTTCTTGCCACACAGCCCTCTGGACCCTTCAAATCACTACGCCAATCAGTCTCTTTTTGATATGCTAATGAGTTGTCTGAACTCTGGGTTTGGGGGGAAACTGCTGGCCCTGTAGTCGCTGGTGGACAGGAAATGTCTTGAGATGGGGGGGCGGGGTCAGAATCTGACTCTTTTGAACCCTTACCTGGGGGAGAAGGGAGCTGAAGTTTGGGTTGACCATTCATGAGCACTAGGGATGGAATCAGGGGTGGCTAGGTAACGAAAAGTTCACCAAAACCACACAGGGTAGAGTTCAGGTAGCTGAACTCTCGGAGGGGCATCATGGAAGAAGGGCAGCTCTCTCCTCCATGAGCCTGGTCGCTGCATCCTTTCCCATAAATGGGACCAGGGTAGGGAAGTGTTCCTACAACTTCTCTGAGCCCCCAGCAGATTAATCGACACCAAAGTGGACAGGGAGGCCCTATAGGACAGCTGGTGGGTCAGACGCACTGGTTGCTGCCATGTGTAGAATAGCATGGAATAGACATGGGACCCCTGTCTGCTCCCACAGACCTTCCTCTCCTGCTTTCAGGCCCTCATGAGCAACTGACTGAACTTCCTCCCTCTAGGATTAAACTCTGTGTGCCCGAGTTCTGAGACAGTGTCCAGACTTTCTATGTGATGTTAGACAGATAGTAACAGTGGGTCTCAGGTAATATGTCTTCAGACGCCAAGAGCGGGGGTTTAGACTACTGGTAGTGGAAGGACCCCTAATGCGGGTGCTGATGCTGCGTTGCTTAGCAACACCAGAAGATGTAAAACTTCCATATGCGATACCCCACACAGAGCGCAGACCATGCATCCCTGGAGGGAGGGTCTGGAGCGGCTGACTTAGAACCTCCATCTGAAGGGATGGCTTGTAAAAGCATTTCAAGAATTGACAGGGCCACCTCAAGAACTTACCCGACAGAGTAACAAAAACCAGAAACACACCAGTTACCATGAGCAGGGCCTGTCCCCTGGGCTCCACCCTGTCCAGAGTAGCTCACAGCTACCACTTCCTCTAGTTCTAGCTCTGATACCATGGGCCATGAGCCATTATTGTCCCATTCCACAGAGGAAGAAATGGTGTAAGCCTTCCTGACCCAACTTCTTTTCCAAAAGGGAAGAGAAGTCTCTGAAGAGACACACAGAGAATCAGCCAGAAGATGACCACCCCAAAATTATACATGAGATGATTTTAAAACAAATCCAAATTTTAGGTCCCAATGATGGCAATTATATTTGTGTATATACATATATATATATATATATACATATGTATATATATTGTATCTGTTTCCAAGACAACAAATAGAGTAGAAAAGCATACCATCCAATCATCCTATGTCAGAAATTTGGAAAAAATCCTCCCCTTCCAAAGCCAGAATGTCTTTTATCTGTAAACACAGAGGGAGTTGTTATAATTTTCTACTTGCTGCATAACGAACGGCCCTTTATCCCCTCGTCAAATCATTATGGGTCTCAGGATACCTTTTCTATTCCCAGATCCATGGCTAAATACTCTTTAAGTGGTGAAAAGCAACCTCTAAGTGGGCTTACGTTGTGAAATGTACACTATCTGAATGGTGAATTTGGCTGGAATAGGCAACCAGATGGCTGGGGCCCGGCTTCAGCTTTCTAAAAGTAAAACAAAGTAGAAAGAAGAGAGAGGGAACATAATACATGGAACCGAGAGATGCTCACTTCGAATTAGCTCAAGTGTCAAAAATCTATTTACACAGAGAGATCCCATTTAAATACAGCCGCCCCTCTCCTTGAGCCAAAATGAATTTTAAATATTTCTCTTTTAAAAACGCTTGTTTTCCACTGGAAAATGCAATGTTGGGTTTTTTTTAAAGGCAGAATGAACAGAATACTTAGGCGAGTCTAATAATATGATAGAGAGAGAGAGAGAGCTCTTAGGCAGGTCTTCTCTATACAAATGGCCGTCTCCTAGTGGCCAGGATGAGAAGTCCATAGGTGCCTTTCCAGCTTCATGCTTTAATTGGGTTTTGTAATTACCGCCATCCGGGGAGGAAATCAGCTCAGCTCGCCTTGGGTTTTGGATCCTCCACCATAGCCACCACCTCGTTCTCCCACAGACATCTCAAGTTCAAGGAAAAACAAAACATGCGGTCCAAGTCCTGACTGCGCTTATGCTCCCTCACCCTCCACAGTGAACGAGCAGAGGGCATGCTGTCTCCCCATGTGAAAATGTGTGTTTGTGTACGTCTGGTTCTCCAGCTGCTCGGTCTAAAAGAACTGTTCCATTCTCACTGCTAAGAATGCTGAAGGAGAACAATCAAGTGCTGCTACACTTAATATAAACATGGAGCATCAGTGGGAGGTGGATGGATAAATGGATGGACAAATGGACGGATGGATGGATGGATGGATGGATGGATGGAGGAAGGGATGGGTGGATAGCTGGGTGAGTGAGTGGGTAATGAGTGAGAGGATGGGTGGATGGGTAGATGAACAGATGGACAGATGGATGGATGAATATGTGAATGGGTAGAATGGTTAGATGGCTGGGTAATTTAGTGGTTGGGTAGGTCGGTTTATGGATGGATGGACATTGCATAGATGGATGGACAAGAAGATGGATAGAATGAGTGGGCAGATGACAGATAAGTAGGTAGATAGATAAATTAATGATTGAATGGACAAACAGATAGATAGATGATAAATGGAGGACTGAGTGGTGAGGGGTGGGTGGGTAGATGGATGGGTGAACAAATGGGCAGGTAGTGGATGGATGAGTGAGTGGGCAAATGTTATATGATTATCTGAATGGATATATGGAAGGGTTAATGAGTAGGTGGGTGAGGAACAGATAGTAGACAGCAAATAGATAGAAGATATACAAAATAAAACTGGAATTTGCCAGAAACTGGTGCCTTATTAACATCATTATTAGCACCACCTTTATTAGGACCACCTTTAAGGGGCTAAACCCAAAGCCCGGTCTAGGAGATGGCTCCAAACCAGTGCGAGAGGCTCAGCCTTTGACATACCGAGGGGAGAGAAGGAGGGATGGAGAGAAGGAGCTCAAGGACTAACGTAGGCTCACAACCACTCCTATGGCAGTTTTCAAGAGGATGCAGTGTTGGGCAATCACTCTGTTCTGCCTCCCAGCAGGTCCTCCACAGCTGCACTTCAAATCCAGCCCCGTGTGTCCATCCTTCTGTCCGTCTGCCTCCCTTCCTTTGGTCCAGCTCCTTTGAAATTGGGCTGTCTTTCAAGTGTGTAAAACCAGGTCACGTCTCTGTCTGAAGGCAAGCCTTCCGTCCCTCTCTCTCTCTCTCCCCCTCCCTCCCTCCTCTCCTGATTTCCCCTCATCTTCCCTCGACCTCTCCATCAGCACAACACATCTGGGATGCGGCGTGGCTCGCAGGGGGCACCTCAGGTCCAGTCACGTCTGCCTCGCCGGAGCAAAAGCAAACCGTTGTCCAATTCCAGCCATACCCAGGGAGCTGGGCGAAAATAAATAAATAAATAAAACGAGGAAATGGCGAGACACCTCCCCCTGGCCTTCCCAAGTGGGGGGGAGATCGTCCTGGCACTCCAACTGTGTCAATTTTATCAACTCTTCCAAACTCAGATGGCTCTCCAAATCACTAAGTCATTAAATCAGAGACACAATCAAGGGCCTTAACGCGCCGGGGCATATTCCTGGCTGGGTACCTCTGCTCCTGTGGGCTCCTCTTCCCTCTCCGTCCCTCTCCATTTGCAGGTGGCACAGCCCGCCTTGTTTCAACATCGAATTCCCAGAGCTTACCCGAGCCGCATCACCACAGGGGCCCTCAATAAATATTAGCTGAATAAATGAATGACTAAGGTGCACGCAGCAGGGGGAAGAATGGATCTTATTAAATTTAGTCTGATATTAGAGTCGGATTAGAAAAAATCCTTTGGGGTTTACAGCTTATTAATAAACAGTTGCATGATATTAAACTCCAAAGACAGAGGGGGGAAAAAAAAACCCAACAACTCATTACTCTCATCTTTCCCTCATTGCATAAAACCAAAGAACACGCTGGATTTACAGAAGGCAGACAATATATCTAAACACTATAAATACCGACCTTACACTCAGCCTCTACACAATCTAATTTACTCGCTCCTACCATCTATCATTACTGAACTATGTTTTTTTTGTGTATAGGGATCATAAAAACCCCTGCTTGATTTATTGCTTTTATTCTCCCCAACCTTGTGTACTATGGGGTCGGGGGGGAAGAGGAGGCTGAGGGGGTCAGTCACAGATGAGCCCATTTCTTCAGAGACAAAAAAAAAAAAAAAAAAAAAAGACATTTGTTACCTACCAGGGCATTTACAAGCACAAACTTACTTTTCACTCTGCAGGAGAGATGTCACAAAATGCCACTCCATTATAAATCTGTGTTTGTTTTGGGGCTCTCTAGGTATACATGCCGCTCACTTGCAAGGTCTAAGAAATAAAATGGTTTTAATTCTTCATCGGGTGCTCAGTCTGCCACCAACTCCAACATGTATCAGTGACAGGAGACCGGGTTCCCACAATGTCACAATTTTATGTAGATTTTCACCAGGCCTGGGCCAGAAGTCCTGTTCTGTTAGGTTTAAATGGATGTCTTTATTGTTGTTGTTTTACTGACTTGGTGGGCAATGGTTCTAAGCCTCCTCTTCCAGACCCAGAGGACACAGGGACAGAGAGATTAAATGGCAAGGTATAATAAATAGGTAGGTTTCATTAGGCAGCCAATGAAGAGAACACCACGCGGTATTCGGGCAGGAAAGGACATTTATTTACCAAACTGCTGCTCCCACATGCGTGGTGGAGAAGCATGGCTGAAAAAGGGGAGACCCAACCCTGGGCCAAGACTTACGTAGGCCAAGGACGGGAAGAGATGTGGCCAGGTGGGGGAAAGGGGTGGCCACACTGGATCCTGCTGTAACCTCGGGGGCCTAGGACCAGGGGCGCCCCAGGATATGACCTAGCAGCAGGGGAGGTGACTGCTTCTAGGTGTGCCAGTTACCTAGGTAACACAGGTACTGGGTAGAAACTTAGCCAGGAGGTATGGAGGTGTCTGCACAGGGCCTGCATGGCCCGGGACAGACCTCAGAGGATGATGTCCTTACACTTGCTAAGTTGGTGCTCTACCACCTCCACCATGCCTCCAGCCTTGTTTTTGCACTGTTTTCTGCTCCACTATGCCCTCCATCCGGCAGGATGCCCTGCCTCACCGCAGGCCCAAAGCGATGTGGCCAAGAAACCAAGAACCGAGTGCCCCTTTCCTCTTGACATCTACCTCCAGTACTCTGCGAGAGCCACAGAAAGCTAACCAACACAGATGGCGATGGTCTAAAATGAGATCAGGAGCTGAGCGTGGCTGCTCCCAGAACGCCTTCCCCGTGTGGGCCCCTTGCCTACGTCATGCCTGGGTGGAAGGAAACCCACCTGGGCCACGATGAGTGTGCCCAGCCCATTCCTCAGGAAACCCTCACGGCCTCAGAGCGTTGACAAAGGGGCTTTTGACACGCAGGAGTCGATTCCCAGAGACAGCAAAGGAAAGCCAGGTCTGCCTCGTCCAAACCCAGCACCTCCAGCCCTAGCCACACCCCCTCCCCGACTTCGCAAAAGGCCACTCCGTGTATAACGAACAACTGGGGTCCGTGGAGTTCACAGTGCATTAAGAAAGAAAGTGAGCTGAACTTTAAGGGTTTGCTGTAAATAAAATTCTCTGCGGGGGATTCGGTAAGCCTGGGTTAAGGGCAGAGAGTTATTTGTGGTGCTTTAATGCCACCGTGTTATTAATAACAACCTTTCGGGGTGGAGTACATCGAGTGAGCAGGATGCACACGGAGTCTAGAATTGCGTGGCTGGTCTCACAGCCAGGGCCTGGGGAAGGGAAGCATCAGGGATGAATGGGTGCGGTCACTCTGGGTAGGGGACCTTACACCCACTATAGGAGCCATTGCCAAAGATAAATCAGCAGGAGGGGGGCGGAGGGGGATCTCTGATCCCCCTGAGGTTCTGATCATTACAAAGAATTCTGGGACACACACCACCGGGAAGAAAACATGACCCTCAGCTGAACTTTGTGCCTACAGCGCTCTTCCCAAGAGAGCAGTAACCTTGAACTTCAAACCACGTAGAGATCAGGAGCTTTGTGCTCTGCCTGCCCCAACCCCCACCCCCGGGGCTTGTGGAGACAAAGACTCCCCCACTTATAATTCGGCAGGGGGCCGGGGAGGAAGAGCTTGTAAGGGCATGAAGAATGGATACAGAAGGAGCCCCAGCTCCATCCAGGGGGGCTGCCAGCATCCTCAAACAGAATGACCAGTCCTGGAGTTGTCACAGAGACAAAATCAAAGCAGATTACAGCCCTGATCTGGTCAACTTCCAACCACCCATGAACCACCAAACACCTAGCTTACATTAACATTCTAGTAACTCCTCCGAAGCTCTATGACCCTGGTTTCTGAGCATCATCCTCACCCACCCAATCATCTCTCTCTTTACCTAACATGGATCTATCAGTCATCAACCTATGTGTCTACCTATGTAGGGAGCCGAGGCGAGACTCCGCCCACTCCCTTGCAGCTTTGAGGTAACCACCCCAGACGGTGCTTGGCGGGACACCTGGGCTGTGTGCGTGCTCGAGCCAGGTAGAGTCCCCAACCAATCCCATGACACCTGGTGACGGTGAAAGGCAGGCAACCAACAATAGAAAGACCCGCGTTCCGATTCTCCTATATAAGCGGCTGTGTTTCGGGTGCACGCTCTCTCGCGCCCAAGCTCTCCTACAACTAAAAGGCTCTCCAATAAAGCGTGATCTGAGAAGACTCCTGGTGTGGTGGTCGTTTTTTCTCGCTGGTCGAGTAGACGGTCGCTACATACCTATATCTACCATCTGCCTCTCTGTCTATGATCTATCCATAATCTATCATCTATCTATATCATCTACGTCTACCATCTATAATCTATAACCTACCTCTATCACCTGCCTCTTTATCATCTATAATCTATCACCTATCTATAATCTATCATCTATCTATATATTTCATCTCTATCTCTAGTATCTACCTATCCATAATCTATTTATCTATTATCTGTCTCTATCTCTATCTATCCATAAATCTATTATCTATCTGTATCTATCATCTATCTATCCATCCTTTCTCTCTCTCTCTCTCTCTCTTCCCCTCCCCTCCCCTGCATTTTCTCGATCGTATACCAAGATTGGCTTCTTAGTTTAACGGTGTGAGTTCCAATCCCAGACTGGAATTTTTGCCTGGCTGTGAGAGCCAAGGAAATGTCTTTCTCTCTCCCGACACTTGTGCTCTCCTGTGAAATGAGGCCTGGCCACAGATCACATCCGGCCCTGTCCCACTCTGTGCCTCCTGGGTGGAGTCCCAGCTGAACGAGTCAACCACTCCACAAGCCACACCCGTGGGCCCCCCAGTCCCCGGCCTGGCGGAAGGTTCATTCAGGATGGCCCCTCCCCTCTGCGAAAAGGCCGTAACCCCCTAGCCTTCCAGGCCTTCCTGTCTACAGCCCTTGGCCACTGCCCGGGCTGTGGGGGGAAGGCAGCAGCCAGGCTCTACTCGCTGGTCCCAAATCCTGGAGTTTTCTAAAAGCTTCGGTCATGTGGCACCAGCCTCTTTTTCCTCGGGAACACGATTGAAAGGGCTGAGCTTTACAGAGAATGATAACCTGTCATCGCCTGCCAAGAACCAGGCCGGGAAAAGACTCTCTCTAAAAGCTTCCTGGGATCTCTCTCTCTCCATCATGAGACACACTCGGGGAAGTCAGATTCCAGATGTTTGTGTGGTGTTGCTTAAAACAAGTGGACTGGCATGGAGATGCACAAACACACACACACACACACACACATACACACACACACACAGAGGATGTCTTCTTTGTCAAGATCACTAGACAGCAGGTGGTGGTTTAATTTGTTTTAGACTCAGTCCCCCTTGCCTCTCAGGTCCTATTAGCCAAGTACAGGCTCCCTACAATATTGGAATACTGGGTGTCTCTCTCTCTCTCTCTCTCTCTGTCCAAGAACACATCTCCAGCTCTATTCCCCAAAGCCGGCTTCCTTTGTCCTTGCCAGTGACCTCGCCGGGTCTTTCTGTAAGGACGCCCCGCCCCACCCGGCAGTGTCTTCTTTCCCCACATCCATTACCACCGTTCACCATATACTTAGCCATCTGGCCAGCAAACCACCAGGCCCATTTCCCCACCCTCCACAATCAGCCGACATAATATCTGTTTCCTGACAATTTGTCCCTCTGAGAGAGCCACAGAGATAAAGCTGAAGTCATTTCAGATTACACTGACTGGCCAGATGTTCCATGTCTGGGAAACGACGTTTGCTGGAAGTTTGCATACGTGTAATTATCGCCACGACTGCAAAGGTTACCTTGAGTCCAAGGCCCGGGCACTGAAGCCAGCACGGGCTGGAGGAGAGCGGGCAAGCTGGCCTCCCTGACCTTTTGATCAGCCTTCCTGCTGGGCCTCCATATTTCCCCGGCCTCCACTTTTCTCTGAGCTACATTCACGCCTCTCGAAAGCTTGTTCGGTGAGGTGACTTTTAGCAGGAAGAAGGGCAAGAGTCTAACTTTAGGTCTGACTTGTGTCTTGCCTGGATTCCGGGCCTCGGTACATGACCATGATCTTCGGTCTATGCTTTTCCTGGTGGAGCTCTTCCTCCTGGCCACGCCCTCCCATGCCTGTGTCCTTCTGCTAAGATCCTGCACTGGCAAATGGCTGGCATCCACCGGCATGCCAGCACCACCCAGCTCCCCCCCCCTCCCCCCGCCTCTCAGGGTTACCCCAGACTGCACACACACAGACGTCCACCATTTTCTGTAAGTGCTCACTGCTGCCCCCTACCCCAGACATTGAGCTCCTCCAAGAACCTGCTCACTCAATTCTCTACCTGCGTCTGCTCTCTGGCCCTCCTCCCCACCTAACCTATCCCCTGGCCAGCCGCGCATGAGGCACCCCAACGGCCTGAAACGTGCCCCATCCTTGCCCCAAACCGTCAGCCGGTTTCCCTTACTGCTTAGACAAGAACTCGTGGTCATTTCCCGATGCACAAGCTGTCCCCCTCCTCCTCTCTCCCCCCCCCACCTGCTCACTCTCCCCCCCACCCCGCCCCCCAAAAAGCACAGTGACTCAGCCTGCTCCACGGGCCAGGGCATTGGCCCTGGAGAATGGGATTCTCCACCCATGAATTGTCACCCTCCAAGCCTTAGCTACAGCGGCGCCATCCTCAAAGCTTCGCCCAATGCCCTTCTTCCAGAATAGCCAGAGGAAAGCACCTTCCTCCATACCACCGGTCCATCATGAGAGCCAGGCAGATGCCCAGTGCACCACGGATGCCCAAGACATGGCCTTGAACACGGAAGAAATGAATCCACCAAGAAGCGGGGAGCATCCCACTGGGTCTGTAAGCACACCGCACAGCTCAGGGTTCAAGTGTCCCACTTGCTAAGGACACTCTGAGCCCAGACGGGATCAGCAAAGGCCCCAGGGTTGTCATCGGTCATCCAAGTCACCCATGAAAACCCCACACTCTGCCTGCTTCCCGCTCACTGGCGTCCCACGGAACCACAGCGGCGTGAGTGCAGAGCCTCAGGCCCATCCCAAGCGTAAGGAAGCGGCCCCGCCTCCTAACATGCTTCCTGGGCCACCCATGTTGTACAAGGAACCTGGCTTTTCTCCCGCAGGTTTACCAGATGCCCCACCCCAGACCCACAACACCATCTCTAGGCCTGGGATCTGGGCACCTGGGCTACTGTTCAGAGACCTGCCCTTACTTAACATTATTTAACAACCTTTTGTGTGCTCCAGGAAGGGGCCGCAGCTGGCTGGGAGAAAACAAGGCAGAAAAAGAGAACTCAAGGGAAGATGGCCGAAGCCAGCAACCTCAGGTCTTCGGCCCCAGGACACCACCGCCCTCGGCCCACCTCCAGGTGCACACAGTCCATTCTGAAGGAGGCATAAAATACACATGAAAATACTTTATGGTATTCATTCACAGCATGAGAGAGAGAGAGAGAGAGAGAGAGAGAGAGAGAGAGAGAGAGAGAGAGAGAGAGAGAGAGAGAGGAAGCCACCTGAAGATATTACCCTTCTCCTCACACCTTTTAGAAATTTCACACCTTCATCAAAGGCAGATGCTGTTTACTTGTGGGGTGCCGATGTTTTGAAAGCACTATCTGTAATTAGCTTACTTGTTCACCTGTGGAATTGTTTGGATTTCAAATTTGAAAAATAAAAAATATTTTAAAAAGAAGAAGCAGGTTGTGTAAATCCTGGCACTACCATACCACGCCTGGTGGGGGCGCTCTTCAACATCTCCCCTTTGAGAATATACAAAGAGAACTCAAGGCTAAGAATGTTCCAGGCACCTTCATAATGATGAAGGTACTATAAGGAAAGTCGCCAGAAACAGGTAAAGGATGGTGGGGTGAGGGAGGGAAAGGAGATACGGAAAGACAGGAGCAGAGGACTTCATCTTGTAAAAGTATAACCTGCACTTGTTTGTTGTTGTTGTTGCTGCTGCTGCTGCTGCCGCCACTATATCACAGACTCCTGCTGGGGTGGGGGAGGTGTGCCCCAGGGAGGAGGGAAGGGGTGAGTGGAGGGGGAGAAGGAAGGTGAATGTGGTCAAAGCACTTCATGGGCAGGTATGAAAATAGATCAACCAGGGGCTGGGAAGGTGGCTCAGTGGTAGAGTGTATGCCCTGCATGCATGAGGCCCTGGTTCGATTCCTCAGCACCACATAAGCAGAAAAAGCCAGAAGTGGTGCTATGGCTCAAGTGGTAGAGCTCTAGCCTTGAGCTGAAGAGCTGAGAGACAGTGCCCAGGCCAAGAGTTCAAGCCCCAGGACAGACAGACAGACAGACAGACAGACAGACAGACAGACAGACAGAAAGAAAGAAAGAAAGAAAGAAAGAAAGAAAGAAAGAAAGAAAGAAAGAAAGAAAGAAAGAAAGAAAGAAAGAAAGAAAGAAAGAAAGAGAGGGGGGAGGGAGGGAGGGAGGGAGGGAGGGAGGGAGGAAGGAAGGAAGGAAGGAAGGAAGGAAGGAAGGAAGGAAGGAAGGAAGGAAAGAAAGAAGGTAAGAAAGAAGGAAGGAAAGAAAGAAAGAAGAAAGAAAGAAAGAAAGAAGGAAGGAAAGAAAGAAAGAAAAGAAAACTGACTGCACAATTTTGGGAAGGGGGAATAAAGGCAAGGGACGGAGGGGAAGAATTTAGCTAGGGGGGGCTCTGTATGGGCCTGTCGAAATGAAACCCCTCTTCTACAACCAATATGCACTGATGAAAATTAATTAGCTGGATATAGACAGACAAACAGATCACAGACAGACAACCATTCCATGTTCAGAGCGATTTCTCGGTTAGGAAGCCAAGAACCGCAGTCTTGAAGACATGGTGAGGGCTGGGAATTGAGATCTGCACAGTCACGTGCTTACAGAGCTTCTATCCATGCTAATTTAAGATGCTCTGTATTCTTGCTGTTGATCTTTCTTTCTTTCTTTCTTTCTTTCTTTCTTTCTTTCTTTCTTTCTTTCTTTCTTTCTTTCTTTTTTAGCTTCCAATGAGAATACCTTCAACACACAAGGTCTCCAGGAGAGACAGATGGCATACTCAAATTCAGACTCTGTAAGGACTTACAGAAGTATGACTTTCAAAGGGGCAGCAGAGGATAGAGAGGAGGGGGGGAGGAGGAGGAAGGGGAGGAGGAGGAGGAAGGGGAAGAAGAGGAGGAGGAAGAGGAGGAGGAGAAGGGGAGGAGGAGGAAGGGAAGGAGGAAGAAGAGAAGGAGGAGGGGGAAGGGGAATAGGAGGAGGAGGAGGAGGAGGAGGAAGAGGAGGAGGAGGACCCCACTGGCCACATAGCCATCTGGAATCAGTCGTCCAAAAATCATCTCTCTGCCTGGGGCCAAAAGTCCTTCCAGAAGGATCCACCACCAGAGCGGGCACTACCAGGGTCCTGGCGGGGGCGGGGGTGGGGGAGGCTCTGTACCACTCAGGGAGGGTGCCGAGACCACAGATACCAGGCCCCCAGCCGCAGGTCCCGATGAAGCCAGCGGGCCCAGAGCACTCTCCTCGCACACCGGCTTCACCCAGTCACCTCCTGAACGCAGGAACCCGAGAGCACCTCCAACTTGAGTCTGTCCACTAAGCCTGCCAGCGAACGTGCTCGCCATGCAGCTGGCCTTAAACGCGAGCTTGTGCTGAGCTGCCCGGATGGGCTTGGAGTTTTCAAAGGGTCCTTCCAGGTACAAGAGGGAAGGAGAAGAATCTGAGGGGGGAAGGGAGGGGGGTGACGGGCAGAGAGGAGGTGTGCGCAGGCCTTGAAGATGGAGCCGGGGGCCACGCACCAAGCGATGCCATCAGCCTCTACATGCTGGAAAAAAGCCGAGAGAAACATCATCCGCTAAACCTCCAGGGAGGACCATCTGTCACCCCATGGCCATCTTGGCTGGATCTTGGGGAGAGGGAGATGAACTCCTCCACTGTGGAGCCAAACCCACCACACTGTGAGGCTTCAAACCACTAAGCTGGTGGCCAATTGGTAAAACGCTCAGGACATCAAACTCGTGGGGGCAGAAAGCCCAAGAGGCGGCTTCCCGTGCCCACAGGACGAAGGGCAATTGTAGGCGGAGGATGGAATTCCAGCTCTGTTAGATGAACGAAAGTTCTAGAAATGGATGGTGGTGGGGCTAAGCAGTGACTTGAGTGCACTTAATACTCCTGAACTGAACGCAGGAAAATGGCTACTGTGATGTATTTTGTATGTGTTTACAAGTTAAAACAAAATATTAGAGCCAGGCACTGACTCATACTTATAATAATCCTAGCTACTCGGGAAGCCGAGGGCTGAGGATCATGGTTTGAAGCCAGCCGGGGCAGGAAAGTCCATGAGACTCATCTCCAATTAAACACCAAAGAAGCCAGTAGTGAGATGGCTCAAGTGGTAAATTGCTAGCCTTGAGCTAAAGAAACTCAGAGACAGTGCTCAGGCCCCGAGCTTGAGCCCTAAGAGCAGCGCATGCACACGCACACGCGCGCACACACACACACACACACACACACACACACACACACACACAACCAGGTAACATGTAACCCAAAGAATGGACTCCTATGTCAACCATGAGCTCTTGATGTTACATATGTACCAGTATCTGGCCAGAAATGATCATAAATGCACCATCCTAAGGCCCAGGTGTTAGTATGAAGGAAAGCAAAAACCAAAAAAAGTTATTGGACTTCTTTCTTCTCCCTCACTTTCCCTCCTTCCTTCCTCTCTCCCTCCTCTCCTCCTTCCTCCTCCCCTCCTCCCTTGCCCTCCCTCCCTTCCCTTTCCGGAACCCTTCCTTCCTTCCTCTCTCCCTTCCCTTTCCCTTTTTTCCTTCCTTCCTTCTTTCCTTCCTTCCTTCCTTCCTTCCTTCCTTCCTTCCTTCCTTCCTTCCTTCCTCCCTTCCTTCCTTCCTCTCTTCCTTCCTTCCTTTCCTTCCTTCATCTCTTCCTTCCTTCCTTCCTCCCTTCCTTCCTCCCTCCCTTCCTTCCTTCCTTCCTCTCTTCCTTCCTTCCTTCCTTCCCCCCATCTCCTCCTTTCTCTCTCTCACTGGGAAGCTAAAGGTTACAGCCACCCTATTGCCAGTGACCAAGCGTGGAGATGCTTCCCCAGCCCCACCCCTCATCTTCCCTTCTAGTCCCGCCCCCAACCCTTCCAGATCCCTGACACAGACCCTTCCCTCACACCAAGTGCCCTCTGACATGTGCTACGCTATTTTGTCTTTAATTTTAGGCTAATTTTTACTGCAGCAACACCTAAGTAATATATAACCCAAATAAAAGAAGAGCTGTACAAAAAAAAAAAATGTGGTGGTTTTTTTTTTTGATGAGCAAATAATTCAAAACTAGTGAATTTGCAGAGTTTTGATATCTTTTCTTCAAACCCAGGGCCAAAGCAGGGGCTGTGAAGCACAGTGGCAGAACCGGGCAATCTAAGCAAGCTCGTAATTCTTCAGGGGCAAAAAGCCTGCCCTCTCTCAGGACCCAAGCCCACCCAAGGCCTGAGCCGGCTTCCGAGGACTTGCGCCCCCCAGGCTGGGGCCATGCCAGGCAAGCGTGGCGGTTTCCTCGTCCCCCACGCACCCTCCAACCTTCTGTCGGAACCCTCCTTTCTCTCTAGAAGCAGGAAATGAAGAACTCATCCTCAGCTCTCCTGCCAGATTCCAGGCCAACTGTGATTCATCCAAGGGTCCAGAAAAGCCAGACAGTGGCCACGACATGGAAGCCTGTGTCCTGACCAGGGCTCCAGGACTTGCCCTGGCCAGACTCTGGGGTGGGGAGTGGGGTGGGGGAGACAGAGCCCCTCTCATACCCCAGCTGGGCTCAACCGGTTCCAGCCCACAAGCCATCTGCTCTTCTCCCTCCAGGCACACAGCCTGCTCTGGGGACAGGAAAGTTGCTGTGGGTTCTACTCCTTTATGGATTTTGATTTTTATATCTCTCAGACTCGGTGTATGAGGAGCGTGGAGGACCCCGGGGTGGAATTCTGCAGCGCTCACCCCCTGACAGCAATGGACGCACCAAAACGAGAGGCCAGGGTTAAACTCACAGCCCCGCAGATCTGCCAGACTGCCCAGTGTGACCTTCAATAGGAAGAAGACGCAAACATCCAACCCTACAGGTAAATAATTCTGCTTGGATTCTCTGCAGAAATTATCTGAAAAATATTTAAAATACCAAGTGCTTGCATCAAATCAGTTCAGTTTCATTTAAATGAATTTTATTTCACTTGATAAAATCTTAGATTCGTAAAGTTCCTAGTGTGTGTCCAGGTACTTAGAGATGATAGATAGATAGATAGATAGATAGATAGATAGATAGATAGATAGATAGATAGATAGATAGATAGACAGACAGACAGATAGATAGATAGACAGACAGACAGATAGATAGATAGATACATACATACATACATACATAGATCATAGACACATAGAAACATAGATACATAGATGTTAGATACATATATACAAAGATTGACATAGGTGATAAGAGATAATAGATACATAAGTATATACATACATAGATACACAGATAGATACATACATGCATACATAGACACATAGAAAATGTAGATAAATGGAGAACAGATAATAGAGATGACAGATATATGTGTTAGATGGCAGAAGACAGAGATAAACAGATTTCATATAGATGAGTCAATGATAGATGGATAGATGGATGGTAAGTAGACATAGACACAGAGATAAATGGTAGACAGGCGATAATTAGGCGTTAGATAAATAAACAGGCAATAATAGATGCAAGAAAGAAGAAAAGTCTAAAGTGAATAATAGCTCCCGGACCCTCTCTCCAGACAGATGGGCCAGTGATTGGTTTTAGAAGGGCCGCAGGTCTGATTCCCTGGGGACGTCTGAGAAGCCAGGGTCCCAGAAAGCTGACAGACTCGCAGATCCGTGTCACATCTTCACCACACTCCTAAGCCGGCGGTGACACGGTGTTAGTCACCGGGCGGCTCGCTGCCCGACTTCCTCAAGGAGTAAACGCTGCTGACACACACAGAGGCCCTGTGAGACCTCAGGTCAGGCCGCCGCCGCCGGGCTGACCGTCCAGGGCGCTGCGGTCTCCCATCTCTAAATTTCAAGTTCCCCTGTGGGCCCCAGGACGGAAAGAGATACCCCACTCAGAGAAGGGACACAATCCCGGCCTCCCAGCATCCTCTGTGGAACTGGATCGCCCCAGCTCCCGCCGCTGGCTGCACCCAGAACATCTTGTTCCACCCTGCGCTGGGGGGAGACCCCAGATTCAGGCTGATGAAAACAAGAACAGGAGAGCGAGGAGGCCGGTGTGAAATGCCAGCGCTGTGCGTGCCTTCCTTGGGTCCCCATCCTTACGATGGAGGAGGAGGTTGTTCATTCTCCACGCGGGGGAAAGCGGGGGCTTCTGGTTGACATCTCTTCCTCTCCCCCTTCCAGCGCCTTCCTCCAGGAAAGTAAGCAAATGGCCTGTGGCCGGCCTTGCTCCTTCACAAGGCACACGCATCTTCTTCACAGGAAGGTGCTGGGTGCCAGGAAAATGTCATCTCCAGCTTGGACAGCATCTCCAGCTGGCCGGGTGGATGGAGCGAGGCCCAGGAGAGGTGTGGTAAGAGTGGCCCTGGAGTCATCCATCACCCGTGGGAGAGCGTTTCTGGTCAATGGAGGCCGCAGTTGGGCTGGAGCGCTGGCCCCGTGCTTGATGAATTGGCTGGGCAGGGTTTTTCTTTCTTTTTGAGGGGGGGCAGGGACATCTGGCCCGTGACGTGCCTAGAGCCTACAAAACTCCTGTGCGGGCCTGTGTGCCCGCCTAGATGACTGCGTGGCTGGCGAAGGGTGTGAGGAGTAACTGAATATCTGCCCTTTGCAGAGGAAGGTCTGGCGTCCTGGCAGAGCATTGCCCAGGCCAGAGGAAAGCGCACAGGGAGAGTCCTGGGCCCCGAGGGCTTGGCCATCCCTGAGAAGACGGCTTGTTAACTCTTCTCTGGCAGAGGTTCTCATGCGGGAGTTTTCCCCAGTCTCAAAGTCACGCTGGAGGACGTGGCTGTGACCGAGTGGAGCGTGAAGGTGGGTTCGGAAGCTCCCCGGGGCTCCTCGGGGCTGGCGTCTGCGGCCTGGACAAGCCCATCTGTCCCTCCCCAGGGCCGGCACTACAGGAGGGTGTGCAGCTGTTCCCGCTGGGCCCGCTGGACAGGGGGAGGGCGCCCTGACCTCGGGCACCCTGCGTCTCCTGCAATCGGGGGGTAGGGGGGACGCCCCCGCCTCACCCCCCCCACCCCGTGTGACTCCTGGAATCGTGTCTGTGGGGTGTCCATACACGCCATCCGGGCACATTTGCTCTTGGCTGAGGTGGTGGTCTTCAGTTAGAGGGGTTCTCCTCCTCCTCCTTCCTGGGGGGGGGGCCTTGGGCAATACCTGGGAGCATCTTTGGGGGGTCAAGGTAGGGGAAGGGCAGTGCTATAGCTGCCAAGAGGCAGAGTCCAGATGTCACTGGGCGGCTGTGGTGTGCCAGCCATCCTCGCTGCTCACAAGGACCCAATCTAGACTACAGGAGTGTGCAAAGGGCTTGGGTGAAACCTGGGTGCGTGTGAAATCTGGTCCTATCTCTGAGCAGCAGCCTGATCTCACAGTTGAAGAGGGGAGAGGAAGGGAAGGAGGAAGAAGAAGAGGAGGAAGAGAGGAGGAGGAGGAGGAGGAGGAGGAAGAGAGGAGGAGGAGGAGGAGGAGGAGGAGGAGGAGGAGGAGGAGGAGGAGGGGAGGGGAAAGGTAGTGGGGTTGTATACCTCCAGTCACTCCCCCCTGCCCCCCATGTATATAAGTGAGGGCTGTGTGCATTGTTTATCTAGGGAAGGACGCACAAGAAGCCCCACAGACTCTGGCCACAGGGAGGAGAGGCCAGCTGAAGACTGGGGTTTCTCAGCACACTGGCACTCTTTTCCAGAACCCGCGTTGCGCCATTTTCCTCTGAACTACCAAAGCAACAAGGTGAGCATCAAATCCACCCTTTAAATACTTTGCCCACTAGGTACCAGTAGCTCACACCTGTCATCCTAGCTACTAATGAGACTGAGATCTGAGGATCACAGTTCAAAGCCAGCCCAGGCAGGCAGACACATCTCTGAGACGCTTATCTCCAATAAATTACACATACAAAAAAAAAGCTAGGAGTATGGAGCTGGGGCCCGAGTGGTAGAGCAGTGGCCTTAAGCAAAAGAAGCAGGACTAGGAAGATAAATAGATAGATAGATGCAAACATGCATACATACATACTGCACCCCACCTGGAACCGCTTCCCTGCATTTGTACCAGCCAGTCCTGCAAGCCACCTGATCGGTCTTGCTGAGCATGAGCAGTTCTAAAGACTCTAGGAGAACTCTCTTTTTCCAAATGGATGTCCACAGAGGAGCTGAGGGCAACACATGCTTGTGCTGTGCACTCAGGACCAGAAAAACGTCCTAGATGTCTCTGATCAGAGCTCGGAGCACAGATCAGGAAGCTCCAACCATGTTCTCCACCCCCCCACCCCCCCACACACACACACCCTGCTTTGTACACCAGCTTTCAAATCAAAAGCTGAAACAATTAGCAGAGCCTGTCTGTCGGTTCTCAGAAGCTGAGCTGGATTCTGGGGCTATTATTAGTGTCTGAACAACGGCTGGAAGAGAAGGGAAAAGAAAAACTTCCCTAGGCTTTCAATTGGTAAAACCACTGTTCTGGACAAAGCAAGAAGAGACAAAATTACAGGATACAGTGAGATTGCTTAGACAAATTCACCTTATGGACATGCATTTTGCTGATTTCTCCTCCTCAAACTGAAACAATGAAAACTCACAGTTTTAGGGAGACTTCATTCATGGATGTAAGAAAATTCACTCGGGTCCTTTGGCTATTGAAAATAATTAATGTTGGGTTGTTTCTCTTTTTTAAAGAAAGTTGAATGTGGGGCGGGGGGAACGTTCCACCGGCAAGGGCGTAGTGACACCTGCTGGCATTTCATCAACTTTCCTGAAGACGGGCCTGTGTTCCAGACCTTCCTCTCCGTGAGCGCCAGAATTCATCCTCCCCAGCATACACCCCAAAACTGAGTGGGAACAGGAGCTCAAGAGACCCCGTCTCTAGAGTGGGCCCCATCTTCCCACCCACAGGGCAGGCCATGGGGCAGCGGTGGCCCCCTTGCTCTTCCTGTTACGTGGAGGAGAGTGAATCCAAGCCCGGAGCTCTTTCCCCTGAGTTTATTTCTGAACATAGCACCCCGGAGGATGCCTGCCTGGAAAGGGTGAATGGGAGAAGGCCCAGGGAAAAGCCCCCCCTCCGGTACCCCCGGCCATAACAGGACAACAACAACAAAAATGAAAATGAAATGCTCCTTTTCTTCAAGACCAGCATGCAGATGGAGATCCTCCAAAATGGAGGTGCCCCAGATGCATTTCCCAGCATTTTATAAAAATCTCTGACAGTAGCAGAAAGCCAGTGACAACCCACAGTGGGTAAGGAGGGAGACGGCGGCGGTGGGGGGCAGGGGAGGTGTACCCTGTCTTCCCATCCAACCACGAGGGGTGATACACATCTAAAGCAGGTCTGGCCCCGGCCACAGAGCTGTCAGTCACCAGACGCCAAGGGCCTGACCCGGACCAGAGAACACAAGGCTGGCTGGATGTGCCATCAGCCCAGCCATGCTGCAACCTGCCTCGACACCCACAAGGGCCCAGTCCCTGCTCTGCTCCTACGCTTCCTCCCCCCCACCACCACACACACGTGTATATGTGGCTCACAACTTGCACCCCTGGGTGTCTGGGAACACGTACGTGCACACGTGCCCGCCCGCATGTGTGTATGTGTGTGTACACACATCGGCATCCACGGGGGAACACAGCCAAGGTCAAGGGTTTCTTCTTGTCCGGAGCTGACCTGCTCCGAGACACACGGATCAACCCCTCTGAATCCAACCGAGAACTCTCACCGTTCTTCACGTGAGGCGTCAGCCCTAGGTCCCCAGGCGGCTCCTGGCCTGTGGGGAGAGGAAAGCCGTCCGGACGCATCTTTGCCCTCAGCCTGCGGCGGTTTTTTGGCAGGAGCCACTGGGGCCGGGCCCCTCTGTGAACAAGACAACTAACTCTGTGCCACATCATGGACACCCTAGCACCAGACCATGGCTCAGACCCCAGGGCTGGGCTTGTCCCATGGGGATCCCGAGGGGGGTGAGGAGGGGGTGCCTATCCCCTGGGGATAGACCCAGGCCCTCCCCTCCTCAGAACCCTGGCAAGCTCCACTAGGGGCTAGCCAGGGCTGCGGCCGCTGAATCGGCCCTCCACAGTCATTTTTCATAACAAGTCTAACAAATGAGTGTTTCTCTCTGCCAATCAATCAGCGCCTTGCATATGGCCGCCGTCGGCCCTCACGGTAGGCGCTACTCCTGGCGGAGAACCCGAGTCTGTCAGCCCCTTCCGTCAAACACTCGCGTGATGCTGAGCCCGCGTCCCTCTCCGCTCCGGATTTCTCTATCAGTCCCGTGACACCCCGGAGGAACACGCAGAGGTCTGGCAGCCAGGATACTAGGGGCACGCGCTCGTGCCAGGCTCCGGGCTGAAGTAATGTCAGAGACTGCAGCCTCACCAAGCCTCCCCGCACGGTTGGGATAATCAGTGATCTTCCTGGACGTGCACCAGCCCAGCTGAGCTTCAGGGAGACTGAAGAAAGCCAAACAGCCCAGGCCCGGGAGGGAACAACACGGTTGGAATGCTTCTAGAAGAGCAACCACAGCCCTGCCCTCCTTCCTCCCCTCTCCCCCCTCCACCATCTCATAAGGGCGCCTCTGCCAGGTACCTGGCACACACTGTGGGCCTCCTGGCACCGGGGGGGGGGATGGGAAGGGGGAAAGAGCCACAGTAGGAGGTAGAGCACCTGCCTAGGGGGTGCTGTGTGTCCCCAGGCCTCAGTTCCTCCATCTGTGAAATGGGTGAGAGAGGGTTTCCACGGAAGAGCTTCTAGGAGGCTCCACTGGAGGCCTACGTGAGCCAGGAACTCCCCACCCAGCCAGTGGGAACTACCCGGGGTTCGGATTCAAACGGAAGCCAACGCACCCAAGTCCAAACCTTCCTCCCCTCTTCCAATATTCTGAAAGCCGCAGGAAAGAAACACAGCCCTAGAGAGTTCTCTCTGATTCTCCCGGGGCCGCCCCTGTGTGGATGACGTCTGCACGGCCCGCCACTGCGTTCGGGGGCGGGGGGGCCAGAGCGGAGCTGACACCCAAGGAGTAGCGCCTGTTGAGATGTAGATCAACGTGTCTCTGCTCCTGCTTTGCACTGGGGGCTCAGCTCAAATCTCCCCTTCCTGGAGCACTTCGTTATTTTTTCCTTTTTGATCACGTTCCATCCTCATTCCGAGGCCGCGGTCATCACCTTCCTAGCAAGGTACTCATGTCCACCCTGTTTAATGGCTGCCTTCTCCAGGGAGCCCAGCCTCTAATGGAGGTGTGTTCTGAGTCATCCGTTATTGATTCGCCACCTCTTCACCGAAATCCACCCCTTTCCATAAAACAGAGTGGCTCAGGGGGTGTCTCGAGCTGAAAGGGACAGACCTGGCTTAAAACAAAGCAACACTGCTGCGGGTTGATGGCTCACGCTGTAAATCCCAGCTACTGGAGAGGCTGAGACCTGGAAGACCACGGTTCAAAGCCTGCCTGACTAGGCAGAAGAGTCTCCATAGACGCCCCCCATCTCCAATTAACCAACAAAAAGCCAGACTGGGGGTGGATGTGGTTCAAGCGGTAGTTGAGGAAGCCCACAAGCCGTGGTATGAGCGCAAAAACAACAACAGTAACAAAATCCGACCAAAGCTACCCAAAGCATGAAGGTGGGGGGAGGGGGGAGATAGATGTGTCTTCGGCAAACCCTTGTGTCACCTCTACCACAACATCAAGCTGCCAACATCACTCGGAAAGTGCTGGTCCCTCCCGTCAGAGCTCCCTTACCAACTGGTTCTTTAATTAAAGTTTTAATATGTATGTGCCTGAGGCCGTGTTTTAACTAAGAGAGGCTGACATCAGGGAGAGAGCCCGTGGCATAATAATAATAATAACAACAACAACAACAACAACAGTGAAACCAACATTGTCTCCAGGTTTGAAGTCCTTGGCACAAGACTACCGGTGGGCATGAAATGCGACCAATCACAGGACAACTTTAGGCCCAGGGCCAGGCTGGCATTCATGTGGGCATCACTGGGCCAGGTCAGAGCCCCAGGCTGACACAGGCGGGTCCAGGCGCACTAGGCCCTTCAGAGGGGTTTCGCTGATTTCCAGGGGCCTCCTTTCCCACCCTGGGAAGTGACTACTTGTCTCCAGGATCCCTCCTCCAGCCGGGGATGGATAACTCTCAATTTTTGCAAGGAGGGGAAACACTAGCTATCCAATTTTCTGGATGCAAAAGAAAAAAAAAAGATCTGAGGGACTTTGATAAATATATTATATAGCATATATACATATATATATGTATATGTATGTTTTTCCAGCTTGGACTAAAAGGGATAAAGCTATTTAAAAAAAATTTTTAAGACGCATCAGAGAGACGTCAGTGAGACTACCAGAACAGGCATCCGTTAGCTATCTCTGAAGACAGCAAGCAGGGCAGTGGAGGGAGGCCAGAAGGACGGGCCTGCATGGCACCCAGGACAAAAGTAAAGGTAGACCTAAGGACAGGACTTAGGAGGAGAAACCTGACACCTGCGAATTAAGAAACCCCCGCTCCCCGCCCCACCCTCAGACCCTGGCACCACCCCTCTGCTCTCCACCCCGGGAATCTGCAGCTAGGATGCCAATAGAGGCCAGCGCGTCGTCCTCAGCCCTGCAGGAAGTGCTGCCCTGTACTGGACAGTATTGTGCAGCCCAGTAGGACGCCCACCGCACACCCATGCACCCCGTTTTAGTCTAATAAATGGCATATATACGTATATTTAAATGCTTAGACTCTGTCACAAAGATCTCTCTGCAAAGGCAGTCAAGGAAATCAGTGAGCTACGGGAGAAACGACGAGAAACGCCATTTTCTAGTGCGAATTCCAAGTATTCCTGGTCACAGCGGCGTGTGGACCAGGGAAGGTTTGCTAAGGCAGTACCTTGAACCCAGGAGGCCAAGGGGATGAAGGCTTCTAGAAGAGTCTCTCCAGGGTCCACAGTGCTTTAGCAAGACCAGAAGTTAAACTCCAGCAACCTGCCACCCACACAGCTGTCCATCGACTGGACAGAGGAGGGGCAGCCACCGCTCCCCGCCTGGAGACGTCCATCTCCCTTTACCATGAACGGTTTGTGTCTCCAAAAAGTAAGTTTTCACCTCTACATGTCTAGAAAACAAGCTTCCTCTCCTTTTCTATCTGGCTGGATAGCCTAAAGCTTTCAAAAAAAAAAATCAGAGCAACCTAGTTGAAAAAATAAAAAACACAATCCAAGACTTATCACCTGTCAGGACCAGCTCCCGGCGTTCACAGCTTTATTTAATTCAAAACAAGATCTCACGCAGGACCGGACTAGGCCTGAACCCTTCCCGTTACAGAGGAGTCGATGGAGGCACAGGAGATGAAGTAAGCGGACCAAGGTCACACAGCGGGCAGAGCACAGCCAGGAGCCCTGGACTCTTCTCAGTCTCAAACTACTCTCTGGCTCCTCCATGGCTCTAGGGAATGATCTCCCCTTAAGGAAACTCAATCTTAAACCGGCCTATATGAGAATCTTCTGGACCTTTCTATCAGGACTCAAAAAGAAAGAAAAAAGAAAAGAAAAGAAAAGAAAAGGAAGGAAGGAAAGAAGGAAGGAAGGAAGGAAGGAAGGAAGGAAGAAAGGAAGGAAGGAAGGTCCCATTCCACTGCTTGCCAGAAGTTGCTACTGCCCACATTTTTGCCCTTGATAGGACCCAGGTCCTTTCCTGTCTCTAAAGAAAAAGAGAGAGAGAGAGAAAGAAAAGCAAGCCCAAAATAAATCTGCCACTGGCTCCTGCCAGGCCCTCTGTGGTCGCTTAAAAACAGAAAGGATGCTGCTCTCCTCCCCTCCTCCCTGTCCTCCTCCTCCTCCTCTGGCAAAGATAAAGGGTGGGTGGATGGGAGATGAACTAGGCTGGGAGGGGAGGGGTGCCGCCAGGGATAGGGGACCCCAACCTGCAGCACGCCCTGCTCTCTTTCAGGCCCCATCAGATCCCCCCCCCCTTTCTTTTGCACTGAATTTCAAAGTGAAAAATAAAGCAGCATGATGGGGGACTACAGGAAAACCCAAGTTGCCATGCTTTCCGGGCGGGAGCTGGAACAAAGCTTCTCCACAGCACCCCCCACACACACTGCACGTCCAAGTTCAACTACCATTTAGAGACCCTTGGTTGGGATCCAGCCTCCCGCTTGGATCTGAGGATGGGGGCCCCAGGCCGCCCCACCCCCCCGGCCCAGCCCGGCCGGCCAGCAGGCAGGTGCAGCAGGTCTGGCCCTGCGCAGGGAGCCATGCCTGCCCATCTTAGCGGTGGAGAGGAGGCGTCTGCTCCAGAGCAAGGCAGGATAAGGATGGGGGAGAGTTGGGTATCGGTCTTCCTTTCCCACAGCTTCAGGGCTCTGCCTGGCACCGGGGTCCGGGAAGGCTGGGAGAGCATCGCGGCTCAGCCCCACCCTCTCCTCCTCCACCGCCCCCCACCCCCGCCAGAAACTAAGGACGGGGGGAGACTGGAGCGCACGGGGAGGGGGGGGGGAGAGTGGGATCTGCCACCCCTGGGTTTAGTTCCTCGACGTCGCGGGGGGGGGGGCGCAGCTGGAGTTCCCAACTTGGAGTTTCTAGACAGACCCCCCCCCCTTCCCTTCCCCTCCCCAGGGTCCAACGGGGACATCTCCGGGACGTCGGACCTCTTCCCCGCACCCCCCTCAGACCAGGAGGAGGACGCAGAGCAGCCCCCCTCCCCGTGCCAAGTGTCCCCCCCCCCCCAGCCATCCTTTCCTGGAGACCCCAGAGCCACCAAACCAAAGTGCGCGCGCGCGGGCCTGGGACAGGCGCCCCGCTCCGGGGCCTCCACCGGGGAGGACGGGGAGGAGGAGGCGGCCTGGGCGCTCGGGGGTCACACACACGGGGGTGGGGGTCTCGCCGGACCCCTCCCCCCGGGAGGGAGGACTCCCCGACACATTATTTCCACCCGCTCGGAAAAAGTTCCCGGCCCGCGCGCGCGCGCTCGGGCAGCCCGGGCTCTTCCCTTCCCTTCCTGGGACGCTGGGACCCGGTCACACACAGTGGGGGAGGACTCCGCCTCGACTTACCTAGAATTGCCGGGGAGCAGGGCCGCGATCGCCACCTCCTGGGGCTCCCCGGACCCCCGGATTCCCCTGCACTTTCCGCGGCCCCCCCCGCCCCAGCCACGCTGAGCACCGGGCCGGAGGCGGGCGGCGGAGGGGGAGGGGGCTGCTGGCTTCTCCCACGCGGTCCCCCAACGCCCGCCCGGCGCGCGCCCCGGATTGCGCCCTCCCCCCGACAGTGGGCTTCTGACAGCCCCCGCCCCACGCCGAGGGCCACTGCCTGGGGAGGCGGAGGGCGGGCGCGGGGAGGTCTGGAGCGCAGGGGTTGCAGCTGGAGGATCCGGGGGAGCGCGGTCGGTCGGTCCGCTCCGCTCCGCTCCGCGCCGCGCGTGGCTGTAGCTCGGGAGTTGTGTGGTTCGGGCTGGATGCGGGGTGGGGCGCGCGGGGTGGGGCGCGCGCGGGGTGGGGCGCGCGGGGTGGGGCGCGCGCGGGGTCCCCTTCCACACGCGGGCAGCGCCGGCTCCCGGCTCCTCGGGTCCCGGAGGCGGCGCACGCGTGGGTCCGGCCACCGCCACACCGCCCGCCTCCGCCGTTCCCCGTGGGGAGGGGGTGGAGGGTGGCGGGACACCCCTGCCCTTTGTGGGGTGCAGCGAGGGTGGAGCGAAAGGGGAGGGTTTCCCCACCCTGCGGACCGACTCTCCCCCCTGCTCCGTCCCCTGCGAGCCCCGGGCTCCCGCAGGGGGACAGGAAAGGAGGTGACCTTCAAACCCCAAGCGGGGAGGACGGGATGGGGGGGTGGGATGGGCTGGGGTGAAGGGGAACCGGGTCAGCCCCGCGGATCGGGGGGCGGGCAGGCCGGAGTGGAGCAGAAGGGAGAAATGTTCCCAGGAAAAAATAAGGATTAGAAATAAACAAAAGAGAGCGAGCGAGCGAGGGAGCGAGCGGAGGGAGCGCAAGCAAATGTGTGCGCGAGTGTGAGCGCGCGCCTTGCGTGTGCGTGCCCGTGCGTGTGCGCCAGTGTGTGTGTGTGTGTGTGTGTGTGTGTGTGTGCACGCGCGACAAGCCAGCGGCTGAAGAGCCAAAAATAATGCCCAGGTGCTCTGGGGAGCACCCCTCCCTCTCCTCCCCCCCCAACCCCCATTGCCATCATCCCCAGGATCGATTCCAGGGGCCCAGGCTGGAGCCAGACCTGGAGCCTCCTCCAGGGACTAAGGGGTCGAAGTTGGGTTCCAAAGCCCTGAGCCCAAGTCCTTTGCACACCCAAGAAGACAAATGGTCTGGAGAAAAACCAAGTCAGGAGGAAATGGCCTCTTGCTCACCCCCCACCCCAGCCCTGTCCATCTCTAGGCTGGTGATTCCCCGTTTCCAGGGAATCTTTTCATCTGTCTCCAGGCTTGGCAGAGATAGAGGGGTTTGAAATGCAAAAAGTTGGATCCGACCTAAGGAGCTCCCCCCACACCCCCATGCTCCCCAGGTCCTGGGCTCTGTTACCTGGCCACCACTAGCCTAGCCACAGAGAGATTGTCTTCTTAGCAGCGGCTGCTTCTGCAGCCAGAATCCCTTCATCTCCAACCTGCCTACCTCCTCTGCTCCAGGGACTGGCATGGTGGGGTGGAGGGGGTCTCAAAACCTGGATGAAGTAGTTATCCCCACGGTGGGTGGTCTATTCTCCAGAGCAGAGAAAGCAGTGGTGGTTCCCCACAGGTCAAAGTTGAATTTCACAGGTCAAACTCAGATTTCCCAGGTCCACCTAGAGCCTTCCACAGGAGGCCCTGGCTCAAGTCCCACCACAGGGTAGATCACCTCTGCAAGCTGCCAGGGCGCCTCTTCCACAAAACCTAGATGTATAAGATTCCCCAAGCCCAGGCCACGCCGCATAACCTCACAGATGCCAGATCAAAGCCCCCCATCTTCTCCGACTCTGGACCCTCTAACATCCATATAAAGCAAAGGCATCCATTTGTTTTAGAAAACATGCAGTGTTTCAGTCTCCTTTGAGAAGAAAACTTGGTAAAAATCCAGAAAGACATTGCTACAGTTGGGGGTCCAGTGATTTGGGGGTTGGGTTGGTTTATTCTGCTAGCCAGCAGAATAAACCAACCCAACCCCCAAATCACTCAGGATGGTCTGCAGTATCATTCATCTCCTGTAAACCACTGTGGTTTTTCTTTTTACAAGTTCTCTGAGCATCCAGGAGAGACGCACCGGAGCCATACATCTGGGTGCGTAACAACCCGCCATCCACACCTTCCCTGGGAACTGCTGGCCAGGGCAGAGCACCTCCCCCACAGCCCCCAGTTTAAATGCCGCTGTCTAGCAATGCACAGAGAGGCACCTCAGATTGCAAAAGAGGTATCCTCAATTTAAAAGCAAACTGTCGACAGTGAATGCAGAAATAAGTGGCAGTTCATGAGATGACCTGCTGAAAGTACTATCTTCTACAAATTTACCAGCCGGACTTGATTCTCTAGATGCATTCATTTAATTCCAGAAGAGGAGATTATATATATAAAATTGATCATTCAAGGCACAAATAGGAACTATTATCTCATTAAAATGGAGAATTGCTGGGCTCTTTTAAATTATTGCTCTGTGTGTGTGTGTGTGTGTGTGTGTGCAGATACCAGGATTTGAACTCAGGGCCTAGACAGTCTCCCATAGCTTATTCGACTCAAGGCTGGCACTCTACCACTTGAGTTACCACTCCACTTCTGACTTTTTTGGTGGTTAATTGGAGATAAGAGTTTCTTGGATTTGTCTGCCCAGGCTGGATTTGAACTGTTATTCTCAGATCTCAAACTCCTGAAGAGCTAGGATTACAGGCGTGAGCCTGTACATATATGTATATATGTGTATATACATGTGTATATATGTATATATACACGTGTGTATATATACGTATATATAAATGAAGACCAGGGTGGATCTGCTGTCTGTCTGTTTCTTTGAGAGTAGATCTGTCTGTGAGGATTGACTTTTGGGGCTCCGTGTCAGGAGCCCCACATCCCTACATGGCTTAACTGGGTGGAATGTGACTGAAGCAGACGTTCCCTACAACATATGTCCAAAGCAGACTAACAGCTGTGCCACAGGGGGTTCCACTGTTCACCTGGACAGAACTTGGCTCCCCACCCCCGCCCCGTGGCCACCTGTCCTGCCGGCAGAGGCTTCTCCCATGTGGATCCCCAGGTGACAGCATCCCGTGCTGACCTAGAACACAGCCAGGCTCCCTGGACAACCGCGGCAAGGAACTGGGAACCTTTGGCTCCTCCTACCGGACGCAGAGGGTGTTTAGCAATTCACGACAGAGCACGCACGCATCCAGAGCTGTCTTCTGTAAAGCAGATCATAAAAAGAAAAGAAAGAAAAATGACTTTGCAACCTCACGCCCGGCTGAGAGCTATCTTAATTACAAATGGCATCATGTCTCTTTTCGATTTAGAACTGGCCTAGGGACTCCCCCCTGCCTCCCCAAAATAAGGTCTGAAGTCCTCCCTGTCAATGATGAGTGCGTGCATTGTCTGGCTCTTTCTTAGTCCACCACCCCGTGACCCAAGGGTGCATTTTTCCAGCTGGCCTCTGATCCTCTGAATATTTGGTTCCAACAGCCTGCCCCCCCCTTCCTCTGCCTCTCCATGTGGCCATCACTGCCCAGACCGCACAGTGAGGGGAGAGGGGCACCGACTGCACCATTGATCATAAACACTGTTCTCCCTCACAGGGAAAGTTCACGAAGACAATGACACATCCCCCAGGACACGGGACCAGGGCAGTGATGAGCTCAATCACTGTCTGCCGAACCTTGCAGTGGACGGTATCCTAAAAGAGCTTGCCAGGAGGGATGTGGTAGTACACGCCTCTCATCCCAGCTACTCAGGAGGCTGGGATCCGAGGATCTCGGTGTTGAAGCCAGCCTGGGCAGAAAAAGCCCAGGAGACTCTTTTCCACGATTAACCAGCCGAAAGCTGGAAGTGGAGCCACGTCGCGCCTGCCGGGACCTGGCTGCCTTGGGACTCCTCGTCTGCTCTTCTGTCACCTTCTTTGCCTTCCCAGAAGTTGGGGCATCACGACCTGTTCTTTACCTGCTGAGTGCAAGTCCCTTCTCCTGGATGACTTTTACGCCCCCAGAGGGCTTCCAACCTCTCCCCTAGTGGCGAAGCTCCCATCCCCGTGTCTTGAGCTCAGATCCCAGCCTCGTCACTGGCCTTCTTGCCTGGTATCCAGGGCAGCTGTGTATAACCTAGGTACTCGCTCGCTCGTTTGGCATAAGAAACACAAAGGCACAGGCGTGTTTGTTTTCCTTTGTCCTCGAGAGTGGACAGTATTTGCTCCAAAACCTAGCCTCTCAGGACAGCAAACATTGACCCAGTTTGTCTCTAGGTAGCCGTGAGGCCTAGCACGGGCATTGCAGGGCGGGGGGGGGGGGGGAGGGGGAGTGTTATCCTCGGGTTCAAGTCTCTGCTGAGGCCCCTGCCCAGGTCACATGACTGGTGGTGGGACTCAGTTCTTGGCAGCTCTCAATTCTTTATCTCACTGAATAGCTCTCAGCAGGAAATCTAGATTTACTCAGAAGAGGAGAGCAGGCACCCAACATGACACGATCGATCAATGGTAGAAGGCACGTGTTGCATTTCTGACACATTACATTCGTGAACAGGGAGGCTCTGTGCCCAGCCCACACTGAGAGCGGAAGCGAGACGAGAGAGAGAGAGAGAGAGAGAGAGAGAGAGAGAGAGAGAGAGAGAGAGAGAGAGAGAGAGAGAGAGAGAGAGGTTTCCAGGAGAAAGGACACAGGGGCACTCTTCTATCTGCCCCATTCCCACAAAGCTTGGCTCCTACATGCACGGCGGGAACGGAGGGAGAAATGGAGGATGGATTTGCAACGTGGAGAAGCCCCCAGACCAGGCTGGCACGCACCTCTGGCTACATCACCATTTCATCCCTCCACCGGCTTAGGCTCAGCCAGGGGCTTCTCCCAGAAGCTGGCTGCCCCTCTGTCTCTCGTCTGTCGGCCCCAGCGGCCTCCAGAGGTCTGCCCACACCCCCCCCCCTTCTTTATCATCTCCAGGAACGGCCTATGAAACACCCGGATGCCTGGGGTCCCTCGCTTTGCATTCCAAGTGACAGAAGCTCAGCACACACTAGCATAACTGGATGTGGGATTGTCGGTCCCCAGTGCAATGAGCGCTTCCAGGGCCCAGCGTCCCCAGGACCCTTCTCTCTCCTGTGTGTCTGCTTTTTCCTCACAGTACTTCGCAGCAGGCTCTTCAATTACTGGGTCAAGATGCCCTCCCAGAGGCTGAGATGCACACAGACCACTCAACCAAATGGCCAACCCTGGCAAAAGGAAGGTCCTTTGTATTCGGTAAGGGCTCTAGGAAGCCCCTTGTGTGCCTCCAGAGTGTGTGTGTGTGTGTGTGTGTGTGTGTGTGTGTGTGAACTGGGGCTTGAAGCCCAAGATATGGGTGCTGTCCCTGAGTCTTGGGGAGTGTATTTTAGCTCAAGGCTAGCACTCTACCACTTGAGTCACCTCCACTTTTTGGTGCCTGATTTGCAACTTTAAAAAAAAGCCTCATGAACTTCCCCCCCCACCCCGGGCCTGGGCTTCCAGCTGTGACCCTCAGATCTTGGCCACCTTGAGTGGTTAGGATGACAGGCCTGAGCCGCCAGTGCCCAGCCCAGGATTGAATTTCCACTGTGAGCAGGAGGTCAGGCTCTTCTGTGGGGTCAGAGCAATGGTCTGATCTCAAGGGAGCTGGAATACAGGGGTGATTCCCCCGCACCAAGGAAAAAACCAGAGAGCTAGCTAGTACTGGAGACCAGACCCTGAGCAGGGAAGAACAAGAGAGACACTACAGATGCAGCATCTCCCAATACCTTTGAGAGAAAATCCCAGGCACCTTCGGTGGCGGATGAGCCCCCACCCATCCAGCTAGGCCTGACTCCTTAGTTTCTCTGCCACACCATGAAAATCTGCACCTCATCCTCTTCTCAGACCAAGTCCTGCCACAACGCCGCCACCCGCTGACCAGGACCGCTCCAACTCTCCCTGCGCCGGCCGTCAGTCTGCCTAGGCCTATCTCAGACCCAGCTCAAACACCATCGCCATTCTGGAAAAATCCACCCCACCCCTAACAGAATCAACGTCTCCACTGGGCAACCATCCTGGACAGAAGCCATGTTGTCCCCAGGGGCTGAGGGGATCCATTTCACAGCTCCCAAGGTACCCAACCCTCACACCTGTCAACGTTCCTCCTGTCTTCTCAGCGCCTAGCCCCACACAGGCGCTCTATAAACACCCTCAGAATGACTGAACATGAGGACAAGCTGTCCAGACAGGCTGAAGAAACGTTATCCAAGACACCCAGCTCCTGCAAGGCCCCGTGGTCCACGGTAGGGAATTCCAGCTGTGCCGAGAGCCATCCGCACCACCTTCCTGAGGATAAATCTGCATGGAAAGTATACTTCTGAATTTCAAGTCAGGAGGGTACGAACTCTGTCCCTCCCTCCTCCCTCCTCCCCCTTTCTCTCTCCCTCACCCTCTCTCTCCTGCTCTGTGCAGGCCTATTATAATCTCTACTTCTCATGCTACCTGAGGCTTACAAAATGACCTCTTGCCTCTTGTGCCAGGATTTGAACCCAAGTCCTCCAGCCTGCTAGATAAGCACTCGGTGGCCACACTCCCAGATCACTTGCTTACTTCGGTTATGTTCCCAGTAGGGACTGACAGCGACCAGCCTAGACTGTGTGTGCTTCCTGCAGAGTTGGGACGTGAGTTATACACCACTGAATCCAACTTCCTTGATGGAGGGTCTTGCTAGTTTTGCTAGGCTGGCCTCCATCCACGAGCCTCTCCAATTCCTGAGGAGTTGGAATTACAGGCAGGAGCCACCATGCCTGTCACTCCCGACACACACACACACACACACACACACACACACACACACACATATAACCAAACCAAGCTTCACGACCCTCTACCCCCATCCAGGCTTTGTCTGAAATAAAGCCTCGTGAGAAATGTCTCCAGCTATGCTAGGGCGGGCTCGGCTGAGCGACGCAGACCTCACCCAGGGCCTGGGATGGCATGTCAGGCCCGCCTCCCGCGCTCCTCAGAAAGGACACTCAAATGTCAGATGGAATGATTGAGACTGCATGTCAATAAAAAGTACTCCAAGGTTCGCAGAGCCGATGACGCTTATTAGAACCCTCTCGGGGCGGAGTGCGGGCGCGCGGATGAGCGCCTCCAAGGCCAGCACGACTTCCGAGGCTCGTCGTGGCCTTACCCACGCCGCACGGAAGGGAGAAGGAAAAGGAAAAGCGTCCATCATCATCTCCGGAGCTTGCATTCCCAGCCTAACACCGGGCAGCCCGGAGACACCGACCCTCTCAGTCCATTCCCCGCACTCACCCACGCAGGCCTGCATCCCTCCCCACGTCCGCTCCGTCTTCGTGTTTTTACTGGTGTCACACAGCCATGGGGTGGGGGGGGGATCGTTTTCACGTGTCCATGATGCGTCCTGATCAGGGTCACCCTGCTGTCCTCCCTCCCCAATCCCCAGCTGCTCCCAGGAAGTTTCCTTCTTCCTTCCATTTCTATGCCGGCACCTGACACATCTCAGACATTCCCTCTCTCATCCCCTGTGTGTGTACTCAAAACGTCCAGCAGGCTCGGGCCTCCACCAGGAATATCAGGCCGCCTCATCTGTCCTTAAACAATTGATCAGCGCTGCCCATGTCTAAGTGGTGGACGCTGGCGTCTTCACTCAGACCCTGGGGAACGTACCATCGCTCTCCCCTCCTTGCAGACAAGGGTCTGCCAGCGCACCCGGAGACTGGATCTGGGCTCTGGGTTCGGGCAGGGGTGAGCAGAACTTGTGCCGTGATCCTAGTGGATCTTCTCCTTGGAGAAAAGGGGAATGGAGCCCTGGGTGCCTGGACCTTTCTGCATTCCTCGGTCCCCCCATTTTGCACTTGGGTACATGATAGGGGCCAAAATATATGGTGCGGGAAACCTAGGAGTCCAGCAGCAGCCCCGGCAAACGACCACCCCAGGAGTTCAATCCAGCCTGCCCCTATGTTTATAAATAAAGCTTTATTGAAACAGGGTGTATGCCTGCACTGACGTAGTACAGTGCATGTGTCTTCTTACCCCAGCGCGGAGTTCTGCAAGGGACTGCAAGAGAGATGGACTGGCTGGCAGAGTGGGAAACTTTTACCCTCAGCCTTTGCTGGGAATGCCAGCAATCCCTGGTACATGAACTTGGTGGTAACACTGCGGGGAACCTGCACCATTGCCTGATAATGGTCTGGAAGGATCTAGAACTCTCAGTTTGCCCAAGACTTAGTGAGCTAGTGTGTACATGCAACAACACACCCAGGATGGCTGTCGGGCTCCCGGCCACGCCATTCCTGTCCGTGTTCTTTAAGTGCTCCTTCAGGAGGGCCCCCAGTTAGACTTCAGGAAGAACTCAATGAGGCATCCGACCGGCTCAGCATCCCCAGATGCCTTTGCCCCTGCGGAGGTGACCAGACACTCCACCGGGCGGGGCCCACGTCACTAAATAAGAATCAATGAACATCGTCCGCCCAGAGCTACCTTTCCTCTACTCATTACACGCACAGCCCTCACTGCAGCAAGCGGGCCCGGCCACAGGAGCGGCAATGTTCCAGCTATCCGCTTCCCCGCGCCGCACTGGAAAGCGCGGTGGTGCTTCTACCTACCCCGATACAAAGGCCAAACGGTATTAATTAATGCAGACACACAGCTCGCTGCGGCTACATTGGGCATTCTTGATGATGGCTTCTTGATTGAGCGCCAATGCCTCATTAATCTCAAACACGTCAACCCGGGAACATCGGAAAAAGTCAAAGAGAATAATGACCAACATTTCCGTGAACGCAGGCTTGGGCTTGCTGGGCAGGTGAGCTCCTCAGACAGGGTGTGGACGTCCACCCGGCCACGAAAGGAGGAGCTCCACCAAGGGTCGGCCCAGAGGGTCTCAGCATCTATAGCTGTGGCTGGTGCTCCCTCCCTCTCTCCTTCCTTCCTTCCCTCCTCCTTCTCTGCTTCTTCCTCCTCCAATCTCTCGTCCTCCTCCTCCTTTTGTTTCTTCTCTCTCCTTAGTTTCCTTGTTCTCCTCCTATTCCTTCTTTTCTGTCTCTGCCTCTCTGACGTTGTCTCTGTCTGTCTCTATCTCTCTGTCTCTGTGTCTGTCTCTCTCTCTCTCACACACACACACACATTTTCAAACAGGTAGGTAGAGGGCCATTTTCTTTCTCATGGTTTTTGCATATTTTTGCTCCAAAAAGGAAGAGCAGCCGGGCACCAGCGGCTCACGGCCTGTCATCCTAGCTACTCAGGAAGCCGAGATCTGAGGATCGTGGTTCAAAGCCAGCCCGGGCAGAAAAGTCCGTGAGACTCTTATCTCCAATTCACCACTCAAAAAACGGAAGTGGTGCCGTGGATTAAGTGGTAGAATGCTAGTCTTCTGCACAAACTGGCGCAGGGACAGCAGCCAGGCCCCGAGTTCAAGGCAGGACAGGTGTTCCCGCAGGCTGAGGTCACTGCTGCCTGGCCAGTCCTGAACACATCGCTGCCAGGGGTGGCACTCTCTCGCTGGGCCCCTACGGAGATGAGCCCGGAGGCCCTAACCTGCAAGTGTACATGCGCACGCGTGCATACACGTGCACATCATGCAAAAGACTGCAAGCTGGACTTGGGGGACCCTATTCAAAGACACAGCCGTACCCATCGGCAGCAAACGCCACACACACGCCCACAGCAAAGATAGCTCTGCAGAGTAGGCTCGCTACAATGAACAGATAAAACTCGAGTCAATGCCGGAAGAGGCTTCCATAGAAAAGTCGCTAAGCAATGTCACCTTCTCCACCCCTGCTTCCAGCTGCATGCTTTATCCGTAAGCAGTGTCTGCTAAAGCGTTTGAGGACTCTTTGTTCTTTGAAGAAGGGAGTTGTTTCCCTCCTTCCTCGGCTTCTGTTCCTCTCTGAAAGGGTTTTTAATATTTTGTGTCAAGGTAAATTACTCTAATCCATTTCCTGAAGGCGTAGCTCCACGAGGATTTCACAGTCCATCTCTCCCCAGTGTGCAGAATTTCTGCTGCATGTACAATATGTTTTCCATTTTTTAAAAACTCCCAGTGGGGGCCAGGCACCAGTGGCTCATGTCTCTAATCCTAGCTACTCAGGAGGCTGAGATCTGAAGGTTGTGGTTCAAAGCCAGCCCAGGCAGGAAAGTCCGTGAGACTCTTATCTCCAATGAACACCAGAAAACCAGAAGTGGTGCTGTAGCTCAATGTGGTAGAGCGCTCGCCTAGAGCAAAAAAGAGCTCAGCCCTCTGCAGAGCCAGGGGGATGGAGAGTTTGGGGCCAATCTAGGCAAAAGTAACAAGACTCTACCTCAGAAACAGGATCCAAACCAAAGGGCTGGGATGGAGGCGGGGGGAAGGGGAGCCGCACGGGCAGAGCTCAGCTTGCCCAGCATATTGAACACTTGGGTTCCATCCCCTGTACCAGGAAAGAAAACAAATGGGGTGGGAAAATCTCCAAGATCTCCACCCTCCCCCCAACCCCATTCCCCTCTCTCCCGGGCTCCGCCCGCCCACCAGCCCAGCCAAGGAAAAGGTTGCGAGACTCTCCAAAACAAGAAGACTGGTAAGCAGCCCCAGGCCCAGACCCCATCCCTTGCCTTCCTTGCCCACGCCTTCCTTCCCAAAGTAAACAAAATTACATTAAAGACAGAAATATTAGAGGCCCTGCTAGTGTAATGACGGAGCGATCGCTTTGAATTAGGATAATAGCTGTGTCCGACTCCTCATTCATTGATTTTGAATATCACGTTCTTTCAACTCTCATTATTTTAATTATGTTCAATTACACACATTTGCATATGCTTTATCATGGATATGAGGGTGGGGGGAAGACCTCCCCGAGTCCTATTAAAATACAGCCGAACCTCCTGAAAATTTGATTTCGCTGCCACCTGGAGAGAAAGTACCAAACAGACACTGATTGGGAGTGAAGGCCATGATGTAAGAGGAGGAGGCCACACAGAAACAGAACTAGAAGAGAGGCCAAAGGATGAGAGGCGTGGCTCTGGCTGTGGGACCTCAGGAAAGCCAAGCATTCTCTCTGAAACTCTAATCTCTACCTCCTTCGTACCAGCATAGGTTGCATCCCTGGCAGAGAGGGAGTAGGTGAAATGAGTCACTGGGTACAGTGACTCATGGCTGTAATCCCAGCTATGTAGGAGGTAGACATCAGGAGAGTCAAAGTTCAGGGTAAAAAACAGTTAGTAAAACCCCATCTCAACATACAAACTGAGCCTGGTGGTGCACATCTGTCATCCTAGCTATGAGGGAAGTAGGAGGATCACAGTCCAGGCCACTCTGGGCAAAACAACCAATGGTCCACCTCCTGTGCAAAGGCCCTGAGGTTGGACCATTTCAGAAACAACTGGGAGGTCAAGGTGGTGTGTGACCGAGTGTGCTGGCCTGCCTGTCTGCTTTAGAGGAGAGTTGGAGGCCAGTCTAGACAAAGGTAACAAGACCCCATCTCAGAAACAAACACACACACCAAAGGGCTGGTGACAGAGCGCAGTGGACAGAGGCCTTCCCTAGCGTGGGAAGGCTGTGGGATCACCCCCAAGACAGAGCCTCACGGAGAGGATGGGGTCACCCCTGGACCTCTGCGCACACAGAGCGGGCAGCCAGGTAGGCACCCCTCCTGGGGTGGGGAGGGCTTTGGTTTGGGGCTGAGCCTCCTCTCTCCCCTCTCTCTCTGTCTCTCTCCATCTCTCCCTCTCTCCCTCTGTCTCTCTGTCTGTCTCTGTCTCTCTGTCTCTGTCTGTGTCTGTCTCTCTGTCTCTGTCTGTCTGTGTGTGTCTCGCTGTCTCTGTCTGTCTGTCTGTCTGTCTGTTTCTCTCTCTCTCTCTCTCTCTCTCTCTCTCTCTCTCTCTCTCTCTCTCTCTCTCTCTCTCTCTCTCTCTCTCTCTCTCTCTCTCTCTCTCAGGATCACAGCCATGCAGCAGTTCCACACATTTAGGCTGTTTCCTGGGGTCAAAGGTGAGCACGGGTTACCTGGTCACCATGGAAACGGAAGCCTGGGGCGCCGTTTCTCTGGCGTTCTGGCGTTTGCTGCAGGGCCTGGAGCGGCACCACGACCCCAGAGCACGTCCAAGGGCTCTGTGGGCGCTGTGCGTGGCCGTCCGGCCTGTGCAGCCATAGGGGGGACACGGGAAAGGGAGCAGGAGGAGCAAGACCCTGGGCTCCGACCCACTCCCCACCCCCCCACACACACCCCCCCGCCCCCAGCCACAGAATCTGACCTCAACCTCCAACTGTATCACATGCTGCTCAAAAAACAGTCTGGCAGAGCTGGGCACTGAGGCTCACGCCTGTAACCTCAGCTGCTCAGCAGGCTGAGCTCTGAGCTGATTTCTATTCAGAGTCAGGCCAGGCAAGAAGGTCTGTGAGACTCTTCTCTCCCAGGAACCATCAAAAAGCCAGAAAGTGGAGCTGTGTGGCTCACACGGTAGAGCACCAGCCTTGAATGAAAAGGCTGAAGGATAGCACCTGGGCCCCGAGTTCTACCCCTGGGATAGACGGACACAGCCGCACACACACGCACGCACACACACACACACACACACACACACACACACACACACACACACACACACACGGCAGAGCACATGGCCCCACCAGAGTTCTTCCACTCCAGAACAAGTCAGAGTAACTTTCAGGAAGGTACCGGACAGGCACTAAAAAGACAAACTCAGCAGACCATGAGGGAACAGACTGTGAAGGGGGGAATACGAACCCCGAAGTTTCCAGTGCCAAGGCACCAGGGACCCCCAACACTCCCAAACAAAGCAGCAAGTTTGCAGCCCTCCGCCAGCCCTCTCGGTTTGGTTTTGTTCTTTTTTTTCTGCGTTCCCCCCCCCCCCCCACACACACACTTTCCTATCACATTAGCTTGTGAGTAATGCGGGAGCCAGGCCCCCAGCTCCGTGACGGATGACCCAAGTGCCTTTCCACAGCCAGTGGTTGTCGGGACGATACGGAAGAGGGATGGAGAGCCGGTGTGATGTATGGACCCAGCGCAGCTACGGAGGAGCGGAGAGATGCTGCTCGGGATAGCAGCTCGGCCAGGGACGCACAGCCGATTCATCAGCGCCGGCCCAGGCCGGCGTCAGGAGCCAGGAGTCGGCAGGGCCGCTGGAATTTATCAACATAATTATGTGCCGTGATTTATGAAGTACCGTGCCGCAGAGGTGTCCGAGGAGCTTTGGCTGGGTTTTTTTTTTTTTTTTGGTTGTTGTTGTTTTTCTAGTTTGGGGCTGAGAAAGTAGAAGCAGCAAGACAACTTTCTTCCGTGCATTTGTGGTTGAAATGTTGTCGTTGTTTCCTTAAACTTTTAAAAGTAATGCCGCTCCCGTTTGCATGCTGTCACAACAACCTTTGGAACTCTCTACACCGGCGGAGGGAAATCTCGCCTGGATAGATATCGTTTTACCCAAACCCTCATAAGGGACCAGAAAGGGACCACAGCACGGGCGTGAGCTGCAGGAAGGCGATTCAGCCACGAGAAAGCCCGGCCGTAGCTCCACGCACGTCACCCACAATGCCGGGGCTCAGACGCAGATCTCCATCCTCACTCCAAAGAAGAGACCCAGCACCCAGCCGCGTGCCCCACCCCATCTCCTTGGACTGGACTAAGGCTGAAGCACACAAAGGGTCCCAAAACATGCACAATACGAGAAGCAGGGCCCGGCGGTGCACGCCTCTAACCCCGGCACTCTCTTTGGAGGCTGAGGTGCATCAGTCCCTTCCTTCCTTCCTTCCTTCCTTCCTTCCTTCCTTCCTTCCTTCCTTCCCTCCCTCCCTCCCTCCCTCCTTCCTTCCTTCCTTCCTTCACCATAGAAGTAATGGCTAGATCTCTAGAGGCTATTTTCTGCCACGAGGATGACGAGAGTCAAGAAAGATAAATGTGTGCCTGATGGAAGTTATCCATCCTGGGATTGCTCCCGGGAGCTCTTGGGCCTCGCTCTCCCCGGTGGAGGGGGAGAGGGGAAGCCCCAAGTCATGGACAGAGGAGGAGTCACGCGTTTCTGCCTTGTATCCTGAGTTCAGATTCTGGCTGGGCAATCTTCACTTCCGTCATAGATTCCCAACGGTGAAAGGCAGGGTGGAGCCTGGAGTACAACACTCGGCTTCTCCCCGAGCATCAAGTGTTCCCTGTGTTCCCCCCACCCCCACAAGGGAAGGGAGACCCACATTCTCAGAGGCTCAGGAGATGAGTGAGAAGCAGGTGAATATTTTCCCAGAGGTCTGGGAGGAGTGTAGATAAATCTTCTTAGAAGCACATCATTTTAGAACCTTCCAGCAGCTTCTTCCAGGACCTCCTGGTGCAGTCAAAGTGAAGAGAGGAGGGAGGGGACTCTGGGTCCCACTGGCCCTGGGCCATCTGGACAGGCGCTCTGACCTCTGCCACAAAAGCCGAGACCCATTTAATGGGCTCAGAGAAGAACCGTCAACCGGCTCGCCGCCATGGATCCCCCACACACACCCCGGCCCCCATGCCAGGAAGTGATGCTGCTGGGAAAAAGGCCTTCTTGACAGCAAAGCGATGTTGGTGAGGGGCGGGGAGGGCTCATAGCTTCTTACCAACCAGAGCCAGAAGCTTCCGGAGAGCATTGTCCCACGGAAGGCACCACCATCCGACCCACACTAAAAAAAAGACAAGGTGCCGAAGAGGCAGGGCGGCACGCAGCCTCCCCGCAACTCAAATGTACTTAGGGGGCGGGGAAGGTGGCTCAGTGGTAGAGTGCTCACCTAGCAAACAAGAGGCCCTGGCTTCGATTCCTCAGCACCACATACGTAGAAAAGGCTGGAAGTGGTGCCGTGGCTCAGGTGGTAGAGTGCTAGCCTTGAGCAAAAGAGGCTCAGAGACAGTGCTCAAGCCCCAGGACTGCCCCACCCAAGTAAATGTATTTAGGGGTCCAGGTAGGGAACTGCACTGGGAAGTGGGCTGGGGGGTCCCGGTTTCCCAGAGCTCCCAGCGGGAACCGTCCGGAGTCATGGGGGAGTGCCCAGCACGGCTCACGGCTCACCGTGACACACAAAGCCCAGGCCTCTCCCAAGCCTCCTCATGCTCCAGGGAAAGCAGTGGCACAAGCCGAGGGCCTGGCACCGAGTGATGCCGAAAGACAGTACAGCACGCCCGCTTCCCGGGCTTCCTCCTAACCCCAGGACCCAAAGCTCACCTCGTACAGCAAGAGGCCCTTCACAAGGGAACGGGCCATCGGTCTGACCAGCCCCCGACACTCAGCAGGGTCTTTATAGGCAGGAGGCAGGAGGAGCAAAGTTAGAGAGAGGCGGAGAGAAGGGAAAGCAGCCGAGATTACAGGGGTACGGTTATGAGCCAGCGCCTCGCACGGCTGCCAGCAGCTAGAAAAGTGAAGCGATGGATTCTCCCCCCAAAGCTCCCAGTGAGAGCCTTGATGTTTTAGCCTCACGGGGCAGAATTCAGGCTGCAGGTCTACAGGAGAACAGGTCTGTGCTGTGTCGAGCTAGCTCAACCACCCTGCCAACATGGTCTCCGCCGCTCACTGTCGCCAGACTTCCCAGGCCAGCACCGGAGACAGCTTGGCTTCACAATCCTGGGGAGGACTCAAAGCCCCCGGATGCCCGTTTTCCACGGCTGGCTCAGGGCTGGAGGGCAGGACTTTGTTTCAACGGTGTCGGTCGTCAGCCGGGGCATTCCCAGTGTCTCGGTGTCATTCTCATGATCACAGAAAGCCCCGACTTGCTTCTCCCCTGGGTTCACTAACAGGAGTACTCCGTTTTCAGCACTGATGAAGAAAGGCTGGTGCGGGGTTACTGCCGTTTTAAGAATCCAGTGGGCAAACACAGCCCTTGGTTGAGATACGCAGTCCAGTTTGCTCCAGCCATTTCACACCAGAGGACATTTATCTGCCCTCCCTCCCCAACCACAGTCAGGAAGGCAGCATTGTGTGTGTGCACACGTGTGCACATGTGCATGTGTGTGCCGGTCCTGGGGCTTGAACTCAAGCCCCGAGCTCTTGTTCTCGAGCCTAGCGTTCTGCCCCTTGAGCCCCAATTCCACTTCTGGCTTCTGGGTTGGTTTATTGGAGATAAGCGTCTCACAGACTCTCCTGCCCGGGAATCCCAACCCCCTAGTCCTTGGATCTCAGCCTCCCTCGTTCGGACGATTACAAGCAAGAGCCACTGGTGCCCGGCTGAGGCAGCATTTGAAACGCAGCCTGGGCAGTTTGGCTGGGTTGTGGAGATTAAGCTCAGGCTCATGGCACTCGATCAACTTCTTGCTGAGCGCGAGGGGTGATTACTGAGTGCCTGCTAGCTCCGGAGAGCCTGATTAGGGTTCTCAGAAACAAACGCCCTGCCTAGAAGCAGGACCGGCCAGGCCTGGCCCTCTGAAGGTCATAAACCACTTTAATTAAGCTCGGCTCTAATGATGGTGGACTCAAGGGCACCGTGAGCCTCCCTGGAACGAGGATGAAAAATCTTCCTGCTCCGTGCCTCCACCAAGATCATTTTCTGCCGGGTTTAATGCACCTCTCCCTGCGGCGTTCGGCCCCGGTAACACCTGTCACCTGGCTCCTGCCCCCAGGTCCCTTCCCCCTCCCCCACACCTGAGCTGGACCAGAGGCTGCCCCGTCCCGGGGGGGGGGAGGGAGGTGCCACCCCACCCCATGTTTGCCACAATGGGAGGGTCTGTGAGGAGCCCCCAGTCCCAGACCATGGCCAGGCAAAGCTCATGCCAGGGAGGGTCTGTCACCCAGCACTGCTCATGAGTCTGAACACAGGACTCCTTGGCCTCCACCACTAGAGGGGACCTCCACCCACTGGGGTGGTCCTACACCCATGGGGGGACCAGTAGCATTTGTCACCCTCGCTGTAACAAACACATGCATTTCCGGACACTTCCAGTCATTCCCCTGGGACCATAGCCAGTCTTTCAGGCAAGTCTGGAAGGTTCCCATCTTGCAGACTACACGAGGCCCCCGTGCAAGCATCTCCTGGACAGTCTTTTACCTAGTGGCGAGGTTTATCACAGGTAGAACGGGTCGGAGCTGGCTGCAGATTCAAGTATTCAGGGACACCAAGTCTGCCATCATGAAGCTTGTTGAAACAACAACAAACGTGTGTGTCCGAGCCAGGCGCGGTGATCCCTGTCTACAATCCCAGCTCCTCAGAAAGCAGAGGTAGGAGGATTGAGGGCCAAGGCTTCACCTTGGCAACAGTGTAACACACTCTGATAAATATCAAACTAGCGGGGAAAGGGCCTGGGTGTGTGAGGCGCAAGTCACGGCTCTGAGTTCAAACTCCAACACCACCAAGAAACAGACGCACAAACCAAACAGCAATCCAAACACAATGGAAAGCCCAGAAGCATGGAGGTGCCCAACCTTGTTTGCAAGCGTTCTGAGATTCTCAGGAGACGCGGAGAGCTGGGGAGCAAGGGAATGGAGAAGCCAGCCAGTCTACCACTTGGGAAAATGGCAGAGGTTGCTCTGGGTTGTTCCCGACATGAAGGACATTTCTATTTATTGCACAGGGACTACCATCCACTTAGGACTCACCTGGAGTTTCCTGTCCCCTAGGAAGAAGGTCTAACAGCAGACTAACCACAGGTTAGCCACAGGGAGGAGAGATCGTGGTAGTCAGGGGGAGGAACGTGAGCTCACGGTGGGCCCCAAGGCCCCACCAGGAGAGGGTGGTTTGAGCTTGCTTTCCCCATGGCTACCCAGCCTTAAACCTAGCCAGCCCTGCTTTGCAGTTTCATTGATCCCAGCCCCACGTCTCTTCCCCCACCCCCTCTTCGGGAAGCAGGAGTCTGGTCCCCTCTCTTCTGTTTTCCTCCTCTTGGCCAGCCCGCCACCCTTCCACGCCCGCCCCGCTGAACAGCGGCTGTCCCCATCCCATCCTAAGAGTTTCAACCTTGGAAGTAGATAAACTTCTGTGCTTGGTTTCGCAGTCAAAAAAAAAAAAAAAAGGGTGGGGGAGAGAATCCAATCAAACCCGGCAATGCATTCTCAAATTAAAACTTCATACCGTAATGAGCAGAGCCATTCAAACTAATAATTACATAAACTCTCATTACTGGCGACGGTGGCGGCGGCAGCAAGGTAATTACAACAGGTACTTTTTAGTGAATTCGAAAGGCAACGTGAAGTTCTCCCTGAGCTTCACCGAGAGCATCGAGAGCGTTGTCTTCGTCAACAGGTGCCTGGGTGCTGGGACAGGTGCAGCCAATGTCCCCTCCCCCAAGCACCCCATTATACGCCCTCCTGGAGAGAGGAAGGGGGGCCAGTACCGCCTGGCACACACTCTGGAGGGAAGGAAGTTGTAAGGGAGAAGACCTAAGAGGGCCAGGGCAACCATGAACATGGCTGACGTCTCCCTGGGCAATACGTGGGGGTCAGAGGGAGTGTCGGTCCATCTGACAGTTAGTTCTTCCCGACCCGGGCTTTGGCTTTCAATTCAGATGCCCCCTACAAAACAGTAGCCACAATGCCCCCCCCACCAACACACACACACCAAAAAATTAATTACTTAATTAATTCAGGACTGAGCCCAGAACAGTGCTCACCTCCTTCACCATAAACGGGTGAGCAGTCTGGTTCTCTGTGTCTTACATTCTTCTTTTCTCTCCATGAAGGTCGGGTTGACCTTGGCCGTTGATACTTGACCTCAAAAGTTCCCTGTTACCCAAATATGATGCCTCAAAGCAGGTTTAGTCAAAATGGAGCTGGCATAGGCTTAGCAGGGCTCAGTCACTACACGCATTTACGAAGTCAAATACACACACACATGAATGCACACATGTATGCACACACAGGCACATGTGTACACACACACACACACACACACACACACACACACACACACAGGCATGCATCCTGGCCCCCACTGGCCTCTCTGTCTGGGCAGGGGGAGGGCAGGGGTGGGCACTGAGCAGGAGTTGCATTTAGTAATCAATTGACTGTCTTTGACTTGCTTTGGTGCCTTTTCTAAATAACAAGTGCCTGGCAACACAGATCCTCACAACAGTCTTTATTAACGAAGCTGGTACGGCCCCGCGGAGAGAAAACAGAGGCAGCACACACCAACGTGCGAAGGAAATTATTTCTATATCAGCTCCAGCCATTGGAAGCAATTGAAAAGTTTCCATTGCAAGGGAAAAAGTCATTTTCCTGATGTGAATTTCGAGACCTGTTTTTCCTCCCCGCCCCCCACTACCACCACACCCCTCTCCCTCCTCCCCAACCTAATGCTGGCTTCCTTCGGCTCTGGGCTTTCTACACTTTATTAAACCACAGCTAAGTGGCATCATGCTGTTAAAATATTGTGTCGCTTTTTAAAGTGATATCATTACCTAATAATTTTGAGAGCCTCTCCCTCCCTCTATTCCTCTCCCTCTCCCTCTCCCTCCCCGCCCCTGCCAGGAAGGGAATTGGCTCCACAGTACCCCCAATAATATAAGGGGAAAAAAATATGAGGGGAAAAAAAAAACCGAAGCCCAAGAGCTCAGAGAAGAGAGTTTAAGAGGCTAGCGTGCAATGAGTGTGTAAAACCTTTGCCTGTCTGTATTTACAGGGACCTGGAAGGCCTGAGATGCAGTAGACATGACCAACCAAAGCAACTTCCAGGTCCAGAGGTGGATTTTCTACTAAACTCATGACATATTACTTCCTTGTACCCGTAATTTTGGCTGAGGGAGTAGCTCTGGGATAGAGTGCTTGCCTAACATGCACAAGGTCCTGGGTTGGATCTCCAGCTCTAAAAATAAATAGACAGACAGACAGATAGGCAGGCAGACAAACAGACAGACAATCTGGGTTTTGATTCATAAAGAGCACAGTTTTTCCCCTATTGTTTTATAACAATAGTCTCCGCTGATTGGCTCACGGTTCTGTAGGGCAGACATCAGAGAGGGGCATCAGGGAGGGGCAGGTACAGGTCTGACATCAAGGTGTTCTTCTCTGCAGATGCTAGGGAAAATCTGCATCCACAGCCAATCTTGCTGTTCGTGGAACACACTTCCTCCCTCCATCCATTCATGTAGCCCTCCATTCATGTATCCCTCTATCCATTCACCATCCATAAATCTATTCTCTATCTGCCCACACATGCATACATACATACATCATCCATCCATCCATTATCCATTGCTCCATCCCTCCACCTATCCATGCACCAGTCTACCCATCCATCCATCCCTTGCTCCATCCATCCATCCATCAGTTTATCCATCCATCCTTCCTTCCTTCCTTCCTTCCAGCTCTTTGCCAGGGGGGTTTCTGTGACTACCATGGGTTATAGCCCACCTCCATTGCCTCCTCCCATTCCACTGTCTTACAAAGAGCCCAATGGAAATGCCAGCCGCTCCCTGGGCGTTCCCCATTGCTCACAATAATCCTGATGTCTGCACCTCTGTCTTTCTATTCTCTGCCCATCTCCCCATTTACCCTGGGAAAGGGACTCTCCAGTCTTACAGTCTTCCCGCTCCCCCCACCCCACATCCCCTGCCTCATCGAGGAGTCAGCTCTGTCATTTCCACGAACTCAGAAGACTTGGTGTCTGCCTGCCTTCCAATCCCACCCACTTTACCATTCTTAGTGTGTCCTGGTGACATTCCAGGGCGCTGTCCAACACTTAGCTGTCTGGCTATGTGTGTGTGGGGGGGGGGGGGGTGTATATTTCTGCTTGCAGGGGAGAAGTATAAGTCTATCTATCATCAAAAGTTCAGGGGAGGGCTGGGAAGGTGGCTCAGTGGTAAAGCGCTTGCCTTGCATGCCTGAGGCCCTGGGTTCGATTCCTCAGCACCACATAAGCAAAAAGAAAAAAGCCGGAAGTGGCCCTGTAGCTCAAGTGGTGGAGTGCTAGCCTTGAGCTGAAGAGCTGAGGGACAGTGCCCAGGCCCAGAGTTCAGGCCTCACGACCAGACCCCCCCAAAAAAAAAAGTTCAGGGGAGGCTTGGTTGGATCAATCTGGCTCTAAAAATCTTCACCACTGCTAAGTCCTCTTCGTCAGAACGGCTATTAGTATTGTTAGTATGGATAAATGCACGTTATCCAACCCTGTGCCTTTATCTTGCAGTGGTAAATTTAATAGAGCACACTCTCTTACTTCCTTTCATCTTCAAAGCAATCTTCCAAAGGCAAGTGCCAAGAGGAGACTGTTTTCTAGGCCAGGATGTTGTTGGAAACTGAGTCCCGGAGTGATTAAACGATTGCATACGCTTGTACAGCTAGAAAGGAACTCAGCTCTTCATCCATAGCCAGCGCCCCCCAGTGCTCAGAGAGATGAAGAGGGAGAGGGAGAGGAGGAAAGGGGAGAGACAGAAAGAAGAGAGATATAGAGAAAAAGGTAGAGACAGAAGGAAAAGGAGAGAGGGAAGAGTAGACTAGAGGCGGGTAACCAGGAGGAGAGGTGAACAAGACCCCCAAGGCAGCCTCTCTCTTGTGGCCCTAAAGAAGGTCAACCCTAGGACCGAAGCCAGGCATGTCAACCTCTGCATTTCTAGCCATCCAGCCAGTTGGTCTAGACTATGTATTTAAACAGGATTTCCTTTCTTCCTTTCCATCTTTTTTTTAAATTGGAAGGGAGCTTTGAACGTGGCCACCGGGACCAGCTCACAGCGTGAGGGGCACCCCTCCCTTTGAGGCTGGCGTAGCTGCAAGCTCTGTTTTCAATTACAAAAGCTTGTTTGAACAGGGGTTGTCACAGAGGCTGTTCAAACAGGCTTTTGTAATTGAAAAGGAGGAAAAAAACAAAAGATTTCTAACCTTCCAGAGCCAAGGTGGGAAGGAGCTGGGTCTGACAATTGTGGAATCAAAATGGCGCCCCATAGACAGGGGATAGAGCCAGCCAAGAAGGTGGCTCGGGGAACAGCTGGGAATGGAAGCCACTAGACCTGGCCAATGTCTTTTCTGGTGTGAAAGGCAGAAGACGGGAAAACGGACAGCTGGGAGGGATCCACGGGCAGTGGAAAATTCCAGTGATTCTCACCAACAGTTGTGATTTTATGGGACTTTTAACCCATGTGTTGGCCATACTGGGGACTGAACCCACAATGTCCTACATGCTAAGCACCATCTTAGTGTTAACTGGCCGATAATAATTGCATTTATTTACGGAATTGGATGCGATGTTTTGATAGATGGATACACCCCCCCCCACCAAAGCATTGAAATGGGCAATTAACATATCCATCACCTCCCCATACTTGGTTTTCTGTGAGGAGGACATTTCTAATCTCTCTTGGCAGCAATTTTGAAAGAGACAACTTGCAAGTAACTTCCTGTGCTCCACCAACCAAGTCGTCTCCTAACTGGAACTTTGTACCAACTTACTAAATCTCTCCCTTTCCCGACCACCCCACCTCCCCAGCCTCTGGCAGACACCATCCTGGTTGCACCAATGAGTTACATACAACCTTCTCTCCATTCTAGGCATTGCTGAGATCCTGTCACTGTCTCTGTTAGCCTTGCAGATTCATGTCAGGGTTGGGGTTTTGTTTTCCTTTTTGAAGGCTGAATGCTAATCCATGGGCACAGATGGGTCACATTTTCTTTACTTATCTAAGCAACTCAGGTTGCTTCCACAACTCAGTCTCGGCTCTGGTAATAGCATGGCTGTGAGTGTGGGAGTGTGGATCTCTCTTAAATATACTGATATCTTATTCTTCGACTATCTATGGGGCTCAGGATGGCTGGATCATATGGCAATCCTATTTTCAGTCTTTTAAGGAAACTCCTTACTGTGTTCCAGGATGCTGGTCCTCACCAAGAGTGGGCGAGGGCCCTTTGCCCCACATCCTCTCCCACATTTCTCCACTGTCTTTTTTGATAATATCTCAAGTAACAACTCCAGATCGTCAGGATGCCAGGATTCACCCCGCAAAACCGTCTCCATTTGCTACTCACACATCTTCAACACCTACTGCTGTCTCATCCTCCCTCCCATCCTTTGTTTCTTGAGAAAAGGTCTTTCTATATTGCCCAGACTGGCCTGACACATGTGATCCAGCTCTCGGGTGGGGGGATCACAGATGGACACCCCTCAGGTTGGGTCTTATTCTTCCTTTTCAACAAAGACAGATCGTGATTCCAACGGGGGGCCCTCTAGAGATCTGACTGCAGTTCATTCACAAGGCTGATCATTGTCATAGTATTTTAAGGAAAATGACCGTCTTTAGGGATTCCGATAAACTTTCATCAAAGCTGAATGAAATGTAATAACAAAGCTAGAGCACAAAGTGGAGCAAAGATGGTACTGTGCTGCAGATATTCTTTTCTGCAGAAAAGAAGATCACATGTGTCCACAGTGCCACTCTGCCATCCACACAGTCACAGCCCAACCCTCAGCACGGCTCGTAACCTGGAATGGTGACCAGCCCAGGAGGTTGCTGGGAAACTTAGACCATGAGCAGTCCCTCGGTAGCTGGTTCTTAACAACACAACGCTTCGGCAGCTTCTTCAGAAGGGATATAGGGTCTCCGGAGCCCCTAGGCATGCAGAACATTTTTCTAGACCCCGAAGAACTATGAATTATGTATTCCAGTATTGCAGAGGTAGCCAGCAGGGAGAGTGAGCTGCAAGCAATTGTCAGATGGGGAAAAACACAAATCTCATCTTCTGCCGTGTGAGCTTCAGTCAGGCTGGGGCGGGCTCACCCCTGTGGCATCAAGGTGATAACACCGGATTCCACCACACATTTCCTAGGGAGGCAGACCCCCTGACCCCCTCCCCCCCGCCCTGCCCCCCGTCACCAGCCTCTAGTCCGGGAACTCTGCGTTTAGGGAATGAGAGGGACCCCGGCTTGCTGACATGTCATAGGGTTTATTATGATTATTCTCAGGGAGATTGATTTATTATTAGTTATTATCCTGAGGGGAAAGTACATTGTGAATGAGTAACTTCTGTAGAATCTGCTGGAAAAGAGTGTGTGTTGGGGGGGCCTGCAGAGGAGATGGGCAAGATGGCCCTGAACTTCCAACTGGAAAGACCAAGGGTGGAGAAAGAGAAGGCTCCCTGGCATGCGTTTATTGGGGGGTTAAGCTGGGGTTTGGCTTAGAGGAGGCTCTGGTCCTTATTGGGCACCCCATCTCTGCAGAAAAGAATCCGCAGCCAGGCAGACGCGTGTCTGACTACCGTCCCTGCGGCCTACAGGACATTGGCCAAGTTGGGAAAGGGATAAAGACACAGCCATGGGGTCAGCATGGCCCCTGGGGTGGCAGGAGGACCCGGAAGGTCTCTGAGGGTCACGAAGGCAAACGGCAGAAGCCAAGACCATGCAGAACTGGCTCTCTGACGTTCGCCATCTGCCACCTGCTGGGAGATGTTTCAGTCCCCTGGGATTGTCCCAGCCTGGGCTGAGGTGGAAGCTCAGGGGCCTCAATGAGGTGTCCTGGCCCCCAACCCCAAGGCAGAGCCGTGGCCAACGCTCCCAGCCACCTCCCCCCGCTCTGGTTAATTTACAGTTTATTATTTTTCTTATTTAAATTGTAAATTTCCCTTCCCCCGAGGCAGTCTCCTCTACACGGCCCGATTACCAGTCCATTAACAGCCATTTCCGCCTCCGGCTGAAAGATATTTTTCCAATCCCTCCACGACCGCACCATGACAGAGGCTCTGGCTGGGGAATAAAGAGGTTAATGTGAAATCCCTTGGGTGGGGGGGTTGGAGAAGACCTCTGGGAAGAGGCCAGGAGACAAGCTGGCTGGCTGGGTCATCCCTGGCCCAGCCCTCCCACCGGCACCAGGGAAGAAGGAAGAACCAGCTGGGACCACATCCAGGCCGCCCGTCCGCCCGCCCGCGAGCCCATGTCTGCCAAACCCAGTGGCTGCAATCTCTCAAACGCTTGAATATTGTACACTTCTTCCCGGGGCCCCTGGCTCACACACAGAAGGAAGAATGGAGAGCTGGTCGCCTCTGCATTCCAAATTTAAGTAATTAAACTCATTTATTTCCATCTGAATACACCCAGGAGTTGGAGGAGTTTATGGGAATGGGGAGCACTGGTGGATAAATAATTCGGGGAGGGGGTGAGGGGTTGATTCCTGATGGCCCAAGCCTGAAGCTCTTTCTGACAGAGTGACCCCCCCCCAGGCTCAGTCCCGTATGCAGCCAGGAGAGGAGGGGAGGGCTAGAAAGCAGATGGCTACTGCCAGGGTTGGGGACAGGGCAGGGGGCTGGGGGGAGACACAGGAAGTGAGTACCCAACGGGGTTTCTGTGGAGGAAACCAAAATGTTTTGAAACTAAGTAGAAACGATGGCTCGCCCCGTGAGCATACTAAATACGCCTGGATGATCCATTTGAAGATGGTTAATTTTATATTATGTGCATTTCTGTTCATTTAAAATTAAAAAAAAAAACACCCAGCTCTGGTCTTTGCTTCAGGCTGTCAATAGGGCGTCTGCATAAATTACTGGGCCGGCTAGGACACAGCAGAGAGGTTTTCATGACTGAAGAGGGGCGCAGCACTGCTTTGACCTTCTCGGGCTCCGGGGGACCCCCGCCTTCTGCAAGGAGTTAGGGCTTCCACACATGGAAAGATGGATCCAATGGGAAGAGGAAACGTCTCCACCGTGTCCATACACAAGATGGCGGGCAGGCCACGGCTGAGTTTTCAGGCGCTGATGATGAGGTCCACTTGCAACGGCTTCCCCCAGCATCTCGAGCCTGGATTCCTACCTTTTTTGGGGGGAAGGAGGGGTTCCGGTTCAGTTCCTGCCACCTGGAAGGCCCTTCTTCTTCCCTGGGCCTTTGTCCTGGGCAGAGCCGGGCATGAACTCCTGCTGGGCCCACACCGGCCTTGTCACCCATCACGATGACCTCCAGATGGCTCCACAGAGGGGAGAGTCACCCCCAGAGTCAATATCCAAGGTGTCCTTGTTCTCTAGCAACTCTGGTTCTCCACAAGGCTTTCCTGTCATCATTATCCTAAGACCCTTTTGCATCCCGTTATGATCCCCAGCACAAGACAAATCTGCGTGGTTGTTTGTCTGTTTCTCAGCTCTGGGGTTTGAACTTGGAGCCTTGCACTGGCTAGGCAAGCATGCTGCTCCTGGAGCCAGGCCCGATCTTTGGCTCCATCTGCTTTTGTTGCTCCATTCATGGTGGACCGGCCTGCACCGTATCTTCCTATGCATACTTTCTGCATGGCTGGGGTGCCAGCCACGACCCACTGTACGGACCCATCAGTGATGAGCAAAGCTAGGCCTCCATGCTCTTCTGGAGTCCCAAGGCGGGAAGTGGAGAAGCTTCACACCCTTCTCTGTGGCCCCTCCTCCCGCCCCCTCCCGGGGCCCTCCCCCAATGGGACCTCCCCCACAGACTCTCCAGTTTACCGCCCTTCTCCTCATTAAAACCTCAGCACCACTGCCAAAAACTCGCATCCCCTAAACTCCCATCAACGCTGCCGCCTCTAATTATTTCACTGTAATTATTTTTCCCTTAACAAAGGAGATAAAACTAATCATAACATCTTTTTTTTTTGTAAGCCTCCAAGAGTCATGCTTAAATTACCGCACTGATTTGAAAATCCCAGCAAGCAAATGGGAAATAATTATACTTTTATCTGGGGCTGAGTTTGATGTCTTGCCAGATACCTACTAAGTTTTTGTGCAAAAAAACAAAACAAAACAAAAAAAAACCCACCAAAAACAATAGGTCATGAAGAGAAAATGACTTTGTCCTGAAAGTTCTTCAACTGACAACAGGCCTGCAGCATGCTGGAAAATGGAGTCCACTGGGAGGGACGGGAGTGGAGGAAGGGGTGGGGGAGGGTCACTGATGCATCCCAGGCTATGCAGGTCTCAGATTAGTGCAAAGCTGCTCCCTGACAGGCCACTCCCCAGGCCAGCTTGCGAGTGTGTGCCTCTGTGTGTATGTGTGTGAGTTTGTATATGTGAATGTAAGCACACACCGTTTCCTGACACACAAAGTGAAATAACCATAGCGTTTATTACGCACTTACTACCTACAGCCCTGTTCCCAGAAGGCATGTGGCTTGCCTCGATTAAATGCCAGGCTACTGAGGACCTGACATGCTGCCTGGCACACTGGGAGGCTGAATTATCTGAGCCAGGGAAGTCCCTGAGCAGGAATGGAAACGCAGGCAGCTAGAAGCAGGGTGATGAGCACCCCGGTGGTAATGGGGACGGGGCAGGGCATGGACAGGTACCAGCACAGCAGAGGCCAAGAGTTTCTTTGCCACAGGGGAACAGGAAGCACCATGGACAGCTCCCTTCCTCCGGCACCCAGCCAAGCCCCTGTCCACCACACCATCTTTCTTGCTCATCCCCACCTAGCGCCTCGCTCTATGCCCTGGCTGGCCTAGGCTGTCAACTTCTTTTTCCCCAATCTCCACAGTGGCTCACGCCTGTAATACAAGCTTCCCTAGTGGGTGGTGATTGGAGGGGACGGTGGTTTGAGGCCAGCCTGGGGAGACAGAAATCCAGGAAACTCCATCTCAAGCCACCTCTGGGTGTGGAAGCCTATGCCTGCTGTCTCTGGCCACACAGAGAAGCACAAAGTAGGAAGAGCTGCAGGCAGGGCACGAAGGAAGAAGGCCTCCTCTCAAAAATAACTCACGGACCAAAGGACTGGGGGCGTGGCTCACACAAAAGAGCAATTGTCTAGCAAATGTGAAGCCCTGAATTCACACACACACACACACACACACACACACACACACACACACACACACACACACACACACAGAGTGATACTCTACAAGTTTATTTATTTTTTGTTGGTTGTGGGCCTTGAACTCTGGGCCTGAACACTGTCTCTCAGCTCTTCAGCTCAAGGCTAGCGCTCTACCACTTGAGCTACAGCGCCACTTCCGGTTTTCTGGTGGTTTACTGGAGATAAGAGTTTCACAGACTTTTCTACCGAGGCTGGCTTTGAACTGTGATCCTCAGATCTCAGCCTCCTGAGTAGCTAGGGTGACAGGCATGAACCACTGGTGCCCGGATACTCTACAAGTTGAAAGGCTGAGCTGGCTGCCCCAGGAGCGTTTCCCCTCCCTGGCCACACCCCAGTCTTACAAGGACCCCATTGAGGCCCCAGTTTTCGCTTTGCTCCCTCTGAAAGTCTCATCTCCCAATGCAATCACATCTGGAGGTCCTGGGGTTAGAATTCAAGCATAGAAGGTTTTGTGTGGGAGGGTGAGGGGGGTCACAAATCAGTCGCTAACAGGACGAGGTGCCACACCACATTCCCAGTCAGCACCTGCCGCTCCCAGCCACACAACCCCAACCTCACATCCTGCCTTACCCACAATGTT